>NW_011495054.1:9713098-9725036 GCF_000754665.1 Bison bison bison
CTTTGGGACCATTTGGAAGGAGACGCTTTCTACGCGCTAGGCTTGTGAAGTGACAGGTGCGAGACCAGGACTTGCCTTCGAAGGCAATATGAAAGCAAAACCAAGGCAGGGGAAGCCCTAGCGGCCAGAAATGAGTCCCACCATCCTGTTATGCAAATACCCTCTGTGCTGTTTATCATATGAACCGAAAAACACCTTCTCCTTGTGTTTTTATTTTTTCTTTTAAGATGTTTTAAGATGGGTTTGTCATCGACACTTGAACAAGTCCTGGCTCTTTGAACTCCCCTAAACCCCTAAACCCATGAGAAGAAACAGAAGCGTTGACCACTTCCTCTCCTTGTCGCTAACTAGGGGACCTGGTGGCTTTCCTCTTGGGCCCCCTTTGGGCCCCTTTCTTCTCACCTGTATCTTAGAAGCTCTTGTTCTTGACCTTAGTGACCACGATCTCTCCATCGCTGGCTCCGTCTCCTCTTCCCCCAGCAAGGCGTTATCAACCCCTTGCTCAGGTAAGAAGACAGGTTCGCACGTGCAAATGAATGTGCTTTTTTGCACAGAAAATGGGACGCAGGGCTGAGACTCAAAACCAGGGACTCGTGACACTCTGGCCAGGGCTCTTCCTCTTTCCTCTGTAAGGAAGCAGTGCAGTCTGACCTAGCCTGAGACCGATTTCTTCACTGAGGTTCAACCGAAGGCTCCACACTAGTTCACCAAGGTAGCTCAGGCGCTTCCCGGCCCCTCCAGCCCACTGGGCCACCTTGGGAATCTAACAGACTTCCACCAGAGACCTGCGCCGCACCGCCACCTGGTGGTCACATGTGAAAACACACCTCCTAGGGGCTGTCAGGAGACCGTTCTACCCTGGGGCAGGTCGAGTAGGGAAAGGGGTGGTGGAATACGGACTGGTGGGACAATTTCTAGGAATTTTGGAATCTGAGATTTGATTAGGGGCCTGATGTTCGTCCTCTGTTTCTCTGCCACACCTCTGTGTCTCTAACTTCCTTTCTCCTTGTAGACCTCGGATACCTTCGAAAGGAACTGCATTCCCTCTTTGCCTTGACTGCCAGGATGCTCGGGACCAAAGTACAATCCACCACTAGCAACTCGCCACCAGTACCAGGTGGCAGGCATTTGGAGGAGGAGCTTAATCCCTGACTCCATATTCCTTTCTGTGAGCCTCGTTTTCTCTATTGTATATTTAGTTTTCTGCCTGGGCTTGAGGGCATCCTTCATCTTTTTTAAAGAATTTTTAAGTTAAACAAGATCTATTTATTTATTTTTTGGCTGTGGTGGGCCTTCATTGCGTCACAAGGGCTTTCTCTACTTGCAGCGAGCAGGGGCTCCCTTGGTTGCAGGGCACGGCTTCTCACTGCGGTGGTGTTTCCTGCTGTGGAGCGCGGGCTGTACGGGGCGCAGGCTTCAGGAATTGCAGTGTGCGGGCTCAGTATTTGTGATGCACAGGTTTAACCGCTGCCCGGCATTCGGGATCTTCCCAGATCAGGGATCGAAAAGGCGTCCTAAGTATTGCAAGGCAGATTCTTAAACACTGGACCGCCAGGGAGGCCCTGAGGGCATGCTTATAAGCCATCTTGTGTGTGTGTGCGTTAGTCACTCAGTCGTGTCCGACTCTTTGCAACCTCATGGACTGTAGCCCGCCAGGTTCCTCTGTCCATGGGATTCTCCAGGCAAGAATACTGGAGTGGCTAGCCATTCCCTTCTCCAGGGGATCTTCCTGACCCATGGACAGAACCCAGGTCTCCCGCATTGTAGGCAGATTCTTTACCATCTGAGCCACCAGGGAAGTCCAATAAACCACTTTAATTCCCTTCTTTGTGGGCTGATAAAGCAGGGTTAAAAATTCAGAAAGAGCTTCCTACCTTCTGCAGGCCTTGATTTCCTCCACTATAAAGTGGTCACAAAAACCCCTGCCCTGTAGGGTTTTGTGGGAGTCTGCGGAGATGCCCAGTGCTTGCCTGTTTCCCATCTCTGTGGCGCCACCCCGCCCTGTGCTCTCTGCTGCTTGCCTAGGGTAGGCTGGGATGCAAAGAGGATTCAAAGCTCGGATTACTTTGCCTCCAGCCCCATTCTGTTCTCTGCAGACCCACTGGGCGCCCTTGCTAGAGTCTGGTGCCCTGAGCCCTGCCCCTGGCTACCTCCTGGAGGACTTCTGGCCTCCAGAACCTTCTGCCTCCTGCCTGCAGACGCCGCAGCATTCCCAGCCGATCTGCAGAGAGTCCAGATGCATCTCATAAATAAAGAATTCGCTGTTCCTGCAGAATGGCTGCGGCATGGCCGCGTGGGGGTGGGGGAGGCAGGGAAATGGGGCTGGGGAGGCAGAGAGGACTGCATGGGCTGCTGGTCCCAGACCAGTGCGGGGGGCACTCGGAGAGCCCGGGAAGGTGTAACAGGGCCAGATCTGGATGCAGACTGCTGGGGCTGAATCTTGGTTCAGACACCTCCTAGCTGTGTCCCTCAGCTTCAGTTTCCTTGTCTATAAAATGGGGATAATATCAGTACTGGTACCATGGGCTGTTACGGCCATTGCACTTTGAGCGTTTAGCCCAGGAGCTGGAACACAGCAAATGCTCAGTGACTGTTATTATTTGCCCCAAATTTCCTTAGTCGTCTTCTTCAAGAGCTTTGCATTTGCTTCTGCTCTGGGGATCGGTGAGGATGGGGTTCACACAGCATCCGAGTTGGGGGAGGAGATGATGGGCTGCAGGAAAGGGAGGACCCAGCGAGAGGGGCTCAAGGCGACAGCAGCAGGTGTTGGAGCAAGGGATGAGGACACAACCACTTACTCACAAAGGCAGACAAGTTCTGGCAAGGGGACAGCATCTCTGCAGCCATTTCAGCGTGGGCGCTTGAGCTGTTTGATTGGCTTCTAAAGGAGAGGGTGACCTTTGGAAGGCAGACACAGGTTATACCATCAGCGTGGCTGCATTGCAACAAAGCCTTGGGTGAGTCACTTTCCTTCTCTGGGGCTCTGTTTGTCCATCTATAAAACGGTTTCTGAGAAGCGTTCCAGAACCGCAGCGTTTACACCTGAAGGTTTAGACCTTCTTTTGACCAACATACGTGGAGGGCCACCTGTGAGTCAGACCCCGGGGGAAGCTCTGGTGGTTCGATGGTGGAAAAACAGCAGGTTCCTCCCATAAAGGATCTCACGAGCTGGTGTGTGTGTGTGTGTGTGTGTGTGTGTGTGTATACACACAGACAAACAAATAGCTATGTAATCTCAAACTAAAAGCAGCCCTGAAGGGGCAGGACATGGGTCAATCAAGGAATGTGTGTAACAAATGGCCTCGACTTTGACCAGGAGGCTGGAGAAGGTTTCACCCCTTCTCCAAGTGTCCTTGTCCAAGACAAAGACACTCGGGTGGGGCCGGGGTGGGGTGGGCCGGGTGGCAAGTGGAGCAGGAGTGTGGTGAGGGATGGACGTGGGACCGTCAGCAGGAATCAGCCAAGGCAGGGCCCTGCCAGGAAGGCAAGGCGCTTACTCTTCATCCTGCGACCCTGAAGGGCTGTGGGCTGGCGGGGTAATGAGGTCAGTTTTGCATTTCAAGACTCTTCTGGCTGGAGTGAGGGGAGCGGACTGGAGGGAAGCCAAAGGTCCCAGGCAGGGGTGATGGAGGCAGAGAGCCTGGTGGCAGTGGGTGGGGTGAGGAGGGTTTGGCGAATGTGCAGAGCATGCATTGATGGGGCTGCGGGCGCACTGGCTCTGGGCGTGAGGCTCTGCAGGGAACGTCTCACTCTTTTCAGTTCCTTCCGGCCCCTCCCTGGCTCTGCCAGCATCTGCCCTTACAGGAGAAGAAATGGGCTGGGAGGGCGGGCAGGACGGGGAGAGGCTGGCCGGCTGCAGCACCTGCTGGGGCGGCTGGGGAGGCTGGGGAGCAGGTGCGGGGCGTCTGTTTGCAGACAGATCACGAGATGGGCTGGGTGAGAATGGCGCACACGCTGCCCGCCTTCTCTGTTGTCTGGACACAAAAGTGCAGACAAAGGAGCAGCAGGGACAGGACACGGAGAGGGAGGCCCACACAGCACACACACACGCGCACACACATACATGCACACACACGCACGTGCACACACACACATGCACACACACACGTGTACACACACACGTGCACGCGCCCGGACAAAGTGGAAGCGGGCAGGGGCTGGCCCTAGCAGAACACGGAGCCAAGTGGGGATGGGGAAGGCTCGTGTGACCTTGGGTAAGGCCACTTGGTCTCCGAGCCTTGCTCCGGGCACTGCAAACAAAGAGGGTGGGGGACACCAGTTAACCCCAAACCTTGCCTGTCCGATGGTCTCTTCCTCAAAGGATAACTGACCGGGGGGTCCAGAAAGCAAGGGTACACCTTCAGGTCCTGTGGGTGGTGATGGTAAAGAAGGCGACCATGAGTGTGGCGTGGGGTCCACACCAACCTATACTGAGTTGAACCAACAGCTTGGATGCGCACGTGTGGAAGAGCAGATGAGCTGCGGATGGGACTCGCTACTTACATGCCCTGCAGACAGGGTTGATGTCTGTGGAGTTTCTGAGGCCCATTTATCATAATTTCTCGGGACTAGGAACTCCGGGTCTTAGTCTCTAATGGTTCTTCAATAGAGGAGAGAGGTGGGCGGGGGGATATGTACTGACCATGCCATGTCTTTACGGCAATCAAATCACTTAACTGTTCTGAAAGCCCCGCAGGACAGGTTGTGTTGTATCCCTTTTACAGAAGAAGAAACTGAGGCCCAGAGCGATGTCACATTGTGAGTAAAGGGCAGATTCCAACTCACGTCGGCCTGACTCCGGCATCCATTTCTCGGCTGCCAATTGAGCTGAGAGGAAGGTAGAGAAAAGAAACAAAGAGCCAGGTGGCAGAGAGCCTGGCAGTGCCTGGTGAGTGCCTCCTCACTGCTGGAGAAAGATGGACGCCTGGTAATGTTGCCTGGACACCTGGATACAGCTATGCCTGAAACAGCTGCAGCACTGGACTTATTTTTCTGCCACTTGAAACTGAAAAGGTTCTAAAAAGGAATAGTTATACTTCCTGTGACTTTCAATTCTCGGTCCCCGGTACAGTTTCTGGCACTCAGTAGGCCTTTTACTGACCTGAAAGATGAGTTGGGTTATTAAAATATAAATTCTCCCAAGTCCCCTGAACTTCGTCATGATGGCATTGCTCCCCGTGACTTCTGCTCTTTCCCTGACTAGGTGGGAGCTTCAGGGAGGTGGGGGGGGGACTCTGTATTACTCACCAGCATATGCCAGGTTGGCACCCAGAGGGTGGAAGCTTCTCAAACTGGGGAGACCTCGGATTTGTGGAGGGCAGGTTGTGCTCTGCTGGGTGGGATTGGGCAGTGGTGGTTGATGGGAGTAGGCAGCACACCCCATGGTGTGTCCCCGGGACCCTCACTGTGCCCGGGCACCCTGGTGGCTCTGTGTCGTGGGCCCCGTGACTCTCTGCTGACTGCTGTCTCTGGCCAAGGGCATCTGTTGGGTGTGAGCCCAGGGCAGCCTGGAGGAGGTGAGGGGTTGATGCGCGGGGAGCATCCTTCAACCACTCTGGGTGAGAGTTGGGGGCAGGCGCCCTGATTCCCTGGACCTCACGTGGGACAGCTCAGGAGTGCCCCACCTGTCAGAGCGCCTCAGCAGGGCAGCGGCCACAACCACTCTCTTCTTGTTACAGACTGGCATGTGTCTCCCTAAAGTCATAGGTGGAACTGAGTATGACCCCAGTGCGACTGTATCTGGAGATAGGGCCCTTATAGAGGTCACGGAGATTAAGTGAGGCCAGAGAGTGGGGCCCTGATCCCATAGGACTGGGGTTCGGATAAGACCAAGGCTGTACACACAGACTAGCGGCCCGCTGGGGACACAGGGAGAAGGCAGCCTTCTGCAAGCCACAGGGAGAGGCCTCGGGAGACACCAGCCCTGGTGCCACCTTGACCTTGGCCTTCCAGCCTTCAGAACATTGAGAAGATAAGTTCCTGTGGCTGAAGGCCCCTGTCTGGCATTCTGTTCCGGCAGCCCTAGCAGAGTGATGCCCTCACGGATCCACCCGGTCTGGCTCTTCGGTCTTCCTCGTCTTCCTCCATTAGTCCGCTCTCCAACTCGTCCGCTTCATCCTGGGATCAGCTCCCAAGTCAACTATGAGCACGTGAACCCTTGTCTCAGAGTCTGTGTCTTGGACAGTCCAGGCTCATACTCCTGTCCACGCTTTATCTAGCGGCACTGCTGGCCTTTGCGCTTGAAGGCAGCCCCTGGGGGCAGAACAGAGAAAAGACTGGAAAACATGGAACTCTACTCAGCTGAGCCAATAATGTCCCTCCTGGACTGTGCATGTTAACCACTGCTGTGCATGCCCAGGGCAGGGCGGTGAATGGACCCCAAAGTGTCCCTAGCAAGGTGGTGGCGTCCAGCTGACCGCAGGCCAGAGCATCCTTTCTAGGGGAAGGACTGGCTGAGCGTGAATGCAGATGGTTTTTATTCAGTGATTCTGAGCGCAGCTTTTGGAAACAGTGCTGAGCCCGAATCTCCGCTTCAGCACTTTCTAGCTGGCTGACCTGGGGTAAATCACGCCCCCTCTCTGAGCCTGGCTCTCCTTATCAGATGGAGATGATATTGACATTTCCTCAGAGGATGCTGGGGGTGGGGGATGTGGGTAAAGCCCTTGAACAGTGTCAAGTTAGTGGAGGCAGGTAAGTTCATTGCTTCTGAAGGTGATGACAGGGGGTGGGGTGGGGAGAGGGAGGTCGCCAGGAACGTTGAAGGGCATACGCTTTCGGGGCCATGCCACATGCGACTCTCCTCTGTTGTACGATCACTTTCCCCTGAATTTAGGGAGCTCCACCCTCATCCCTCTTGCCTGGAAAATCCCATGGACGGAGGAGCCTGGTAGGCTGTAGTCCATGGGGTCGCAAAGAGTCGGACACGACTGAGCGACTTCACTTTCGCTTTTCATTTTCATGCATTGGAGAAGGAAATGGCAACCCACTCCAGTGTTCTTGCCTGGAGAATCCCAGGGACGGGGGAGCCTGGTGGGCTGCCGTCTATGGGGTTGCGCAGAGTTGGACACGACTGAAGTGACTTAGCAGCAGCAGCAGCACCCTCATCCCAACATCGATAGCTGCTTTGATGAGTCAAAATGAAATTTCTCTCTGAGTGAGGCTGGGAGCTGAGCTGCTGGCTCGGGGAACAGCTGTCAGAGAGAAGCTCCCCCGAGGCCCAGATGGAGGCACACAGGCTCCGTTAATAGCTTGGCTGGAGGGCAGATGAAATCTGGTTCTTCCCAGAGCCCTTCCTTAGAGGATACGGCAGGTGTGGCCAGGGGAGAGGCGGCACTGGGGGAGGAGGGTTTGTGTAACTAGTTTAGGTAACAAGGTGGCGAAGCCCACCTCACCCCGTCTCCAGGACACCCTGACCACGTGCAGGGTCACGGGGTCAGTGCAGGGTTGGGGGGTCAGGTGCAGGGTCGGGGGGTCAGGTGCACGGCTGGGGGGTCAGTGCAGGGTCGGGGGTCAGTGCAGGGTCCGGGGGTCAGGTGCAGTGTCTGGGGGGGTCAGGTGCACGGCTGGGGGGGTCAGGTTCAGGGTCGGGGGGGTCAGTGCAGGGTCAGGGGGTCAGGTGCACGGCGGGGGGTGGGGGCATATGAAAGAACAAGGTGCAGAGAAGCGTGTACCCGAAAGGCTTGGAAAAAGGGACTCAGACAAATCCTGTCTACACATGTTCACAGCAGCAGCATCCACAATTGCCGAAAGATGGAAATAACCCACGTGTCCATCAACGGACAGATGGGCACACAGATTATGGTGTAGCCATACAATGGAATATGATTCAGCCATAACAAGGAACCCAGTGCTGGTATGTATGACGACGTGAGTAAACCTCAAAAATATTATGCTGGGTGAAATAAGCCGGAACCTAAAGGACACATATCTTATGCTTCCATTTATTTGAAATAACCAGAAAAGGCACATCCATAAGAGACAGGACATAGCTTCAGGGTTGCCAGGGCCTGGGGCAGGGGGGAGGCTGGGGAAGAACTACTTGACGGGTGCAGGTTATTACTTGGAGGGGATGAACATGGTTTGGAACTAGATAGAGGCGGTGATTGCACAACACTGGGAAAGTGCTGAATGCCACTTAACTGGACTTCCCCGGTGGCTCAGTGGTAAAGAATCCATCTGCCAATGCGGGAGACATGGACTCGATCCCTGGTCTGAGAAGATCCCACATACCGTGGAGCAACTAAGCCCAGGCACCACAGCCACTGAGTTGGTGCCGTAGAGCCAGTGCTTCCCAGCGAGAGGAGCCACCACAACAAGCAGTAGCCCCTGCTAGCCGAGAGCCTGCATGCAGCAGTAAAGACCCAGCACAGTCAAAAATAAAAAATAAATGCCACTGAACTGCTTGCTTTAAAGTGATCGGTTTTAGTTATGTGAAATTCACCCAATTTTTCTTTTTAGGTGCAGCCACTGTGGAAAACAATATGGAGGTTTCTGAACTAAAAATAGGGTTGCCATATGATCCAGCAATCCCATTCCTGGGCACACACCCAACAAAACTGTAATTCCAAAGGATACATGTGCCCTGTGTTCACAACAGCACTATTCACAAGAGCCAAGACGGAAGCAACTTCAATGCCCATCAGCAGATGCACGGATAAAGATGTGGTACATAGTTAAATGGAATATTACTCAGCCACGAAAAAGAAATAATGCTATTTGCAGCAACCTGCACAGACCTGGAGATGATCATATTGAGTGAAATAAGTCAAACAGAGAAAGACAAACATATATGATATCACGTATATGTGGAATCTAAAATACGACATAAATGAACATAGTTATGAACCAAAAACAGACTCACGGTCACCGAGAACACATTTGTGCTTGACAGGGGGTGGGAGGGCAGGATCGGGAGTCTGGGATTAGCGGATGCAAACTAGTGTATATATGCAGGACGGATGAACAAGCAAGACCTGCTGTGCAGCACGTGAGACTAGATTCCATATCCTCTGATAAACCATAGCAGAAAAAGTACGAAAAAGAATATTTAGATCTATAACTGAGTCACTTTGCTGGACAGCAGAAATTAACACAACAACGCAAATCAACTATGCTTCAATAAAATAAAAAAATTTTTTTTTTAATTTAAAAGGAGGCACAGTAGGCTGAGAACTCAGAGGCACCAGGCAGGCTGAACACAGAGTTGGAATTGGAACCCTGGCCACCTGGGCTACCTGAGTTTCTCCAGGGAAAGAGAAATCAGAGTTTTTCCTGGACACGTTACCCCTGTCAGAATTCTTGGGAAATCTTGGACTGTGGAGTAGAAGGGTAAAGGCTCGATGAGCCCCAAACTGCCTAGCTCACAGAGCCTCATGAAAACAGGTGAGGCAACCACCTGGCCAGCTTACAGGAGGCAGCTATATGCTGAACTGCATCTCCGGAATGATGGCACCTCTTCCTGTTGCCATGGCGACAGGCACTTCATTCTAAGCTGCTCAAGCCACTTTCGAGAGAGGCAGAAGACACTGACACTTCCCTCTGGCATACCATCTGGTGCTCTTATCCGCTTGTGGGCCTCCCAGGGGCCCAGGTTAACACTGTAAATGTCCCCTGGAGGCTGGGGCTCTTGGCGAGTTGTGGTGAGAATGACATTTGACCATTTTGGGGGTGGACCCTGCCACGTCCTAGGTCTACCCACAGGATAAGGTGAGGATCGGAGACAAGAAGGATGCCAGCTCTCCATAGACATCAGACTAGACGTGGGCCCCAGAGGAGGTGGCGGCAGCACCTGGAGCATTAAAGGAGATGACGGAGGCCACTGTGGGTCCTGCCCATTCCCAGGATAATGGCAAATTCCAAGGAAGTTTTTGTTCACTGCAAAGGTGCTCTGCAGGTGGACAGAGAAAAGGCAAGGGATCAGCTGAGTCCCTCGGGAGAGCCAGTTTGAGCCATCTGAGATAAAGAAATCAGAGAACCAGGGACCGAGGGCAGCAGGCAGGACCACGCTTTGTAGTTCCTGTATCTGCTGGACATGGGGTCTGTCCTCTTTGGCATCACTCAGTCTATGGCTCACGCTGAACCCACCTCACTTAGACACAGTCTTCCCAGCAAGCCCACGCAGCTTCTGATTATTTCTTTTGCTCCCCTCTTCCTCCCCCTGCCCTCCTGGAAAAGATATCCCTGGAAACAAGGTTGCTTGGAAATAGAATCATGGATCCTTTATCATTCATCTCTGGGAAGCCCCAGAAAACAGGAGAAGCATTGAAAATTTGAGAGTGGCAAGTGTCAACTTTTTTCCCCCCAAATGGATATTGGAAATGATGGGTGGATCCTCAGGAGAATTTGGGAACTGATTATGGAAAAGGTGGTGCTTGGGAATACTATTTTTTTATTTTTTAAAGAGTGACCCCTATGCATCACGTGTTCATTTAGAGCTAGTCATGCTGAACCCCATTTCCTCTTTCATGTGTGGTCCGGTGATGCAGGGCAAAGTCGTAGACCTGTAATGACAGGGGTTTGGCTGTGGACTCTGGGGTCATGCTGTGCCCGGACGCCCATCTTGACTTTTCTCTAACGGCTCCACGTGAGTCTTGCTTATGCGGTGGGACTGCTGGCTCTGTTGGGGTGAAGGCAGAATCTGGGTCCTGCCCTGGCATCTGCATAGTTCCTGCAGTGGCCTTGGCTGTGCACATTGGAAATGTGCTCTAGGTTTTGCTGGGTTGAGTCTGGATTTTCTGAAGATCAAGGCTGGCGGGGGCGGGGGAGGGAGATCTGGGATCTGAGCTGGTGGGTTCAAATCCCACCTGGATCCCTTACCAGGAAACTGGGCAGCTCTTGCTGCCTCTCTGAGCCTTAACGTCCTTTTTGGAGCCGTGGAGATGATAAATAATATATGCAGAGGTGTGAAAATGAAAGGAGATATCATAGTATAGTGGGAATTGAAATGTGTTTTGAGCCCTTACTAAGTGCCAGGCAGTCCTAAAGCTTCTCTCCCCACAGGTATTCCTGCAATTAGCCCACACGACCCTATATGAGGTGAGTTCCAATATTTCCTCTACTTCGGAGTCTAGGAAACTGAGTCTCAGAAAGGGAGTGACTTGCCTCAGGTCATCCACCAAGGGGCACGGATAGAACTGACACAGGATAGCTGGCTGGGGGCCACCGGAATGGCCTGGCACAGTGGTTCTCAAGCGTCAGCATCCCCTGGAGGGCTTGTTAAAACACAGATCTCTGGGCCTCTACGCCTGAGTTTTTGATCCAGGAGCTCTGCGGAGAGGCCAGAGAATCTTCATTGCTAACGAGTTTTCAGGTGATGTAATGGTGCTTCTCTGGGACCCGGTCAGAGCGACTGCTCTGGGACCATTTTCTAACACTCTTGCTGTTGCTTAGTCGCTAAGTCATGTCGACACTTTTGTGACCCTATGGACTGTAGCCCGCCAGGCTCTTCTGTCCACGGGATTTCCCAGGCAAGAATACTGGAATGGGTTGTCATTTCCTTCTCCAGGGGCTCTTCCCCACCCAGGGATCGAACTCGGGCCTCCCGCATTGCCGCAGATTCTTTACCGTTTACTGCTCTAGAAAAAAAAAAAATAGTAGGTAGGAAGGAGAGGGCAGGCGAGGGGAAAAAGCCACACCTCTAAGTCGTTAGGCCAAGTGCTGTAGTGGCACGAGCAAGCCTGTGAGGTCTCAGACGGGGGTTCAGGCCTGGACTCCGCCACGACCACGGGCGGGGTTAATAGAGAGGCACACAGCCAAGCCGTGCAGGTCAACCGAGAGGCACTCCACCCGCTTCCCCCCGCCCCGGCTCCAGGCGTCTACTCCCCCGGTCCGCAGTCGCGCGCCGCTTGCCTCTCCATCCTTGGTCCAGTTCAGCCTGGCAAGCGTTGCCATGGCAGCGCCGCGGGCTGGGATGCGGGAGGCCGAGCGCGCTGCCCCGCTC
>NW_011495054.1:9725398-9726498 GCF_000754665.1 Bison bison bison
CGGGGAGGAGTTTGCGATGGGAGGCGCCTGCAGGGGCTCCCCCAGTTCTGCGCTGTGAGCAGGGGCACAAAGAGCTCTCTGCACTGGCGCCGCAAGACCGCGGACCCGAGGTAAGCCGCCGACCCGTTCAAACAGCCCTCCCTGCCCAAGCATCCTTGTCTGCGCGCCGGGAACAGCCTAATTTCCCCGAGGCTGGCGTCGAGGGTAGGTCCCAGGGTCCCTGGCTGGGACAAACCTTGCCTGGGGTGGCAAACCTTGCCTGAAGCTGCCCTCATTTGTTGGACGAAGAGCCTCACCAGTCCGCTGTTGTCAAATGCAGCCGACCCCGGGCTGGGTGGGGCTTGGGCAAGAATGGGGGGAGTTTGCAATGCGAGTCTAGCGCCCATGGGGGTCTTGCAGTCATGATCTGAGGGGAAACAAAGACCCTCCCTTCCCCCAAGCTACGGACAGAACAGGAGGCGTCAGTCCCCCTGAACCTTTCCGCCCGCCAGAACCAGCCAAGCCTTCGAGGGCCCCTCCGTGGTCTCAGAGCTGGAGGTGGGGGATGGGATGGGATGCAGGGTTCTTGAGCCCCCCGCCCCCGTTGTTTCGTACCTAGCCACCCCCCCACCCCCACCCCCCACCCCCTCGGCGCCTGCCAGTTCTCCACTTCGGGACTCAAATGCCAGATGTCCGGTGTCCAAAGGGATGCAGAGGGCCGGAAAACCTCTTCAATGAGAAGAATAATGGTATCGATAATGATAATAATACATCAGGTCGAGGAGAGCTCTCTGCCAGCAACAGCTTAGTGCTTTGCATGCCTGTTCACAACAGTCCTCGGAGGTGGTAAGCGTCCCATTTTAAAGATGAAGAAACTGAGCTCCAGAGAAGGTTAGCGACAGGTCCAAGGTCACACAGCCAGGTATGTTTGAATCCAGATAGCCCACGTTGTATCCTTAAATGGGTCTGCAGAGACCCCAGAACCCCCAGCTCCCCGCCCACATCTCTCCCATACATTCTCTAGAGAGGCTGGGGATTTGGGAGGGAGGGGGCCCGATCTCTGCTCTCTCCCACTGTTGGACCCTCGGCTGGAGACACTGCTTCTCGGCTGTGAGGGAGGC
>NW_011495054.1:9726649-9736427 GCF_000754665.1 Bison bison bison
GGGGGAGGGGAGGGATAAGTAATTCCACTCGACAGACTGGGAAACCTGAGGACAGCGGTTCTCAGACTTTAGGGGCGTTGCTTCAGGTACGGCAGATGTCCGGGCCACGTGGCCAGGGGATGAGTCAGCAAGGCTAGGGTGGGGCTGGGCATCTGGAGGTTTACTCAGACCCCTTCCTCCTCTTCTTTGGGCAGATGGTCAGACCTCTCCCCTCACCCCCGGCCCAGAACCACTCTGGGTAAAAAGGTATCCCTGGGGACACTTGGGAAGAGGTTAGCGTTGGGTGGCCCACACTGAGGTTGGTTAATTTCATGTTGAAAAAATTTTGAGGGTATCCAACTCTTTGCAAACCCATGGACTGTGTAGCCCACCAGGCTCCTCTGTCCATGGAATTCTCCCGGCAAGAATACTGGAGTGTGGGTTGCCATTCTCTTCTTCAGGGGATCTTCCTGACCCATTTCCAACCCGAGGACCAAATTCTTGACCCAAGTATTGAATTCCCCACCCAGGGATCGAACCCCCGGTCTCCTGCATTGTAGGCATATTCTTTACTGTCTGAGCCACTTGGGAAGCCCGTTTTAAGGGTAACATCCCTGTGGCTCTCTTGCCCGCCTATTTTGTTAATGAATGATGCTGGCCGTTGAGAAAGTCTCTGAAATCTACCCTACACCTTCCTGCTGCATTTTTGGTCCATCTCTTCACTCCTTCAGGGATGAGAGAGGTGGATTCTTTGGAGTCGCTCAAAGGAACCATAACTTACCACGAGATTTAGAAGGACCACTCTCTCTACTGGTATTCAAAATGAATTCAAACATAAAATTTTTTTGGTGATCTTTAAGATGAACATAGTAAGTTTAAAAGAATGTGTGATAATTGTAGAAGATTTGGAAAACACTGAAAACAAAAGGGATGAAAAATCCAAAATTTCGTCATCCAAGAATAACTACTCTCTTTACTGACTCGATGGACGTGAGTCTCAGTGAACTCCGGGAGTTGGTGATGGACAGGGAGGCCTGGCGTGCTGCGATTCATGGGGTCGCAAAGAGTCGGACATGACTGAGCAACTGAACTGATCTGATCTGATTACCGTTTTCACGTATTTCCCTGCAGTATATTTTCTGTTCTTGAAAATACTAAGTGAATTTGTGCTGTGTGTATAATGCTTTTAAAAGGTTTCATCAGAGGAGTTTCTCCATATTTTTATGCCCTTGGCAGAAATCCCTGTTAACAGGGTTGGTGTCTCCTTATTATTGGTCCTGCCAGTTGTTTTTAAAATCTTCCTCTTAAGGATCCTTTCTCTGGACCTCATCCCTGCTCCTGCCCAGGGCAGGATTCTGCTCTTTGAGTTGATCCCTCCTCCAGGCAGCCTAGTGTGGTAGAAATAGAAGGCGCCGAGTTACAGGGATCTGTGTGCGAATCCTCCTCCTGCCCTACGCTCTGTGTCAGTTTCAGGAGGAAGTCATTTCCCTTTCTGAACCCCAGTCTCCTCATCTGCAAAGTGGGAATCATAATTCTTGCCCTTAAAAGGTGATTGTGAGGCTCTGAACCCGTGTGTGTAAAGTGCCCGACACCCAGTAGAGACATGGCTGCTTTAGTGCATCCACTCTCAGCTCAGGTCACTTCTACTGCCCCTGAATCTTGTAGAGACATCTAGTTATGTGCTTTCATTTGTATTGGGCTTGTTGGTTTCTCTCCTGGGTGGACCTCAGGCTGTTTGAACAGTGGTGTTTCTGGGGCATTGGGGCCATTGTGCAGGCTCAATGGGCTGGGGAACAACTTAAAGGCTAGTCCTTTGTTTGGAAGGGATCCTTCCCTCATCTCTGAGGCACAGCTCATCTGTCAGCTGGAGCTCCGTGGAACAATAGCCAGCGATGCTCAGTAGAGGCAAAGGCTGGCTGAGGGTGACATCTGTCCCCTTGTCCCTCGCCAGGCTGACCGGATCAGACGAGGCAGGTGTCTCTTGCTCCCCTGGGGTGCCAGGTGGGCCCCTCTGGAAGCTACTGGGCGAGTCATGGAGGGGAGGAAGGGGCTGAGCTAACCTGTGCTCAGAGGTGTGGAGTAGATGATTAATGGTAACCGACTCCAGCTACCATTTGTTAACCAAAGTTCTTGCTGGGAGTTGCCGCTTGGAGACCCCACGGAAAGGCTGAGAATTGGGCACTACAGATGGGAACTGGACGCTAAGAGAGGTGAAGTGATTGGCTCAGGGTCAGACAGCAGGTTAGTTGCAGAGTCAGGATTTGAATCTAGAACTAGTCTGGCTCTGAAGTGTGTATTTGAAACTACTATAGTATGCTACCTCTTCTAAAAGGGAACATAATCAGTTGCCTCAAGACCATGGAAGCCACTGGAATAAAGTGACCCAGCTGGTTTAGCAGTTATCGTGAGTTCTCTCACAGAAACACTGATGACCAGTGTTTGCATTTGATACAGCCCTTCCGGGTCTTTTCTTTTTTAACCCCCACCCCCATATCTGAACGGAAACCTTCTCTCCCTTAGGGCCTCAACAGGCCTGGTTAGAATCCAGCTGCATCATTTTCTTGCTGGGTGATCTTGGAGCAAGGCACTGGACTCTGAACCTCAGTTTCCTCATCTATAAAATGGGAGGAAAACAATCTAACGCATTGTTTTGTCAGGTAAAGGCAGTCCAGCTCAGGGGTCCCCTTGTTTGAGAGAGGTGTGGATACTGAAGCTCCCCTTTTTAGGGGAGGTTTGTATTGGAATGTGTCGGGAGACAGTGTTGTGTGAGTGTGCAGAAGCCTCTCTTCCTCTGCAAGTCTGCCGCAAGGCGCCTTTCACACCCTCTTATTCCCAGGAGCTGCCATCATCTCCCAGTACTCACTCATCCACAGCAATGTAGGCCAGCGTCTCTCTGATGCCTCAGCTCTCTGAGCAGCTATTTTATTCCAGAGTCAGGAAAAAAAAAAAAAGCCCTCAAACCCAGAGGGATCCTAAAATGCAACCAAATGCGTTTCCCTGGCAGCTTTTCCTCCATTACAACGATCAGCGCAGAGTGTAGGGGGGAAATTGAGTATCTGTGGATGGTATTAATGAGCAGTGTGGACAATGGTAGTCATAATAGCATAAGAAAAGAAGAGAATGCAAGCTAAGAGATACTAGTTACCATTACATTACTCATGTAATCCTCACAACAGCCCCTGTATGGCAGGCGCCATTAGTATCCCCATTGTGTGGATGAGGGGACCAGCTTGAGAAGCAATGCAGCTGCTCAAGGTGCCAGAGCAGGACCGGAAGCCCATGTCCTTTCCAGCACCTTTGGGTGTTCTGGTTGGCACTGGCCCCACCAAGATGCCTTGTGGTTTCTCATTTCTCTTCCCTTCTGCATCCCAGGAGAGCATTTTGGTAAATGCTATGATTTCAGAACACAGGCTGGCATCTACTCTCCAGCGCACCCATGGCTACATTTCCCACCATCTTTGGCGTCTACTCTCACCGCACCCACGGCTACATTTCCCACCCCATCTTTCCTTCTCTCTCGATGACAGCTGGAGGCATCTCCCTGCCTACCCGTATGGTTCCAGACACATTCATGTGGCCGCCGTGACCCTACCAGCATCAAAGGAGTAATCAAGGTGACCCTTCCTCTCCTTCTGTGTGCTCCTGGGGGTGGGGGAGGCCAGTCTCAAGCTGTGTGGTCAGGTCCACCATGAAACCCACATATGTGGGAGAAAACTTGTAGATTTCAGAGGTTCTCTGGGGTCCAGTCCCTCAATCAAGGCCTCCCTGATGGGACTCCTGACCTTGAAGTAGGAGTGGGGTGGGGTCTGTTGTAGAGTAATGGGACCTGAGATGCTGGGACCTGGGAGCTCACCACCAGGTCTCTGTGGGGCCTTTGGCCTGACCCTTCTTGAGTCTTGCCCTCTGTCATCAGTTCTAGATGAGTTTTGAAAAGTGAACTATACTGAGGCCATGTCATTTATATGCCATAAAATGCAATCATTTAATGCAAGCATACATAATGCAAGCATACATTTCGATATCGATAAAGGTACACATCTGTGTGGCCACCACCACAATCAAGATATCAGACAGTTGCATCACCCTGAAAGTTCCTCTGTTAAATCACCTCCTAGCCTCAGGAACCACTGAGCTGCTTTCTGTGTCTACAGAGTTGACGTTTTCCCTAAAGGTTCATCATTAGGGACGCTTTTGTGCTTGGCTTTTTTTTGTGTGTGTGTGCAGCATAATGTTTTTGAGGTTTAAACTTGCCATTGTTTGTTGTCAGCAATTCAGCCCCCTTTTCTGGGTCTAACTTCAGGGAGGCATATCGTATAACTCACCCACTTTGAGTGCACAGTTCAGTGAGTTTTCGTCATTTTACCAAGTTCTGCACCCATCACTACAACTCTGTTTTAAAACACTTCCACTGGCCCCATAAGATCCCTCACCCCATTTAGCGCTAATCCCCAGCCCGCTCTTAATCCTCGGCAGCCTCTGGTCTGCTTTGTCTATATAGGTTCGCCTTTTCTGGACATTTCATGTAAATGGAAATCATACAGCCTATCTTGGGCCTGGCTTCCTTCACCCAGTTGTACTATTTTTGAAGTTTGTCCTCGTCATAGTCTGTAGCAATAGCTCGTTCCTTTTTATTGCTGAGGAGATTTTATTAATACTGTATGTCTGGACTACCAACAACTACAAGCTTGCTTATCCGTCCGCCAAGACGGGATTTATATTTGATCTGTGCTTCCTAAGTGGGGTATATACACCCGCCGCCCCGGCAAGCTTATTAACCCTGCAGGATAAATGTGGCCCATCAGTGTTATTTATTTGAATAAAGATTTATTCAAAGTTTAAATCATTAACTGGGGAGGATAATTTTTGGAAACACACTCTGTGCACCAGACACTGGCTGAGCCTTTGAAAATAATTAGCCTTGAGTCACACGTTGGGGACATGGGTCTGGAAGCCATCATCTCACTCATGTTTGTTTGACCTCAGAGCCCTTTATACCCTCCTAAACAACTGTCAGCTTGATGCAGGGGCTGAAGTTTCCATTGAAACCTCCGTTGATTTATTCATATCAGGGAGTCTGGGTTCACAGGGTCAGGGGAAAGGGTTGTTATTGTGTTTAAACAATGTTCCTCTGAGTGGTACAGGGTCTGTTCACAGAGTGCAAGCAAGTTTCTGAGACAGAGGAGAAGGAAGGGAATTTCCGGGTTCTTGGAGATGTTCAGGACCACACTGGGAAGCAGCCTTGCAGATAAGTATTCAAACTTCCCAGCCCACAGCCTACCAGCCTGCCCTCTACTGGTCCATGGAGCAAAGTACAGCATCCCTGAATCCCCAAGTCCAGGGGGAAATCGCGCTCCAGCTCTTTTGCTTTCCTATCCCTAAGACACAAAGAAAAAGCTTGTCCCCATTTTATGGGGCCCCAGAGAGTAATTTTCCTACCCCACTTTTGACATCAAGGCTAGTATTTTACAAACTCCACCCTCAGGGACTTCTGAGGAGCTGAGTTTAGTAACTTCATCTTGAGAACCTGTAGATCTGGTGTCAGGAGGAGACTGGGGACTCCTGGTGATTTGGGCTGGCCCTTCCCTTCTTGGTTCTTGTCCTCTGTCATCATATTTATAAAACTTGGCTAGGGCTCCTTTTCTTGCCTGGCAGTCAAGTGGGGACCTCGGCACTGTGACCCCTGGGCACGTGCTTCTTGGTTTAAGGGTCTGAGTACCTCTCCTGCTCTGGGCCCGGGCCCCCAAGCCCAGGTGCTGACAGCAAGCTCTGAAGATGCGGTGAACGGGCCGGGCCTGCCAGTGGGTGAAGATAACCTTGTCACTGTTTGTTGTTTAGTCCCTGAGTCGTGTCTGATGCTTTGCCATCCCATGGACTGTACCTCCTCTGTCCATGGGATTTTCCAGGCAAGAATACTGGAGTGGGTTGCCATTTCCTTTTTCAGGGAATCCTCCTGACCCAGAGATCCAACCTGCATCTCGTCTCCTGCATTAGCAGGCGGATTCTTTACCACTGAGCCACCAGGGAAGCCCTAAGATAGCTTAGCTGTCACCAGAAAAGCCTGGGAGATGGTCCTGGCCCAGGATTTGTGGGCATTCTCTGGTCTTCTCCACACTGCAGACATGGGGATGTAGCTAAAGAGCCCCAGCCCACCATCTGGCTCCCCACGTTTTCTTTTTCTGGGGCATCAGAAAAGAGGATAGGAGATGAGAGTGGGGGGAGTTGGGTAGAAAGATAACTGAGGTTGGGCCTTCTGCTTCCCATCCTCTGCCTCAAGCTGCAGGTAGTTACTGCACTTCGGGGGAATGTCTGGACTGGGAGGACCCTGGGACCTGGAGGGAGGGGCCGCCGGTCCAGCATGACCCAGGATAGCGGAGCTGGGATCAGATGTCCGGCTTCTCGCCCTGCTCCACGCTCTCACTCAACCTGAGCTTGCCCTGCTCTCTCCGGGGTCCCATGCTGCTGTTGGCAGGGAACAGGGAGGTGTTCTGGGAAGCGAAAGGTTTTCTGGGTAGGGGAAGGGAGGTGGGGGTGGTGTGCCTGGGCCCAGCCTCCCTGGGTCCCGGGCCGGGGCTGTCTCCTTAGCAGAGAGATCTGGCCCGGGCTGGGGAGGGGCCTGGGTGAGGTTTTCTCCTGTGTTGCGGTCGGCTCTTTTGTCTTCCAGGATGGGCCTGTGGGGGTCTCCGTGGGGTAGGAGCTGGGATCAGGGCACTGCCAGGTAAGCCTGGGCAGGGGGTGGGGGAGGGGGTTCCACTGAGTTTAGTTTCCTGGCAGATGACTGTTCCCCCGACCCGGGCCCTTCCCCGGGTACCCAGGCCCGGCCTAAGCACTCCTGCTGGGAGCTGGGGGGCTGGAAGGCTTGTTGTGTGGGGTCTTGGTGGAGGTGGTGGGGCTGAGTCACGACCATGGCAGGCAGGTCCACGGCACAGATTTCAGCACGTGCCTTCATTCAGTGCAGATGTGGACCGAGCGCCTTCTCTTGGATAGAAACTGAGGATCCGGAGGTCAACGTGCGATGTGGTCCTGCCCTCTCAGATCTTCGTGTAAGAATGTGCTTTATCACCATCTCTGTGAGGGAATGAGCTCCCTGTACTGGGAGGTGTGCATGTGTGTGCGTGTGTGTGTGTGTGCTGGCAAAGGGTGGTGCAGAGCCCCCTCCCCCAGCAGGAATGTCGAGCCTCCCGAGGACTCTGAAGGCCCTTTCTGCCCCACTGGACCCTTGCTTCTCATCTGCCTTTGATGCCCGCAGGGCCAGCTCTGGGCGCTCTCTGTTGCTTCCATACCCGCTCTGGCCCTGTTAAGGCGGGGCGCCTTCTCTATGCGTTACTAGCATCCAAGGCCCCGCCCTACCCTGTCTCAGCACTGGCGGCACGGGAGGGAGACGGGGGTCTCTGAGGGTGTCCCCACCAGGTGTGGGTTAGCCTCGGGTGAAGGCCAGGCCCCCCTCCTCACTTGCTGTGCCCCCTCCAGGCTGCCCCGGCTGCATCTCTAGGACTCCTGGCCCGCTCTCCTCCTGGACTCTGGTGCTGGTGACACAGGGAGCAGTCTTCGCTGGTTTTCTGGAACCCTGGACAGCTCCCCGAAGATCTCATCCTTCCTGACTCCTGGGCCTCCCCTGGATAAAGGCCCCTCCTGGTTGGTGCTCGGCCGAGGACAGTGGCGGAGCGCGAGGGAGGCTGGCAGCCCACCATCCATCCCTTCTGCATCTCCCTGGACCTGCCTGCCTGTCCCCGCCCCTGTCCAGGACTGGAGGCCCTTCCTGACCCCATGAGGACCTCACTGCTCCTCCCATCCCTGCCGGTGACCGGGCGGAGCTTGGCCTGGGCCCAGGCCCCACTGACCACACCCTCGGCAAGGCTGGGTCTCACAGGACCTGCAGGACGGGGGCAGGCAACTGTGGATGGGCGTCAAGGACGAGCTGCCAGTGGGTGGAGGGTGGACGCAGCTCGGGGAGTCAGTGGGCTGGAGTCTGTCTTGCGCCCTTTGCGTGTGAGTGATTCCCATTTTTCTGGGGGTTTCTGGGGTTCTTCTTCCTTGCTTCTCTCCCTGATGGTCACCAGGAGGAGGCAGTCTAGGCCTCGGGGGAGCTTGGGCCTTCTTCTAATGCTGTGGAGCTCTGGGAAGGGTTATCCTGAAAGGAGAGGGCTTCCAAGAGAGGAGAAGACCCCGGCCAGGGGGCTTGTGAGGAGACAGACCCTGGGCTGGCTCCTGACATCCAAAGGGAACAGTCTGGAATCAGCCTCACCCTGGCCCAGTCTCAGACTCCTGCTCCTGGTCACCCCCATCCCTGGGAAGCAGAGGTGGGCAGGGTAGGCTACATACAGGTACAGCTTCCCCATCACAGGGCTGTGGGCTCACTCACATGCCCTCCCTTTCTCCAGTCCCCCACTGAGGGGCCGGCCTCAGTGCTTGCAGGAGGGCGGCCATGGCCTTCCCCGGAGAAGCTCAAGAGCCTGACATCCTTTTCCTGGGGCAGGAAGGGACGCTGTCATAACAGAACTCCACTCCTGGATGGCCGAACTGCAGAAATGTATTTTCTTATAGTTCTGGAGGCTGGAAGTCCAAGACCAAGGTGGCAGGGATGGTTTGTTGTGAGGCATATCTCCTTGGCTGGCAGACAGAACCTTCTCGTTGTATTCTTACATGGCCTTCTCTCTGTGCATACGCAGAGAGAGATGGTGTGTGTGAGAGGAGAGAGATATCAGGCATCTCTTCCCTTTCCTATAAGGGCACTGGTCCTATGGGGTTAGGGCCTCATCCTTATGACCTCATTTAGCCTTAATTGCCTATGCCAAAGCCCTACCTCCAAATATAGTCACATCGGGGCTATGAATTTAGAGGGAGACACAATTCAGTCCATAGCAGGTGGTCACCACAAACCTGGAAGCTGGAGCCATCTACCCTTTAGAATTCCCACCCCCGATGGGGAGGGGAAGGAGAAGCAGAGACATGGGAAGCAGAAACGGTGTGGCAGGTCCTGTGCGAGGGAGGCCCTGGGACCCTTGGAGAGACACGGAATTGGCCAAACCCAGAGCAGTGGAGAGGAGCCCCCGGGAGAGGAGAGTCCTGTGAAGAGCCTGGGCTTTGGAGCCTGAGGGTTATGCTCTGACGTGCAACCTTGGGCAAGTCACCTCACCCCTGTGAGTCCGATTGGCACTCTGAAGCAGGAACCATCAGCTCACCCGGGGAGTGGGGCACAGGGAGAAGTCAGTGAGATCTCACAGCTGGCACAGTGCTTGACTCTTAGTAGGTGCTCAATAAACACTCCCGTCCGTCTGGGAGTTTGGATTTAGGGCTTCTCTCTTTCGGGCACCCTGGACTGTAAACTTCGCATCTTTGATCCAGAGGCGTTTCTGACCAGTGCTTCCCCAGGTGTATCTTTTTGTTTGTTTTTGGCTGTACGGGGTGGCATGTGGGATCTTAGTTCCTGGACCAAGGGTCGAACCTGTGCCCCTGGTGCTGAGAGTGCAGAGTCTTAACCCCTGGACTGCCAGGGAAGCCTTTCCCTCTTATATTTTTAATATCCCTCTCTAATCAGGTCAAGCAATCTACTGCATGGCATGGCCTCCACGGTAGCTCTGAATGCTTCCTGGGGAATTTAGTATCTACCCTTCTCATCAGAACTGAGCACCTACTGTGAGTCCTTCCCTGTGCTGCTCATTTGAGGGGGATATAAGTGCAGATACGGCCATGATTCAAGCTGGCAGGGTTTCACAGCCATGCCAAGTGGAGAAAACCAGTCCACACAGAGAATGAGCGGATGGGGCAGAAAAGAGTCTCCTGAGGCACAGGTTCTGAGGGT
>NW_011495054.1:9736527-9745676 GCF_000754665.1 Bison bison bison
AGGGAGACCCCAGAGTAGGCTGGAAAAGCTTCCCAGGGAGGCTGAACCAGTCAGGATCTTGGAAGGATGAGAAAGATGTGGCTTATCTGAGAGTTTTCCAAGGGAAATTAGGTAAGAGATTCCCAAAGTAAGTTATAAGAGATGTCATTGGTCTTAAAAAAAAAAAAAAGAAATGAAAATTCAGTGGGTTTCTGTAGTGCAGGACTTACCAGAGCCTGTAAAAGCGCTGATGGAAACTGTGAATACTCAAGGACAGACAGAGGACCAAGTGTTTCCCCCAAGCTCTACCGGCAACAAGACCCTTTTCTTATGGAGCATCATTTAGGACCGCAGAGTCTAGGCTGGGGTTTCCGTGGGAGAATGATAACCGTGATAGGAGATGACACTAGGGCACACTCAGGTGCTCCGGAGCAGCGGCTGGCAAGGCAGCTCTTTCCCTGGGGCCGGCAAGTCTAAACTCGGCTGCAGGAGTCAGGGGAGCTCTATACAGCTAGAGCGTTTGCAGGAAGGGCCGGCCAGCGGTTGGGGTAGCCAGATGCCTGGTGGTGGGGGACAGAGGGACCTGTCCACTGGAGCCAGTGACTCTGGGGTATCAGACCTTTTGTGAGAAGATGCTGGTATGTGCGTGTGTGCGTGTGCCTGAGTGTGACAGGATCCAGCCTTCTGGGAAGTGGTGACCAGGACCAGGCAGGGGGTCTTTCCAGCCAGGACCAGCAGGGTCCATTTTGGGGGGATCTGAAGTGGCTGGGGGAGGGGCCCTGAAGCCCACCACCCAGAAGCAGGGACACCAATTCTTTTGGGCAGGGTCCACGTGGACAGTCTTATCCTGGGGGCGGGGCTGAGGCGCTGGCGGCAGACCCCCTGTCCTGGTCAGGCCCGGCTCCCTGGCTGGTGGGGGTGGGCGGCCTCTGGAGATGTGGCTGGGGCAGTGTTGCATGGTGGGATTAACCTACTAACCCAGGGCTCGGCCGGGACGCTGTGGCGTGTGGCGAGGTGCCTGGCCTTCTGCCAACCGACTAACCCACTAACCAGGCCCGAGCATGCCCTACTAACCCCCCCGCAGCCAGACCCTACTAACCTCGCAGCTCACGGGCCTTCCCAGGGGTGGGGATGTGGGGGCAGACGAGGCTCCGGAAGGCCCTGCCCGTGGCCTGGGATCTCTGTGCAGACCCACATTCCAGGACCGGGCGCGCAAACAGGACTTGCCAACTCTGCCGCTTCCTGCTGTAGCGGGGGTGTGGGGGGCAGACTTGGAGAGCGAGTCACCCCGCCTCTCTGAGTCCGTTTCCTCGGCAGTGGAATGGGAGGCCACCTCCCAGGTGGCCGTGAGCATTCCCAGGAGGATAGAGTTCTTGATACATGGCAGATACTTAATCCACATTTATGCGAGGTGGGGGCGGGAGGCCCAGAAAACCGGACCCATCGGGTGCCCTGGCAGGCCCTGGTCCCTCTAGGTGGTTTGCACACAGACCCCTCTGCCTGGGGCCAGACACTTGCTTTGAACCTTAACTGTGTCTTTCCCCACACACTTCCTCTCCTCAGCTTTTTCCCCATAGGCAGTTCTTTTGTTCAATTACTAACCCGTCTAACCCCGGGGCGGGGGGCCTCAACTGCACCCCGACCACCCTCCCCTAACCAACTAACGGACCCGAGTGTGTTCTTCCTTTTTTCCTAGCGACTCCCGTGTGTGTCTGCTGAGGTGCCCCTGTCCGCTGGTGCTGTGCTCTGACTTACTAACCCAGTCCCTACTAACCCTGTTTTCTCTTCTTACTAACCCCAGCCCTGCCGAGCTCTGGGCCCCCGTGGCGGGCTAGTTCCCCCCTCCTTTTGGCAAGCAGACGTCCTAGGCTGGTCCTGCAGACAGATGCCCTACTTTGCTGCCCCGATTGGCTGTGAGTTCAAAGTTCCCTGGGTCAGGTCTGAGGGGGGCGAAGGCCCGGAGGAAGAGGTGCTCCTGCGGTTCTAGAGGGAGGCCGGCCTCTGAGCACAGGGTCTCTCCTCTGCGCAGAGTCTGGGGGCCACTGGGAGTTGGCCGGAGCAGGGCTACCTCTGCGGTGTGAAGGTGGAGGCCTACAGGTCTCCTTCCAGCCAAGGGAGCGGAGAGAATGGGCCTCTGGGTCGTCCTTCGGAGGGAAGTGGGGGCAGAGGTTCTTACTGGGCAAGTGGCCGATAGAGGTGGGGCGCCACTGGGGGGCGTGTCCTGCACAGGAAGTCAACAAAGGGGGCGTGTCCCTCAAGGGAGTTAGTCAAGGGGCGTGTCCCACGCCGGAAGTCAGTAAGTGAAGCTTCCTCCGCATTGGGAGTCACTGAAAGGGTCTTAACCGCGGTGGAAATCACTGAGGGCAGCGTTTGGTACAGGAAGTCAGACAAAGGGGGCATTTCCTATATTTGAAGAATGCGAAGAGAGGTATTTGTTACACCGTTAATCAGTGAGAGGGGGATTTCTGCCTTATCGCAAGGCGGTGAAGCGGTATGACCAAAGAGATGAGTGAGAGGGGACGTTCATACGACAGGAAGTTGGCTAGAGGGGCTCTTCCCCCATACCTGGAGCTGCGAGATCCCGGTTTCCCACGCCAGAAGTCGGTGTGGTCCATTTCCCCTACAGATGCCATTGAGAAGGGCAGTCCACACTGGGAAGGGCAGTCCACACTGAGAAGTTTGAGAAAACAGCAGATCTGAAGTTTGAGAAGAAAGCAGATCTTGGGTAGGGGGTTTGCGGGATAAAGTGGGAAGCAACCAATGAACCCCAGGCGCCCACAGGGCCCTGCACGCCTTGGGCCAGTCAGAAATTCACCCCTGGCTTCTTTTTTCACCCCCACGTCCCTACCCCAGCCTGTCTACCCCAGAGCCCGCCAGCCGCTAAGCCAGGGCCACACCTGGGGGTGATTTTATGCCTCACCTCCAGTAGGCACCTTGGTCTCTTTGGGCTAATCTCTGGCTCCTCTGCACTAACTCTTGCTCTCACCCAGCTAATCCCTGCCTCGCCCTGGCTGCCCCAGGGGCTGACCATTAACAGCCAGCCCTGCCCATCTTGGGGGGCTCCAGGCTCCTGGCCTGGCTCTGACCTGCTCTTAATTAACCTCTCCTTCACCTGACTAACTCCTGCCTCCCCGATCTGTTCCTTTCAGCAGAAACTAACGGCTTGTGGATTTCTTTCTGACTAACAACAGGTCTAACACTCCTCGTCACTATTACTATTAACAGCTTGGATGTCGGCATGGCTGGGACTTGACTAACACGGGGAGAGGCGGGGCTAGTTGTGTGGGCCGTGGTGAAGGCTCTGGGGAAGAGCCAGCTGAAGTCAGGAAAGACCTCGGTGCTCAAAAGGAGATGCTGGGGCTGGGCTGTGGCTCAGGCCGAATGGAGGAGTGGTGTCTGCTGTGGGGCGGGTGGGGTGGTGGGTGGTTAGAAGCATACTCAGCCTTCCAAGATTTTGGCCGCTGCTGCTGCTAAGTTGCTTCAGTCGTGTCCGACTCTGTGTGACCCCATTGACGGCAGCCCACCAGGCTCCCCTGTCCCTGGGGTTCTCCAGGCAAGAACACTGGAGTGGGTTGCCATTTCCTTCTCCGCTAGACGTATCCTATTAACCCCTTATAATCTGCATTCAGATTCTGGTTCTTTTAAACAATAGCCTGATAGTTGCATTAGTGCATGCAGCTTTTGTAGCCACCCCCGCCCAAGGCCTGTCTAGTGTGCAGAGAGGAGATGCCATTGTAATTGGAATCATCAGTCATCAGGTGAGAGTCTAGAGTCCTTGATTTGGGACTTCAGAGTTTGGAAGCCTTAAGACATAAAACTTTGGATAGTCAGATGGGTTATAAATCCATCACCCATGGACACCTTGGTGTAAATTAGCTCAGCTTTCTCTTATAACTGCTGTACAATTAGCTGCCCTGGGAGGACCAGAATGTGGCTGGAAGGGAGTCTGGATCTCTTCAGGGCTGGGGGAGGCTCCTCTGGGAACAGAGAGGAGAAGCTGGAGTCTGGGGGTTCCTGGGTGGGTGTAAGAGGGGAAACCAGGTGGCTGGGGAGGGGGAATAAGAGGGGCTGTTTTGCTGGTTTGGTCTGGTAGTCAGGGTCTGTTGGCCAGGACAGCTTATAGCAGGGCCTGGAGGACTGGATCAGCTCAGGGGCAGGGGCAGAGTCCTGCCTGGAGGCTTTGTGGGCAATTTGCTTGAGTCACTGAATACTGCTGTGGGATTGAGAGCCTCTCTGACAGTCAGAGACTCAGAGCTAAACTCGTGGAACCGCTGGTGAGGTCTGAAGGGTGATCCAGAGGCCTGAGCTGCAAAGGGAAGGAGAGAGGAGGACACATCAGAACCTGGGATGAGGGGGAGCCTGCACCGAGGAAGCACATGCCTGCTGCCCTCTAGTGGCCGCCTCGCTTCATTTCACTGGTAACATTTCCCATTCCGGGGGCCCTCTTTATTCAACTGCAAAGACCTGAGGATGCTGAGGACCTGCTGTGTGCCCAGCACTGCTCTGGGTCTTGGACCCACGCACAGGTTTTTCCATCGTGCTTGGCTAGCTTGGTGGGGGAGACAGAGAAATACAACAGGTAATGCAGTGAGGTGGGCACCATGATAGGGGTGATGGGCCTGTGGAAGTGCTCAGGAGGCAAAGGATGAGAAACACCTGCTGCGTGCCAGGGGCGGTGCTAGGCATCAGGGGTGAGTGGTGATTGAACATCACACAACCTTAAGGAGCTTTAATGCTAGTGTATCGAGCGGGTGTGGGAGAGAGTGGGCTGCGGGCCACCAGTAGATTTTCTGAAGAGGAAGGCATCTAAGCGGAGCCCTGGCTGGGCAGAGTGTGGTGGCGAGAAGGGCGGACAAAGAGTTCTGGGGGTCAGAGAGGACCGAAGAAGTCCTGGAAGGGTGTAGGGGACGAAGCGGGAGACAGAGGGGAAATGGACACATACCAGATGGTGTTGCCAGGGAGTTTATCCTAAGGGCAATGGCGGCGGGGTGGGGGTGGCTGTGGATGTGATCTGAGGAGGGGAGATATTAGATTTCAGTTCTAGGCTGACAACGTGACTGTTTCAGCCTAGGTGGAATTGTGAGATGCTGATAACATGTTCTGGCCAAATTTTAGGAAACTGGTTAGAACTTCTGGAAAGGTGCTGGGTCCTCAGATCCATGTTAAGATAAATAAAGAGGGCCATGTTCCTGCCAGGCAGGGGCCTGGCCAAGGGGACAATGACAGGTTGGAGGAACAGTCTTAAAAGCATGTCGTTCCAAGCCCCTGGAATGGCCATGCTGGTCTGGGGGAAGACCTGAGGGGACGTGGTCCCGGGGCTGGAAGTCCACAGGAGAGTTTCTCTGGAGAGCGACCCTGTTAGTCCCATGTGGCTGCAAGGGGGCACGCAGGCTTGGAGGAAGCGTCCAAGAGGCTGGTCCCAGGGAGGGAAAAATGCGTCTTGGTGGGTAATGAACCTTATGGAGACAGAAGGATTGGGAGTAGGCCACCTTTGAGACTGAGGATGGTGGTGGGATTCTGAGATTCTGTGTGTGTGAGTGTGTGTGTGTGTCCTTGACTTACTACTAGAGGAAGCCGAGCCCAGGAAGGCAACTCTGTTTTCCACCCCGGAGCCTGGCCTGCTGATGCTCACTCTGGCCTGGACTTCTCTGAGCATCAAGTTCGCTAGGAGATGTACCTCAGGAGCCTGGGAGCTGGCCTCCCAGCTGGAAGAGGTGACTCAATCCTTTAACAGCCAGTGTGGGGGAGAGGCCACGGTGGTCCCTGCTGGGGGGATGTGCTTGTGTAGATATTGATATTGCAAATTGAGCTGGGGGATTCTCTGGGGGGCACTCTGGTGCCCATCCCCACAAAAGACCCCAAAGGCCCTCTTAAGCATCTACCCAGGGAACCCACTGTTTTGCTTGAACAGACCAGAGAGGACACTTTCCATGTTACTGCCTCCCGGGGATGCTAACTGTGGGGACAGAAATTCTGCTGTCGATTAAACATACTTTTATGTGTATCCAGCAATGAGTGTGAACTTGGCCTTTTGCTTTCACCCATAAATGCAGCTTCTTTAGTGGAAAAGACCATTTTGGTATTAAAAACTAACTCACACGCAGAGGATCACTGTGGCTTAAAAGGCAGAGGGGTGCGTAATTTGTGGGGAGGGGGAACCAGTGGCATTTTCCAGGAACCAGAGTGGACTCTGCTAACCTTTTCTCAAGACCGTGACCTAAAAAGTCAGCACAATATAGACTTCACTTGTAGTTGTGGGAAAACCCACATTACCAAGGTCTTCCACCCTAGCCAGTTTCGGGCACCGTGCAGTGGCATCAGGCGTATTCACAGGCACTTGGTCTCGCATCATCACTGTCTGCTGTTGCTGTTTGGTCACTAGGTCATGGCCAATTTTGCGACCCCATGGACTGTAGCCCGCCAGACCCCTCTGCTTGTGGGATTCTCCAGGCAAGAATTCTGGAGTGAGCTGCCATTTCCTTCTTGAGGGGATTCCCGACCCAGGGATTGAGCCTGCATCTCCTGCACTGGCAGGCAGGTTCTCCACCACTGCGCCACCAGGGAAGCTCACTGCTCTATGTTTTAGGATTTATTATCTGTTTATTCTGGAGAAACAAACCGCTTTATTTGGCTGCACCAGGTCTTGGCTGCGGCACATGGGCTCTTGAGTTGCAGTATGCAGGATCTAGTTCCCTGACTGGGGATCGAACCCTGGCCTGCTGCACTGGGAGTGCAGAGTCTCAGCCACTGGACCACCAGGGCGGTCCCTACTGCTCTATTTTTAAGATAGCACTACTTTCTGTCTAGGACAGCACGTCAGAGAAAACCCATGTCTCTCATCAGCTTCAGTCTCTTTGCTTCTTTCCCTCTGTTCACCTGGAAACCATGTACTGAGTCCATCCTGAATACCAGGCACAGCCATCCTCTCGGGGATGCCAGGCTACCCACCCTTCCGTTTCTCTAAGGCAACTGTCTTATGCTGTCCTGTAGATTCTTGCACTGGCTGTTCCTTTTCGCATGGCTGAGGGCCCTTCTTTGGGGCTCTCAGGTCTCAGCTGAATGACACCTCAGAGTCACCTCCTCTGACCATCGCATCCACAGGGATTCTGTCATTTCTGTTCTCAAATATTTTGGTCCTAGGGCCCCTTTACATCCTACCATATAGTAAGAGGTCACCCTCCAGGGCACCTTGGCACTGCTCAGTCCCAGTTGCTCCCCATTTCATTCATTCAGCATCCCCTGATGACCAAAATGCACGTGAAAATACGCTCAATATCACTATTGTCATAAAAATGCAAACCAAAACTACAATGAGTTATCACCTCACACAGGTCAGAACGGTGATGGTGGTTTAGTCACTGAGTCCTATCCGACTCTTGTGACACCACGGACTCTAGCCTGCCGGACTCCTCTGTCCATGGGGTTCTCCAGGCAAGAATACTGGAGTGGACTGCCATTTCCTTCTCCAGGGACAGGTCATAATGGCCACCGTCAAAAAATCTACAAACAATAAATGCTGGAGAGAACGTGGAGAAAAGAAAAATCTTTCACTGTTGGCGGGAAACTGCAAACTGATGCAACCACTATGGAGAACAGTATAGAGATTCCTTCAAAACTAAAAACAGAATGACTCTATCGTCCAGCAATCCCGCTCCTGGGTGTATATCTGGAGAAAACCGTAACTGGAAAAGATACATGCACCCCAATGTTCACAGCGGCGCTATTTACAATAGCTAGAGCATGGAAGCAACTTAAATGTCCATAGGTGGAAGAATAAGGAAGATGAGGCACTTATGTAAAATGGAATATTACTCAGCCATGAAAAGAATGAAATAATGCCATCTGCAGCAACATGGATGGGCCTAGAGATTGTTATCACTTATACGTAGAATATTAAAAAATGGTACCAATGAACTTTACAAAGCAGAAATACACTGCCATAGATACAGGAAAAAACTTATGACTATCAAGGGGGTAGGGGAGGAGGAATAAATTGGGAGCTTGAGATTGAAATATACACACTACTATATGCAGAAAGATAACTAGTAAGGGCATACTGTATAGTAAGGGGAGCTCTACTCAACACTCTGTAAGGACCTATAGAGGAAAATAATCTACAAGAGTGGATATAGGTATAACAGATTCACTTTGTTGTGTAACAGAAACTGATACAACGTTGTAAATCAATTATACCCCAATTAAAAAAACAAAACAAACTTCTTACCCTACTCTGTGTGAAGTGCCACATGGAGTGCCCGGGGCAGACAGGCACTGGCCTGCCTTTGTGGAGCTTACAGCCCTGGGGAGGCAGCTGTGTGCATTTCTCCAAGGACAGGGACTACCTCACAAGGAGAAAAATAGCAGATGGAAATTGGCATGGAGTCTACCATATTAGAAGTTGCAACTGAGATGTTTTAGAGTCTTGTTTATCCAATTCATTACAACAGAAATGAAAACTGAGACTTTAAAAGGACTTATTAATTCATTGAAAAAAAAGACAATAAAAATAAGCATTGCATGCTTATGTAAATAACACATTCTTCATGAAAAATAACTTTCCAAAAAAAAGGCGACAGCATTATTTTCTTGGTAAATCTCTTTAAAGTCTGGCTTAATAGAAGACTGTGTGGATCACAACAAACTGTGGAAAATTCTGAAAGAGATGGTAATACCAGACCACCTGACCTGCCTCTTGAGAAATCTGTATGCAGGTCAGGAGCAACAGTTAGAACTGAACATGGAACAGCAGACTGGTTCCAAATTGGGAAAGAAGTATGCCAAGGCTGTATATTGTCACCCTGCTTGTTTAACTCATATGCAGAGTACATCATGTGAAATGCCAGGCTGGATGAAGCACAAGCTGGAATCAAGATTGCTGGGAAAAATAGCAATAACCTCAGATATGCAGATGACACCATCCTTATAGCAGAAAGTGAAAAAGAACTAAAGAGCCTCTTAATGAAAGTGAAAGAGGAAAGTTAAAAAGTTGGCTTAAAGCTTAACATTCAGAAAACGAAGATCATGGCATCTGGTCCCATCACTTCATGGCAAATAGATGGGGAAACAGTGCAAACAGTGGCAGACTTTATTTTTTGGGCTCCAAAATCACTGCAGATGGTGAATGCAGCCATGAAATTAAAAGACGCTCCTTGGAAGAAAAGCTATGACCA
>NW_011495054.1:9745776-9752260 GCF_000754665.1 Bison bison bison
ACGCTCCTTGGAAGAAAAGCTATGACCAACCTAGACAGCATATTCAAAAGCAGAGACGTTACTTTGCCAACCAAGGTCCGTCTAGTCAAAGCTATGGTTTTTCCAGTGGTCATGTATGGATATGAGAGTTGGACTATAAAGAAAGCTGAGCGCCGAAGAATTGATGCTTTTGAACTATGGTGTTGGAGAAGACTCTTGAGAGTCCCTTGGACTGCAAGGAGATCCAACCAGTCCATCCTAAAGGAGATCAGTCCTCAGTGTTCATTGGAAGGACTGATGTTGAAGCTGAAACTCCAATACTTTGGCCACCTGATGCGAAAAGTTGACTCTTTTGAAAAGACCCTGATGCTGGGAAAGATTGAAGGCGGGAGAAGAAGGGGCCGACAGAGGGTGAGATGGTTAGATGGCATCACCGACTCAATGTACATGAGTTTGGGTAAACTCCGGGAGTTGGTGATGGACAGGGAGGCCTCACGTGCTGCAGTCCATGGAGTCAAAAAGAGTTGGACACTACAGAGCCACTGAACTGAACTGAATAGAAGATCGAGCCTTGGATTCTGCTGTCTGCTTCTGCATTCAGTCCGTTGCAACATCACATGTCCAGGTAGCCCCTGCAAAACCCCACCATGCACTTGTGAGGGAAGATGAAACGGAAGGATTAATTTCTCTTTGGGTCCCCAGATCTCAGAACCACACCTGAGACCGGCTGCTCTATCACATAAACCTATTTATTTCCTGCTTAAAACTTGCACCCATCTGAAATTACCTTGCTTACTCGTCTGATTCCTTATTTATTGTCTGTCTCTGGTCTTATTTATTGTACATTTGCGGGAGGCAGGGTCCCAGAGCCCACTGCAGGCACTTGTAAGTGGTCAAGCCAGAGCTGCAGTTTTTGGGCATAGCCAGCAGATGGCGGTGTCGCACCAAGACCCCCGCATTCTCTGTTGGAAACTTTGGTTACTCTCTGGGGTTTGGAGAGGAGGCTCTGTGAGGATCCTCTTTGGATTCCAGTTTCACGGAATTGGGTGGGCCTGGGTAGATGGGGGAAAGGAACACGCTAGAGAGAATGCGGTTTTGAATAGAAGCTTTGGGAAAGTTCTGTTCATGTCTACTGAGGGCTTCTGTTCTTAACAGACATCAAGCCAAATGGCTTCTCCTCTTGAAGCCCGTTTTTCTTCTCTGCAAAATGGGCAGACTATGACTTTGGCTTCCATTTCACCACGGTTCTCTTGGCAAGGGTCACTTTATTTCGATGCCACTGGTGTTGCTGGCAATTCAGGGTCCTCTAATTTACTCCCCCTAAAGAATTCTGAGAACCAAGCCTATGTTGTGGGCTCCGCCTGCAGGCAAGACCATTTCTTCCCATCGCACTTTCAAATATAAAACGGCTGTTGCCATTTTCCATGTGCTAGCTACATGCCAGGCTCTGTGCTAAATTGTTCCTACATGTTGGTTCCTGGAATGCTCACAGTATCTGAGAGGTGAGTTTCCTTTTCCCCATTTTTACAGGAGGGGGACACTGAGCCTCAGGGAGGTGAAGACACTTGCCCAGGGATGCACAGTTGGTGGATTGGGAATGCTGGGTCCCAGGTGGTTACCATGGCAATGGGGGGATGCACCATTCCCAGACTCCAGGTTTGTCTTCCCAGTGAGACAGCCCAGTCGCTGTCTCTACACCGGCTTCTCTTCTGTTTCTGCTCCTCCCTGTGAGGCGCTCCATGTCCTTGGAGAATGAACTGAGTTTGTGCTTCACACCTGTTTTGCTCACGTGCTGCCCCCTCGGGTCTGTGATTCCACAGCGGGGAGATGATGCCTGCCTGCTGCATCGGGTCTGTGCCCTGTGCTGCACCCAGCCTCGTGCCGGGCACAGAGCCAGGGATCCAGAAGATATTGCTGAATTAAAAGGGGAGCCAGTGGAATCTGTGAGTGGGCAGTACCCAAGCTGACTCAGGAGCAACCAGATCCACCCCTTGCTGGCTATGTGACCTCGAGTTAGTGATCTCCCCTTTCAAAGCCTCAGTTTCATCTGCAAAATGGAGATAATACCGTTTCCGTCTAAGAGATTGTGAGGACTCGAAAAGAGGAGATGCAGAATATCATCAGTACTCGACGGGTCTCCAATCCCCTTTCCCAGACCTGTGGTTTCTCTTGCCGCTGGGCAGGGAATCCAGGTGGAAGGTGGAGCAGCCTGAGGACTGGACAGGGGAGCAACCGGACCATATCACTGAGCGGACAGATGGGCAGCCCAGCTGTCGCTCAGGCCGCCCTGTCCCCACAGCGCCTGAGCCCACCTGAACGCAGGCGCCCCAGGAGCCGTGGTCCTGGTGGCCAACTCATCATGGGCATTTCTCACCAGGTCCCATGGCAGATAAACAGATTCTTTTACCCTAAGTGGCCACTCTAGGGTCAAAGCCACACAGCTGGAGGTACAGGGGCCCCATGGAGAGCTGGTACTGTTGTGCCTGAAACACAATGAGCTTCCCAGTCCTCGCAGAGAGTCCTGTCCTGTGGGAAGGAGGCCTCCTCCCAGAGAAAAGCCCTGGAATGTAAGGAATGTTCTGGAGCCTCCCGCCACAGGAGCGCCTTGAAAGCTCAGGACCGTGGGGGCTCTTTCCCAGGGAGGATCTCAGGGCCGCTGGGCCACTGGGGAGTTCATACCAGACAACACCTTTTGGCACTGGGGTCAGGCCTGAGCCGCCTCTAAGCGATCCCAGGTTCTCAGTGTGGCAGTGAGGGGGCTCCTGCGGGACTCACGCCGTCCGTGCCTTCAGCCTCACCCAGCCAGTGCCCCGGGGTCTGGGGCCGGGCCCTGCACTGGGCACCGAGGCGTACAGAAAAGTCAGGCTAAGCTCTGCTCGGAGCCACCAGGACTCAGACAGTGTGTCACGTGGGGCAAGTCACTTCACCTGTCTGGGCCTTCATGTCCCCACATGTGAGATGGGGTTAATAACAGAGCCTCCTCCTTGGGGCTGTTGTGAAAGGACCCCACGCGCGGGGAAGTCCTGGTGTAGAGTAATCGTGCCGCAAGCGTTTGTCATTATTGTCGCCGTGGCTGGCTGTATTTTCCAGAAACGGCAGCAGCAGCCTCTCCCATCCCCTCAAAAGCCCGGCAGGTTTGTGACTATGGCAAATGTGATGGTACGTGACTTCCAAGGCCAAGTGCGGTTCACCTGGAGCCCAGCCACCATGCTGCGAGGAAGCCAAAGCAGCTGTGAAGAGACATGTGGAGGACCTAAGCCCCAACCCCTTCCCCACCCCGAGCCCTGGCTCAGCCTCCAGGCTGCAGCAACTGTGCCATCTCAAAGGGCTGATCCTTCAGCGCTAGTTGGGCTGCCTAGCCAATGCCGCATGGAGCGCGGATAACCCTTCCCAAACTGCAGGTTCAGGAGAAATGATTCTAGTTCTAAGTCAGTAGGTCTTGGAGTGGATGGATCCTTGTGCAGAAACAGACAACAGATATAATTCCTTTAAAAAAAGTCTTTGTTTCTCTCTTTCCTGAACTCAAGATGTTTCCGCCCAGCTCCATCCCGGTCCTCCGCCAGCGTCTCCCATCTCAGTGAAGAGCCCCACATCTCGTCTCTGGTTGCTCAAAAGCAAAATCGGGGAGAAATCACAGGTATCTCTTGATTCTATCCGTTCTCCTCTGACTCTCTGCCATTCCTCTCGTCTAAGCCTCCAGCGCTTTGTTTGCGTCCGGGGTGGCTGTGCCAGCTCCCTCCCTCTCCTGCCCACCCTCCTCTCCTACAGAACAGAAATCTTGATACATAAATGATGTACAGAGTGGGTAAGTCACGGGCTCACAACTTCACCTGCCTGGAGTGCTGGGTCTCAGCTTATGAACTTCGTCTGTCTTTTCCTGGCCTGTCCTCTTTGTTCCTCAGAGTTCAGGATGAGGCCCATCTGGCAACCATGTCCTGCCTGTGCACAGCGTCCTCTGAGGCCAGTAGGGGTCACAGACATGGAACCTAACATGTGAGGTCAGGTCAGTTCAGTTCAGTCGCTCAGTTGTGTCCGACTCTTTGCGACCCCATGGATTGCAGCACACCAGGCCTCCCTGTCCATCACCGACTCCCGGAGTTTACCCAAACTCATGTCCATTGAGTCAGTGATGCCATCCAACCATCTCATCCTCCGTGTTCCCCTTCTCCTCCCGCCTTCAATCTTTCCCAGCATCAGGGTCTTTTCCAATGAGTCAGTTCTTCGCATCAGGTGGCCAAAGTATTGGAGTTTCAGCTTCAACATCAGTCCTTCCAATGAATATCCAGGACTGATCTCCTTTAGGATGGACTGCTGGATCTCCTTGCAGTCCAAGGGACTCTCAAAAATCTTCTCCAACACCACAGTTCAAAAGCATCAATTCTTCAGCGCTCAGCTTTCTTTAGAGTCCAACTCTCACATCCATACATGACTACTGGAAAAACCATAGCCTTGACTAGATGGACGTTGGTTGGCAAAGTAATGTCTCTGCTTTTTAATATGCTGTCTAGGTTGGTCATAACTTTCCTTCCAAGGAGTGAGCATCTTTTAATTTCATGTGAGGTACCTCCTGCCATTCACTGCTACGGAAGAAGTTGAGGAGAGCAACTGAGCAGCATGGCCTGGGGATGGCTGAGGCTGGTGGTGGGAGGAGGTGGCACTTTGAGCTGCTGTGAAGGAGCTGAGCATGTGACGTCAGGAGGAAGGGCATGTCCGGCACGGGCGACAGAGAGGGCAAAGGCCCTGAGGTGGGAGTGAGTTGGCGTTCTGGGGGGAAAGACTGGGGTTCAAGAGGCTTGGGGGTCTGGCTATGAGGCTGGGGGGAAAAGACCGGGGCGCAAGATGCTGGGGGTCAGCAAGCGGAGAGTCACTTGGAATAGAGGAGGCAATTCAAAGTTATTTATACGCTTGTCTTCCCAGCCAAAAAGCAGACGCTGATTATCTCCCTGGTGGGGACTGCCAGCCGCACCACTGGTGCCTGTTAAAAATGACCCTTTATGGGGACAAACTGCTCTTCAGGCTCACCTGGGGAATTCCTGCTCAACGCCAGCATCATCTGCTCTCTGAAGACTCCCAGGTTCAGCTGACCCTGGCTTCCCATGTGTCCCATGGGACCCTGGACCAGTTTCCAGCCGGGCACCCAGAGCTCTGACTTTTGTTTCCTTGTGTGGACCTTATTTCCAATCAGGCCATTCTGTCTCAAACTGAGGTTCCCCCACTGCCTCTGGACTTCTGAGGCTGGGTGGGCTTGCTAAAAATGCAGACTCCTCTGAATCAGCGCCTCAGGGGTGGGTTCAAGAATCTGCCTTTCTAACAAGCTGCCTGACAAATAATTCCTTTAAAAAAATTCACTATTTCTTTTTGGCTGTGCTGGGTCTTCATGGCTGTGTGAGCTTTCTGCAGGTGTGGAGAGTGGGGGCTGTTCTCAGGTTGTGCTGCACGAGTTTCTGACTGTGGTAGCTTCTCTGGTTGCAGAGCCCGGGTTCCAGGGCATGTGGGCTCAGTAGTTATGGCACGTGGGTTTAGTTGCCCCGAGGCACGGGGGATCTTCCTGGGTCAGGGATTGAACTCATGTCTCCTGCACTGGCAGACAGATTCCTTACCACTTGAGCCAGCAGGGAAGCCCCCTGCCAAGTAATTCTTATGCTCACGGATGTTTTAGAAGCCGGAATGAGGGCCTGAGCAGAGGGGTTGTATCAAATATGGTCCCCAGGCTCCCTGCACAAAGCCTCCAAGTGTGTGTTGAGTGAAAGAATGAGGTTTTGTCAGGAAAGTGGGGAAAGTAATATTCCTCTTAGGATCCTCCCTTCTCTCAGCCACAGTCCCCAAGTAAGACAGGAGGTCTCATCACATTTTTCTGCCAGGGGGAAACTTCTCCAGTAAGAATTCCCCTACCCACCACCCCCTTTAATCTACTCATTAATACACAGTATTGTAAAAGTGATCTATAATTAGATGCTAACTGAGTTTGGCCGTAAAATTGGGTGGGCGAGGTCAGCAAGGTAAGCCAGGAGCCAGCTGATTGTTATGATCAATCAATAACCTATTTATTTCCCAACATTTCTATTAACCTCTGCCAGCCAATCACAGTTTCAATTTGAAAGGCTGGGGTCCGCTTTGCTGACTGGACAAGTCTGATTGAAAGCGGGACCCTGACACGACCCCAAGGGCGAAATCCAATTAAAATCATTTTCACTTGTAGATTAATATTTTTAGCATGTTCTACATCCTGGGATTCATCATTCCTGGCAATAACTAATGTCTTGTGACACAAGCAGGTGGATTGGCACTGCCATAAATAATAATTGTGATTAATTGGCTCATCACGTCCTAGAGCGGCTTTGGGGCAGTGGTTGGTGCAGCTTCTGGGAACTTTTCACACCACAAGCTGGTTGTGTGGTCCTTTCAATCCCATCGTTTGATGACCTCTCCTAAGTAGGAATGGAGTTTGTCCCTGGGTCTGTCTCCCTCTTCACACCGAGCTCCGTGAGGCCAGCTAGCATGTTTC
>NW_011495054.1:9752360-9756802 GCF_000754665.1 Bison bison bison
CCTTTGGCAATCCCAGTTCTCCTTCTCTGGCCCCAGCTATGGACACCGTGGATTGGATCAGGGGTAGGGCCCAACTCAAGCTGGGCCAATGAAAGCCTCTGGAGATCTGGAAGTAGTTTAAGGGCTTCCCTGGTGACTCAAATGGTAAAGAATCCTCCTGCAATGTGGGATACCTGGGTTCGATCCCTGGGTGGGGAAGATCCCCTGAAGAAGGGAAAGGCAACCCATTCCAGTATTCTTACCTAGAGAATCCCATGGATGGAGGAGTCTGGAGGGCTACATGGGGTCACAAAGAGTCGGACAGGATTGGCTGACTAACACTTTCATTTTTTAAGGGAAGCGGGCCCTTGGCTCAGTGTGTGCATTCCGGGGAGTGTTGACTGGCGTGATCTGTGCTGTGGGTTGGGAAGTAGCAACAAATGAAAGCCACGTCAAGAGAGGAGAAAGGACAAAGGCAGAAAGGAGGAGCATCTCAGGTTTCCTAGCACACCCGGGTCCCTATTTCCCTGAGACCTGCCTTCACTCCAGCTCAGGCTCTATGAGTTGCCCCTGCATCTTAACAATATGTATTCCTTCTTCCTACTTCCCCTGCTTGAATTAATTAGAATGTTAGCTCTTTTCCAACTAAACTCTCCCCCAAATTCAGAGCCCAAGAGAGAACCAATGTCACACACAAGCTGGTGGCAGAACCATCCTCTTTCTCCTGACTCTTAACGAAAAGCCCTTTCGAGGAAGAAGGAAATAAGGAAGGAAGGAATAACTTGCATTTGTTGAAGATCTACTCTGTGCCAGATGCTTTGTAATGGCATCTATTTAATCTCTTCCATCCTGGGAGGGAGATTATACTCTATTTTCTCTGTTTGCAGATGAGGAAACTGAGGCGTGGAAGTGAACAACTTGTCCATGAAGAACTGAGGATTTAATTATTTCACTAATTTTGTGACTGTTCAGCACCCTAAGCTGCTTGTTTAAAAGAGGTGTGCTGCTTTGTTATAAATATGACCATGAGGCTGTTGGGAGATAGCCAATGGGAACATCAGGAGTAAATCAGCCAAAAGAGTCACGGTCAGCCTCTTGAAATCCTGCAGAGGAGAGACAGGGTCACAGGTCCAGACATGGGCTAGGCCCCTTACCTGTTAAAAAAACTTATTCATTTTTATTTATTTTTAAGTGGAGAATAACTGCTTTATAATGTTGTATTGGTTTCTGCTGTAGACAATGTGAATCAGCAATAATAAATATATATATATATATATGTTCCCTCCCTTTTATCCCCCGATCCCATCCCTCTAGAAGACTTCTACCTTTAAAGACCAACTCCTAGAACCCAGTCATTGCTGTGAGTGCTTCAGGACCCCCTCAGGAACCATTGAGACCACCCCACCTCCAGTCTCTGGATGGCTCATTTGTGGCCACTGAGATCATTCCAGCATCTGCACCTCCTGTGTGTTAGGAAAAGAGCAAAACCAGATCTTCCCTAAGAGGCTCTGCCAAGGGGAAATCCTGGAGGACCATGAGCTCCTCTGATTTTTGTCTCTAGACACTTGGCTAGGGTTGTGTACCTGGCTCCTTTTAATATGCACACCTGGATTCCACTGGGATGCCCGCACATTTCCTAGTGAATGGATGGCAATAGAGAAATCAACACAGCTAGGACCAGGTATCCAGACTAGCATATACTGAAGAATGTTTCAGCAGATATATCTAGGAGACTAAGAAGACTGGGAAATTCCTGTAGTCCCTGTCTTAGCTTGGGCTGTTGTAAACAAAGTGCCATAGACTGGATGGTGTATAAACGGAAATTTCTCATAATTCTGGAGGCTGGAAGTCTGTGATCAGGGTGCTAGCATAGTGGGGTCTTGGTGAGTTCGGGGTGGTGGAAAGTCCCCTTCTCATATCTTCACATGAGGAAGGTGAGCTAGTATTCTTTTTTTTTCCTCTAGAGGTATTAATTCCATTCATGAGGGCCCCACCCTCATCACTTAATCATCTTCAAAGCTCTATGTCCAAATATCATCCCACTGGGGATTAGATTTCAACAGGTGAATTGGCAGTGGAGGGTGGTGGGGTGAAAGGACCACAGACATTCCAGTCCCTAATAGCCCCAAATTCTTTTTTTAAATTTATTTGGCAGTTCCAGGTCTTAATTTCTACACAAGGGATCTTCGTTTCGGTATGCAAGATCTGGTTTCTTGACCAAGGACCAAACCCAGGCCCCCTGCATTAGGAACTTGGAGCCTCAGCCACTGGACCACCAGGGAAGTCCCCCCTAACAGCCCCAAGTTCTAATCTCCAAATTATTTTGACTGATTATTTAAAAAAAATCAACCTGGAGACCTTGTAACACTGCAGTTTCCTTAGCCTCACTTCTGGGGGATTCTGATTTCATAGGTCTGTGCTACATTTGTCCTTTTGAGATGCCTCCCTGAGGACTGTGACAATCAATCAGATTCAGAGCAGCTCAGGGCACATCCTTACATTAAAGGCACTGAGAACACCTATTAGTTTCACTGAACCCAGTTTACCAAAGTTACTTAACATGTATCCCTTCATATACTTTATGTATTGCATAACACCTATTTGTACAAGGTCCACTGCTTGGAGCGTCTACCAACATGTTTCCTTAATATGCATATCGTAACTCCAGTGATTCTTTCATGCCTCTGCCACCCTTTTCACCGAATTCACTGGGCTGTTTTCTCCCTAAGGGCAAGGATAGTATCTGCCTTATAATAAAACCGAGAAGGACCCTTCAGGGCCCTTCCAGGTACAAAAGGCCTTCAGAGTCCTCCATCTTTTATTTGTTGAAAAGCTGTAGTCTGCCAGACCTCCTCTGAGTCACAAAAGAGCAGGCTCCAGCAGTTAATAATTAGGGCGAGTCACATCATCTTTAGTTCCTCCCTGAAGGACACAGGTTAAGTGTCTGATGACCACTCCTGAGTTGTTTTGCAGATACTAGAGCTACCACCAGAGGGAAAAAGCTAATTGCATGATCAGCAGACAGTAGCCGTGACACAAGCTGCTCCATCTTGCACAATTTTAAGAACTGGCCTCTAGGAAACGGGAACCGACTAACCCTGGAGCTGAAGATGAACTGTGCTTGAGACAGTCAAGATGGTGCTGACCAGACCACCATGTGACCAGTTTCAATATGATCGATGGAGTCAGCTGACTGGCTGTTCTGCATGGAACCCCCGCCTGTGCACCCGTGAAGCTTTCCTTTAAAAACTCTTGCCCTCTGGCAATGGGGAGACTGTTTTTTGGGCGGTTGCTAGTTCACCATCTCCCCAGGTCACAGGCTTCTTGAATGAAGCATCTTTCCCCACCAATCTTTGTCTCGAACATTTGACTTTTCAGTAACAAGCAGCTGAACTCGAGTTCGGTTCCAGTTCTGGCGGGTAACAACAATGTTCCCCCCTAGAGCCTGAGTAAATGAATGTCTCTTGAAATCATGTCTGAACAGGAGACATGACCCCTCCCCACCATCCCACCAATGGCAACACTGATTTTGGGAAGATAGTTTTAAAACTATAAAACTTAAGAGATGGTGATTTCCTCTCTGTCTTCTAGGATCCAAATCTGATTTCCACCCCACAGGTGGTCACAACCAGGAAGCCTATAGAACTGCTTTTGGTGGGCAGTTGTGGGTGTGGGTGTTGGGTGCTGGGTGCTGGCCGCCCACCTCCTTCTCCAAGCTCTTCCCCCACTGCTCTTTCCCTCTTAACAAACTGGTTCCCAGGTATGAGCCCTCCTGAAACAACTGGTTAAGGCAAGCCATTTCCCATTGCTCAGTTTCCTCTGCCTTCAAGCCACCGGGGGACTGAAGAGAGAAGTGCTGAGGCTACTGCAATGGGTTTCTCTGTGGAGGGAGCACTTGTGTTGGAAATCACGTTAAATTCAGCATGCATAAACCATTCACAGTGGCTCCTGGCACCCCAGGGGGACCAAGATCCCACTAATAATCAAAACAGAAATGTTTACGCAGGTCAAGAAGCAACAGTTAGAACTGGACATGGAACAATAGAATGGTTCCAAGCTGGGAAAGAAGGGCTTCCCTTGTGGCTCAGCTGGTAAAGAATCCAAATCGGGGAAGAAATACGTACGTCAAGGCTGTACACTGTCACCCTGCTTATTTAACTTATATGCAGAGTACATCATGTGAAATGCTGGGCTGGAAGAAGCACAAGCTGGAATCAAGATTGCTGGGAGAAGTATCAATAACCTCAGATATGCAGATGACACCACCCTTATGGCTGAAAGTGAAGAGGAAATAAAGAGCTTCTTGATGAAAGTGAAAGAGGAGAGTGAAAAAGTTGGCTTAAAGCTCAACATTCAGAAAACTAAGATCATGGCATCTGGTCCCATTACTTCATGGCAAATAGATGGGGAAACAGTGGCAGACTTTATTTTTTGGGCTCCAAAATCACTGCAGATGGTGACTG
>NW_011495054.1:9756902-9763850 GCF_000754665.1 Bison bison bison
CTGCTGCTGCTAAGTCACTTCAGTCATGTCCGACTCTGTGTGACCCCATAGACGGCAGCCCACCAGGCTTCCCCGTCCCTGGGATTCTCCAGGCAAGAACACTGGAGTGGGTTGCCATTTCCTTCTCCAATGCATGAAAGTGAAAAGTGAAAGTGAAGTCGCTCAGTCATGTCTGACCCTCAGCGACCCCATGGAGCCTTCCAGGCTCCTCCATCCATGGGATTTTCCAGGCAGGAATACTGGAGTGGATGGTGACTGCAGCCATGTAATTAAAAGATGCTTGCTCCTTGGAAGAAAAGCTATGACCAACCTAGACAGGATATTAAAAAGCAGAGACATTACTTTGCCAACAAAAGTCCATCTAGTCAAGGCTATGGTTTTTCCAGTAGTCATGTATGGATGTGAGAGTTGGACTCTAAAGAAAGCTGAGCGCTGAAGAATTGATGGTTTTGAACTGTGGTGTTGGAGAAGACTCTTGAGAGTCCCTTGGACTGCAAGGAGATCCAACCAGTCCATCCTAAAGGAGATCAGTCCTGATTATTCATTGGAAGGACTGATGCTGAAGCTGAAACTCCAATACTTTGGCCACCTAATGTGAAGAACTGACTCACTGGAAAAGACCCTGATGCTGGGAAAGACTGAAGGAGGGAGGAGAGGGGGATGACAGAGGATGAGATGGTTGGATGGCATCACCGACTTGATGGACAGGAGTTTGAGTAAGCTCCAGCAGCTGGTGATGAACAGGGAAGCCTGGCGTGCTGTGGTCCATGGGGTAGAAAAGAGTCGGACATGACTGAGTGACTGAACTGAGCTGAAAGTGAAAGTAAAGTCGCTCAGTCCTGCCCGACTCTTTGTGACCCCATGGATAGTAGCCTGCACCAAGCTCCTCTGTCCATGGGATTTTCAGGGCAAGAGTACTGGAATGGGTTGCCATTTCCTTCTCCAGGGAATCTTCCCCACCCAGGGATCGAACCCAGGTCTCTCACATTGTAGACAGACGCTTTACCGTCTGAGCCACCAGGGAACTTAAGGGTGATGTATTTATGCCATCCTGTAAGCCATCCCCCCCGCCCCCCCGCCTTTTTAAAATGTAACCTTTAAAATTTAATTCTTCACAAGATAATGAAGACCTGAAGAAGTGACCCGAGCAGGAAACTTTGATTCATTTATCTTTTGGCCACACTGAGTGGCATGTGGGATCTTCGTTCCCCAACCAGGGATCGAACCGGTGCCTCCTGCATCGGCAGTGCAGAGTCTTAACCACTGGACCACCAGAGAAGTCCGTTTAAGCCCCTTTCTAATCCTATTTGGCAAACACAAACCACCAGGACTTACCTGCCAGTCCCAGGCCATTTTACAACGTGTTCCATGGAAGTGGATCCCATGTCAAGGGAAAAAGCGAGTGGTTGTCCTGACCCATGTTTGGCAACGGTCCTTTGGTTCCTGGTTGTCAACAGTTGAGGGGCACGGTGTTGATCAGTCTCTTCTGGATCAACACAGCGTGGGCACTGGGAAGATGCTCCTGGACTGCTCGGGGACAGTTCGCAGGGCTCGAGACAACCACGTGTTGAGAACGAGTTCCCCTCTCAATGTTTAAGTGGTCCTTTCATAGCCCGTCAGCAGTGGGGTTGCAGAGCAGGTGGAAAAGTGAGTGTATGGCATTTTTATTGCCCTGTTCCTGGACTTCACAGGCATTATTCCCTATCCATGTCCAAAAGGGGTCCCATAGGTCACGCACAGCTGTTCTAGATCCTGAACAGTGGTTGTGATTCTGTAAGACTTTGTCAGCGTTCTGTAATGTCTCCCACCTGTGGTAACGCATCGTAGCCGGTGTGTAGCCGTGATCCCGTCCCCCAATTTCGTTGCTCTGCCCCCTCCTGTAGCTGGGACCGAGGTGGGGGGTTGGTTTAGGGAGTGGGCTGGTCTTACCCAAACAGGTAACCCCCAAGTATCGGACAAATAATCCAGATCCTCGTCTTTCGTCTGTATTCACCAGTCAACCCCGAGCAGTTAAGAGGAACCCAGAGCACAGAAACGCCACTTTTAAACTGGAAAGAGACTCAGAATTGAGTAGGACATCCTTAGTGTCATGGAAGAGAAAGACGCCTCTCGTGGTGGTCAGCTGCCCAGTGCCCCTCGTGCTAGCGGACGACACCTCAGGTCATCCCCCACAACTTTGCGTCCTCGTCCTCACTTCCCAACTTCTTCCCGCTGAGGGGAATTTCCTCAGCCTTCTGTGGCCAGTTTTCGGCTGCACCTATTGGACTATGAGCCTTGTAGTTGCCCAGCCTTGAATCTGGAGACACTGACGTCAGAAGGAAAGGGTCCTGAGGTGACAGCCGCACTTTGCACAGAGGGCGGTGAGCACAACATGGCGGCGCTCTTCTCCACTAGAGGGAGGGAGAGAGGCCGTTGATTGGAGGAACCGATGTCACGTGGTTCATTGGTGACCAGGGAAACCAGCGGTTTGGGCACGCCCCTCACAGGCCCTCAGGTCTACCACCGTCTCGGTGGCGTGTGTTTTTTGTTAACTAGTAGATGAAACCGTGCTGCCCTCAGTTTTAGAACCGTCACTCGGCTGGGGCAGAGGGCAGGCGTGTGCATGGTCCAGGGACTGGTGGAGCAGGGGAGGGAGGTACAGAGAGCTGGCCTGGTCACTATCTCGTTGCGTCCTTGTTATAGCTTTGTTATAGTTATCTCCTATTATAGGTGAAGAAACCAAAGCCCAGAGAAGTCAAATAATGCAGGGCCCCACAGGAGACGGATGGCACATTCAAATGAACCTACTTTAATAAAGGTGCTATTTACAGAGGTCAAGGTAGTGGATTCATTTTCTATTTTTTTTAAAAAACATTTTTATGTAAAGTTTAAAAATAAAATTAAAAAAAAAACATTTTTAGTGCATTTGTTTCTTTTTTAGAAGTCTTTACTGAATTTGTTACAATATTGTTTCTGTTTCATGTTTCGGTTTTTTGGCCAGGAGGCATGTGGGATCTTAGCTGCCTGACCAGGGATGAACCCACACCCCCGCACTGGAAGGCAAAGTCTTAATCACTGGGCTGTCAGGGAAGTCTCTGTTTTTTAAAAAATTCGTCTGTACTGGGTCTTAGTTGTGGCACTTGGGATCTAGTTCCCTGACCAAGGATTGAACCTGGACCCCCTGCATTGGAAGCAGAGAGTCTTAACCATTGGACCATCACGGAAGTCCCTCGTTTTCTACTGCTGCATAAAAAAAAGCCACAAACTTCGTAACTTTAAGCAGCATCCATCTGTTAGCTCACAGGCCTGTAGGTCATAGTCCAGGCATGGTGTAGTTAGATTTTCTGCTTAGTGTCTCCCGAGGTTGAAATCAAGGTGTCACTGGGGTTAGGATCTCATCTGAGGCTCAGGTTCTCCTTCACGTTCAGTCGAGGTGTCAGCAAAATGCAGTTCTCTGTGGTTGTAGGGCTGAGGTCCCTGTTTTCTCACTTCCTGCTTGCTTAGGGACAGCTCTTGTCTTCCAAAGACCACTCTCAGATCCTTGTCATGGGTCCCCCTTCCATAGACAGCTCACAGCATGGATGTCTGCTCCTTTGAGCCCAGCAGGAGATACGCTGTCTTACTTTCGGGATTGTGAAGACTGGGGTCCCGGGTCAACAGTCACGCAGTGACTCTTGCTTGAGCTGCTCACTCACTGACCTGTCTGGTTGTCTCCATCTCCCTGCAGAGAGCAGATCCAATAATCCCTTCCCCGTCAGCCCTCGGCCCTCCTTGAAATTTACTTTGATGGGTCCTTGAAGTTCCTCTCACCTTAATGCACCCCCTCTCCGGGGGCTGTTCAGTCAGCTTTGGGGGGAGCTCTCCAGTGGAGAGAAGGGGTTTCTCTGGGGAGCCATGTGAGTGCCCAGCTCCTGTCTCATCTTCCACCAGGTGGATTAGAGACTCAGACTCTGGAATTCTGCCTGCATCAGGTCTCTGTGACATCATGCCTCTCCGAGGGGCTCAGGGGCCAATTAGGAAGATAATCCAGCCAGGAGACCCTGAGAGCCCCCTATGGTTATTGGTCTCTGGTCTGCCACCATGAGGCTGTACGGCTTCACCAGAGTCATCTGGAGTCTTATGGCCTTGTCTTGGAAATGGGCCTGCGTTCCTGTTGGAAGGAGTTGGTTTAAAGCTTTTCAATCTGGATCCTGGGGTGGATTCAAGATCCCTTTCAGGACATCACATCCTCCAGGAAGCCTCATGACCCCTCAGATTGCATCAGGTGACTGCCCAGCTTCCTGGATTACCTCGTCATCTGTGTCTTTATTTGGTTGTGATTGCCTGTTACATATCTCTCATTGGACTGTCACCACCTCGAGGGTAAGAATGGATCACATCACTTCCTACTCAGAGCTCTTCGAAGACTTCACTGCTTTAGTTGTTGTTCAGTTGGTAAGTCGTGTCCAACCCTTTGCCAAGCTTTCCCATCCTCCACTGTCTCCTAGAGTTTGCTCAAGTTCATATCCATTGAGCTGCTGATGCTATTTAACTATCTGAGTGAAGACCAAATCCATACTCCGGCCTCAACTCCCTGTATGGCTTTGCATCGTCTCCCTCTTCTGCGTGACCTCGAGTGGTGTTCCCCCTCTGTTCCAGCCACAACAGTCACCTTCAGGTCCTGTATGCTTCCGACGCCGGGGCCTTGGCACATGCCATTCTCTTCACTGGATGCTCTTTCTTTCCTAGCCCCCACCTCCCCTTAATTGTACCCCCTGATCCTTCAGATTTCAGCATAAGCTTCAGTTCTCCAGAGATTAGGTCAAACTCTTGTTATCAGTTCTGAGGATCTCGCCTTTGTAGACTAGTCGTTGCTATCGAGATTGGGTAAGCAATCGTCTCCGCTTGCAGAGGGCCTGAGAGCAGGGACCACGCCTCTTTGTTCCCCCTTGTAGCCCCAGCATCTTGCTGAATTCCTGGAGCCAAGTGGGCATTACTTATTCAAATGGTGATGGAATCTTTGTGCTCTCGGAGCCAGGGCCTGGCGCATGGCAAGTGCAAAATTGCTGGTTCCATGTGTGCAAAGCAAACAAATTGGTTCTCTGTGGTCTGGTGGGTCCCATCCCTGCTTCTTTTTTTTTTTTTTCCCTCCCCCCCTTTCCCATCCCTGCTTCTTGGTAGCATCACTGGCATGGCTTTGGGGTGGACAGACCAGGGTTTGGATGCAGCTTCTTTTACTTCCCAGCTGTGACTTTGGGCAAGTCTTTTCATTCTCAGAGCCCATTTCTTGGTCTGTCAACTGGGGGTCTTCACTGGGGGCTCCAAAGAGGTTTTCACAGATGATTTCAAAGCCCTCTGTTAACTGAAGCCACTCAGGAATACTCTGGGAGAAACCCCACATTCCTCAGCATCCTTCCACAGAGATTGGCAGTTCAGATTTTGGTGGGTGAACCCCAGTCTGGGTGGGCCTCCAGAGACCAGGGCTTCAGCATTTCCCATCTTCTGTCTGAGGTGCTTGATGAACAGTGGCAATGGCCCAATTTCCCAGTGTCCTGAGTACTGGGCTGTGTGGCCACAAATCTGAACACCCCGGATGTAATTCCTGAGTCTGGTCACCTCTGTCTCACAGGCGGGAGGACGTGGACAGATTTAGTGGTGGGATGGGCGGCAGCTGCTTTGGGTTTTCTTGCTTTATGGACGCGAGGTCTGAGCATGGTGCTGTGCATGCAGCTCCTCTCCCCCTCCGCTGCGGGTTCTTATGGAGTTTCCCCCACCCTTTTCCACCAACTATTTTTTTCTTTTAATTATAATAGAATGCATGCTTGCTATTTAAAAAAGGCTTCAAATAATAGAAAGTGAAGGTTCTCCCTATCCACTCGAATCCCATATTCTCGGGTAACCAGTGCAACATGTATTGTGGGTACTACCAGCCCTTGTCTCCATGACGCTCTTAAAAGCTGTATGTGAAATGCTAGAGATGATGTAGAGAAAAGGGAACCGTCCTACACTGTTGGTGGAAATTCAAACTGGTGCCACCATTATGGAAAATAATATGGAGGTAGCTTAAAAAATAAAAACTAGAGTTGTCATATGATCCAGCAGTCCCACTCCTGGGCATGTATCTGGACAAAACTCTAATTCTAAAAGTCACATGCACCCCTGTGTTTTCAGAAGCACGATTCACAGCAGCCAAGACATGGATACAACCTAAATGTCCATCAACAGATGAATGCATGAAGGAGATGTAGTCATACACACAACGGAGTACTACTCAGCCATAAAAATGAAGAAATGCCACTTGCAGCTACACGGATGGACCTAGAGATTACATGCAAAGTGAAGTAAGACAGAGAAAGACAAACGTTTTATATCACTTACATGTGGAATCGAAACTATGTCACAAATGAGCCTATCAACAGGAACAGACTCGCAGACACAAATGAACCTATTTATGAAACACACAACTCACCGCAGCCTGGCGGTTGCCAAGGCGGACCAGGGAGGGGGAGGGTTGGATTGGGAGTTTGGGATTAGCAGAGGCCGAGTATTATACATAGAATGGGTAAGCAACACAGCCCGACTGTATAGCACAGGGAACCATATTCAGTGTTCTATAACAAATCATAATGGAAAAGAACATGAAAAAACACATATTACTAACTAGTATAAAGAAGATTCTATTACCAGCACAACACTGTAACTCAACTATGCTGCTGCTGCTGCTGCTAAGTCACTTCAGTTGTGTCCGACTCTGTGCGACCCCAGAGACGGCAGCCCACCAGGCTTCCCCATCCCTGGGACTCTCCAGGCAAGAACACTGGAGCGGGTTGCCATTTCCTTCTCCAATGCATGAAAGTAAAAAGTGAAAGTGAAGTCACTCAGTTGTGTCCGACTCTTCACAACTCCATGGACTGCAGCCTACCAAGATCCTCCGCCCATGGGATTTTCCAGGCAAGAGGACTGGAGTGGGTTGCCATTGCCTGCTCCGAT
>NW_011495054.1:9764005-9764896 GCF_000754665.1 Bison bison bison
ATTAATTACAGAGTGCTGACTGTGGGACGGGCATTATGCTCTAAGTTGCTCAAAGGGGTTAATTCAAGGCGGGTGGAACAGTTGTGCGTGCATGCTGTGCTGTCGTGTCCAACTCTCTGAGAACCCTGTGGACTGTCGCCCACCAGGCTCCTCTGTCCATGGAAATTTCTATCAAGAATATTAGAGTGGGTTGCCATTTCCTACCCCAGGGGATCTTCCTGACCCAGGGAATCAAACCCACATCTCCTGCATTAGCAAGCAGATTCTTTACCCCTGTGCCACCTGGAAATCCCAGACTACTTGCACTAATTTTACAAATGGGGAAACTGAGACCATTGATTTTAAGAGGCTTGTCCAAAATCACACAGCCAGTAGGTGACAGAGTCAGGACTTGAATCCCCTGCATGTCTGTCTGCATAGTACACTATAGATGCGTGTGTACACTTAGACATTTTTTCCCCACAAAATTGGGTCACAGTATATTTTTGGTTCTTAAACTTTTCTTCACTTCATAAAATATTGTGGGCATCTCTGAAGTTCTCTGTAAATAGGTGCATGTTTAATTTTTCAACTATTTTAATGTTTGAAGAGTATTCTAGAGTATGGTTGGGCTAAAATGTATACAAACTGCTCCAGAGGAGAAATGTGAAAATCATTTCTAAATTTTTGCTTGGAAAACCTTTCTAAGGTTGACCAGTCTTTCATCAGATCAGATCAGATCAGTCACTCAGTCGTGTCCAACTCTTTGCGATCCTGTGAATCGCAGCACGCCAGGCCTCCCTGTCCATCACCAACTCCCAGAGTTCACTCAGACTCACGTCCATCGAGTCAGTGATGCCATCCAGCCATCTCATCCTCTGTCGTCCCCTTCTCCTCTTGCCCCCAATCCCT
>NW_011495054.1:9764996-9765487 GCF_000754665.1 Bison bison bison
AGAATGGACTGGTTGGATCTCCTTGCAGTCCAAGGGACTCTCAAGAGTCTTCTCCAACACCACAGTTCAAAAGCATCAATTCTTTGGCACTCAGCCTTCTTCATAGTCCAACTCTCACATCCATATATGACCACAGGAAAAACCATAGCCTTGACTAGCCGGACCTTTGTTGGCAAAGTAATGTCTCTGCTTTTGAATATGCTATCTAGGTTGGTCATAACTTTCCTTCCAAATAGTAAGCGTCTTTTAATTTCATGGCTGCAGTCACCATCTGCAGTGATTTTGGAGCCCAGAAAAATAAAGTCTGACACTGTTTCCACTGTTTCCCCATCTATTTCCCATGAAGTGGTGGGACCGGAGGCCATGATCTCCGTTTTCTGAATGTTGAGCTTTAAGCCAACTTTTTTCACTCTCCTCTTTCACTTTTCATTCAAGTAGGCTTTTTGAGTTTCCTCTTTCACTTTCGCCATAAGGGTGTGTCATCTGCATAT
>NW_011495054.1:9765587-9775169 GCF_000754665.1 Bison bison bison
CTAGGTTGGTCATAACTTTCCTTCCAAGGAGTAAGCGTCTTTTAATTTCATGGCTGCAGTCACCATCTGCAGTGATTTTGGAGCCCAGAAAAATAAAGTCTGACACTGTTTCCACTGTTTCCCCATCTATTTCCCATGAAGTGGTGGGACCGGAGGCCATGATCTCCGTTTTCTGAATGTTGAGCTTTAAGCCAACTTTTTCACTCTCCTCTTTCACTTTCATCAAGAGGCTTTTGAGTTCCTCTTCACTTTCTGCCATAAGGGTGGTGTCATCTGCATATTTGAGGTTATTGACATTTCTCCCATTATACTATACCCACTGCTATATATATATATATAACTATATATATTATACACGCCGCTGTAAACTTGCTTCTTTTTCATTTAATAGTTTACCTGGAAAATTGTTATACCTCAGTCCACATAGACATCCCATGTTCATAGTTATTTATTTAATTTTGAAGTCATATATTCATTGTTAAAATGTATAATAAAATAATTAAGTGATTTATGTGTAAAATATATAAACATATTTGAAAGAAGACTGTGAAACATCTCCTTCCCACTTCTATGCAACCCGTCCCCTATAAATAACCATGATTCTTAGTTTTATTTACATCTTTCCATATATATCTATATATCTTGAATATATTTATATTCTTACTTTGCCTCTTTTTTACTCATGAGTGATACACTCTATATGTGTATTTTGGAGATATTTCCATTTTAGTTCATAAACAATTTCCTCACTCCTTCCTTCCTTCTTTTTCTTTTTTTAATAAAATAACTGCAGACAGTCAGCATTCCACTGCATGGATAAGTAAAAATGTGTTCATTTTTTTAGAAACTATTATTTCAATCTTTCCTGCAGGACTTTTCAGTGCCTTTAACATGCTAGCATACAGTGTGGTCTGTACATACATTGTGTAGATGGCTTTGACTACACAATTACTGCACGCCAACACCATTTCACAGCTTTATTGTCCTGAGGGGGAGTCTGAAGCTCAGAGGGGGAGTGCTACTTGCCCAAGATCACACAGCGATGGTGGAGATCTGGATTCCCAGGCTTCCGGCGACAGTGACAACAATGAAGTGCTCAAAGCCCTTCCTTGGCACTACCAGTTCTCACTGTGGAGCACTGAGGTGAGCACCGAAGAATTGGTGCTTTTGAACTGTGGTGTTGGAGAAGACTCTCGAGAGTCCCTTGGACTGCAAGGAGATCCAACCAGTCCATTCTAAAGGAGCTCAGTCCTGGGTGTTCACTTGAAGGAATGATGCTAAAGCTGAAACTCCAGTACTTTGGCCACCTCATGCGAAGAGTTGACTCATTGGAAAAGACTCTGATGCTGGGAGGGATTGGGGGCAGGAGGAGAAGGGGATGACAGAGGATGAGATGGCTGGATGGCATCACTGACTCGATGGACGTGGGTTTGGGTGGACTCCGGGAGTTGGTGATGGACAGGGAGGCCTGGCATGCTGCGATTCGTGGGGTCGCAAAGAGTTGGACACGACTGAGCGACTGAACTGAACTGAACTGAACTGAATGCCCTTTAAGGGCACCAAGCCATATAGATTCGTTCATTTTGGAACAATTGCGTAGGATTCTTCAAAAGTGTGAAGATCACAAAAACAGGGCGAAGGTAAGAAACTGTCACAGACTGGAGGGTACTTAGGAGACACGGCAGCTCAGTGCAGCACACTGTCCTGAGTGCATCCACTTTAGGGAGAAAACGGGCGAGATCCAAGTTAAATCTGTAGTATAAGTAATAGTATGGCACCAACGTCAGGTTCTTAGGTTTGACTGACGTGCTGTGGTTATGCAGGATGTTAGCACTCGGGGTGCTGGGTGACAGATATACCAGAACTCTCTGTATTATCTTTGCAGCTCTTCCATAAATCTAAAAATTATTTCTAAACAGGAAGTTTAAAAATTTGTTTATATTATTTATAATACCATCCTGTATTGGATTCAGCCATAGAAAAACAAAAGCAAGCCCAAAATACATGTTAGAATGCTGTATTAAAATATCTTTGGGAAAATTCACAAACATGCTGATCTTGGTTACTTGGGGGGAGGGCCCCTGGGTGGCTAGTGCAAAAGGGGGGACTTTTCACAGTTTATTGTTTAATACCTTCTGGATTTTGAACTATGCATTGGGTTGGCCAAAAAGTTCATTCGGATGTTTCCAGATGACGTTACAGAAAAACTCAAATGGACTTTTTGGCCAACATATTCTCTTTCAACAATTAAACCTTAAAAATAATCAAAAAGAAAAAAATGGGAAAATGTTAACGTGGAATTTTTTGGGGGGAAAATAGAGTGAATGAGATGGTAACAATATTGCTCATTGCTATTAGTGTTTATTGGAAGTTTCTCTGATGTGCCCGGCGCTGTGGTGAGCATGAAATCGGGATGAACTCACTGAGTCCCCTCAACCATGCAAGACCCCTGTTTTGTAGAAGAACAATTTGCTCAAGTTGTCATGTAGAAAGTGACAGAGCTGAAATTTGAGGTCAGGTCTGCCTTGTTCTACCACCTGAGCTTTTAATCATCGTTTTCTACTCCTGTGGGATAAATATGCATGCAGCAGGCTATAGGCGGTGTGCAGCAGAGGCTGCTGGAGCCACGCTCACAGTCCCTTGTCCTGCATTTCTTTCCCTGGGTGTGGGGGAAGGCTGGTTCTGGCCATTGGGCCTGTGCTGCCCACGCTCTGGCCAGTTAAAAGGGCTGGCGAATTATGCCCCAACCAATGACTTATGGGCTGCCCAGGTGGCTCAGTGGTAAAGAACCTGCCTGCCAATGCAGGAGAAGTGACTTCAATCTCTCGGTCAGGAAGATCCCCTGGAGGAGGAAATGGCAACCCACTCCTGTATTCTTGCCTGGACAGTCCCACGGACAGAGGAGCTGGGCAGGTTACAGCCATGGGGTCACAGAGTTGGCCAGGACTGAGCGACTAAGCAACAATAGCCAACAACTTAGTAGAAGCTGGTGTGGAGAAAGCCCAGCTCCCTCCCCTCTGGGCGACAGGGACAACCTGTGTCCTTTGCGTGAGGGGACTGAGCTCTGTCGCCCATGGCGGTGACTTGCTGGGTAACACACCCTTTCCTGTCTTACTTCTCTTCTTTCCCGCCAAATAAGAACTGTCTGCCACAGAGACACTGAGAGAATGGGATGGGGGCATATTGTCTCCCTTTAAGTGGATACTAACGATGGCAACCGAGTCACTCTAGAATCCAGGTGAGCTCTGAAGCCAGACTGCCTGGGCTGGAGTTCCAGCACCACTCGACTGCGCTGGGACAGTGAGCCTCAGTTTCCGCCTCTGTAAAATGGGAACAACCCCAGTGCTTCCAGTGAATGTTGGCTGGAACAAGACACAGGAGGCCCCCTGCTCAGCCACAGGTACAGAGGAGCTTCCCAGTAAGCATTTGCTGATGTCTGGATTGTCCCAACGTGGGCATTACCTTCTATCCTGATCATCCCCATGGTGGGAGGATGTGGCGCCTGTGGATACCTTTGAGAGTACCCTGTGATGTCCAGGCAAGCCTGGAAACAAAGGACAGAGGGTGAAAGGCAGTTTGGGGCCACAACCAAATGGACCAGGAGGGACCCTGCAATTTTAGGTATCTGTTTCTGGCTTGCGTTGCCTGCCCGCCACCCACAGCATCGGTGATTCACCGGGAGCACCGCACACTCTCCACCCACCCCTCCCCGGGGTGCTCACCCATCTAGCGGCCCCAGCACCTCAGCCGATTCTCCTAGTTAACCATAAACACAAATCCTGTTATCTCCCCTCTCTCGCAGCACTTGCCCCTTGATTTAAGCTGCCTTCTCTTCCCCTTTCATCAGCCCTGGGCCCCTCCTGTCGTATATCTTCCCGTTTATCTACTTCCCTGCTCTCGATAGCCTTGTGCGCAATCGATTCGTGGGCGGGGGAAGATGGCAGGCCGCCTGCCCCGGCCTCCCGAGCCGGCTGTTCTTCTCGGGAGCCCGGGCCAGTATTTCTTGTTAAGCTTCTGTCTGGCCATGTTCGGTTTCTCATTAGGTTTCTGCCCGGGCGTGGTAGTATTTCTTGTTCCTCCGCAGGCACACGCTGGAGATCACTAGTAATTCTTAAAACGCAAGATGGAGAGGCGCTCCTTTAGAGCGTTCTAGAATCCGTCTGGCCCATGCCTGGAAGTGGCACATGGGGGCTTGCTGGAGGAGGGATGAGGGGGAGGGGCTCCCAAGATGGGGACTTGGTGGTGGGGGGGTTCCCTGGGCCACATGGTGGGTTTGCTCCTGTGACCGCTGGGGTCAGCTCTACCTTGCTTCTCTGCAGCTGAGTCATCATAACAGGCTGGGAGCAGGTTCCCTGGAGCGGGCATCACCCCATGCCATCGTTGGAAAGAGCTCAGCAGCTCTGCTAATAACTCAGGTGTGGCAAGTTCTTCCTAGGCCCGACTCAGTTTCCTCCTCTGCGAAATAAGTTGGTTTCTCTTTTTGTTCCTTTCTCCATTTATTTACTTAACAAACCCGAAACATGCAGAGCATTCCTGGTGTCCCAAGTATTGTCCTAAATATTTTACAACACTGACACATTGAGAGTCTCCTAGCCACCCTATGAGAAGGGTTTACAGATGAGGAAACCGTGGCCCAGAGAGGCTGAGTGACTTGTCCAAGGACACACAGCTAGCAAGCAGTAGAGCAGGGATTTAGGCCCAGGCACTCGCTCCAGTGCTCATGCTTTCAAGAGGTGCTTCCTCTTTTTTTTTTTTTTTTCTTTTTTGGCCACATCGTTTGGCGTGTGGGATTTAGTTCCCTGACCAGGGATTGAACACATGCCCCTTGCATTGGAAGTGTGGAGTCTTAACAAATGTCCCTTTGTGATACTTCCCTGTGGATCACCAGGGAAGTCCCAAGAGGTGGTTCCTCTTGATGGTCTTGTGGCCTCCACCCAGTTCGCAAATGCTGCCACAGTTGATTCTTGTTATTCCAGCTAGTTACAAACACTGAACTGCTGAATATTGAACCGTGGCTCCTAAGGGACATACAGGGTTAGGTTCCTGAAAGCCTCTGGACATGACGTTTTTGTCAACTGATGAATACATAAACTTGTTTTATGTGTGTTTCTGTTTAAAGATACCTGAGTTAGTATATATTGTTGATTCATTAACAGTAAACTCACAGCCGATATCACTACAGCTCATGTCTGAATAAACGTTCTCCAACATGTGTGTTTTACTCCATAAGGTACATCACAGCCTGCTTGCACTTAGGAACCCTATATAGCCAAACAGCAAAATGAAATGAACAAAGAAAAAAAAACACACCCAAATCACCAATGAAAAGCATACAGATGCAAAAAAAAAAAAAAAAAGTGGCTCCATTTAGACCACAAAAGGACACTTGTTCACAGGATGTGAGCTGAAACGGAAAGCAGAGTGCCACCTCGCTCAGCCCCAGCTGTGAATGTTGACAGTGGGTGACACTTTTTTTTTTTTTTTTTACCATTCTGCCTGTGCCCAAGAATGACTGTGGAGATAGGTTTGGGGGTTACGGGTACAAAATCCGTGAATAATGAGGACTGATGGTATCTTGTATTACTCACCCGCTCAAATACCACCGAAGGCTTCCTACTACCTACTATATCAAATAACTAAAGAGAAACTTCACCTGCCTGCCTTTCAAGGGTTTTAGTAATCTGGCCCCATTCGGTCTATTCAAATACATTCCCATTAACTCCTGGGGCCATCCCCTTCCTCCCTGGGCCTGGCTCCTCTTTCTCACTCTTCTGTCGCATCACCACCTCCTAATTTCACACCTTTGCTCTGGTGCTTTCCCTTCTGGGCTTATCCCCTCTTCTTTTGTTTAACTACGAAACCCTACCTACAGTTTAAAGGTCAGATCAAACTTCTTTTTTCTTTGTATCGCTTTCTCCTACTGATTTATCCCTTCTTGGATGGCACAGACTCACACTGTCTGTGTGTGTGTGTGTGTGTGTGTGCTAAGTCACTTCAGTTGTGTCCGACTCTTTGCAACCCCATGGACTGTAGCCCACTAGGCTCCTCTGTTAATGGGATTCCCCAGGCAAAGATACTGGAGTGGGTTACCATTTCCTTCTCCAGGGGATCTTCCTGACCCAGGGATCGAACCCATGTCTCCTACATTGGGAGGTGAATTTTTTACCACTGAGCCACCAGGGAAGCCCAGACTTATACCATAGCGGAGCTTAATTTAAAATAAATTTTAAAAATGTCCCTTTGTGATACTGTCACGAACAGCCTGCCTGTGGGGAATTTCCCACAAACTACTGTTTGATGACACTCAGAATAGGAGACATCCAAGTTACACTGACCGTGTTTGGGCTTGGAAAGTGAGGATGTTTTGGGTACACGTATAGAAGGAGGGATAACATCGTACTCACCGGTGAGACGTGCCTGGAGGAATGTTTTAATTCTTCAGAAATACCAGTTGGCCTCCTTACATAACATAGAACAGTGAGCCAAGGATAATTAGACCATCAAAGTGGTCTTGGAGAGAACTGATCTGTTCAGAGAAGTAAGCCTCTGCCTCTAACAGCCATGGGGCAAGCTGGCCACGTGTGGACACCAAACAGATGCATGTTGCATGGATGGAGGAGCCCTGCCTTAGTCTGTTTCATCTACTGGGTTTTTGCATATGATTTTGTTTGAACAATGAATCGCATGGTTCATCAGTTAGGACCCAGCAGGAAACACACAGCACAGATAAATTGGAATAATTTAAGGAGAGTTTAATAAAGGAATTGCTTACAAAGGTGAGGGCAGGGCATAGGGAAACCACACAGGATAGCGAAGTCTCTGGGGTCTAGGTACAGAGGGTACCAGCATCACTCCTACACCAGGAGACGGGACCAGGGAGGGTTAAGGGTTATGTGGTCTCTGAGCAGGGGTTGAAACCTTTTGTGAAAAGATACAGCCACCCCATCAGAGCCCCTGGCAGGCAGGAGCAGGGGGCGATAAACATCCGACCTCTATCACCCTCTCATTTCCTTCTGGACCTCCCATTCAGTTCAGTTGCTCAGTTGTGTCTGACTCTTTGCGACCCCATGGACTGCAGCACACCAGGCCTCCCTGTCCATCACCAACTCCCAGAGTTTACTCAAACTCATGTCCATTGAGTTGGTGATACCATCCAACCATCTCATCCTCTGTCGACCCCTTCTCCTCCCGCCTTCAATCTTTCCCAGCATCAGGGTCTTTTCCAATTCAGTTCTTCGAATCAGATGACTAAGGTATTGGAGTTTCAGCTTCAGCATCAGTCCAATGACTATTCAGGACTGATTTCCTTTAGGATTGACTTGTTGATCTCCTTGCTGCCCAAGGGACTCTCAAGAGTCTTCTCCAAGGAACCCTCAAGAGTCTTCTCCAACACCACAGTTCAAAAGCATCAATTCTTTGGCACTCAGCATTCTTTATAGTCCAACTCTCACATCCATACATGACTACTGGAAAAACCATAGCCTTGACTAGACAGACCTTTGTCGGTAAAATAACCGACAAAGGTCTCTGCTTTTTAATATGCTGTCTAGGTTGGTCATAGCTATTCCTCCAAGGAGCAAGCATCTTTTAATTTCATGGCTGCAGTCACCATCTACAGTGATTTTGGAGGCCAAAAAATAAAGTCTGTCATTGTTTCCATTGTTTCCCCATCTACTTGCCATGAAGTGATGGGACCAGAGGCCATGATCTTAGTTTTCTGAACGGACCTCCCATTGGCAGAGCCAATGACAGAAGGCAGAAGGCAAGACAGTCCAATGCTGTCCACACATGTCAGCCTCTGGGGCAGAGAGTCAGGGGAGATGGATTTAGAGAGGAAATGGGGGTGGAACAAAAGGAAGATGCCCGAGACCAACCCCCACCCCCACCCTGCAATACACAAGCCAGGGTTAGCTCTCAGATTGCCACTTTCTAAGGGTCATTCCAGGTTGGTCATGCACAGGTTCTTCAATGGGTCCAGCCTTGCCAAGATCCTATTGTAGCAGCTCAGAGTTGGTCTAGTAAAAACGGCACAATTCTGTTGCATCAGGTCAAATAATGCCTGGATTCAGTTTTGGGGTCATGGCATTTTCCCGCCCTCCTTCCTTTCTTCCTCTCTCCCTCCTCCTTTTTCTCTCCCCTCTCCTTCTCCCTCCCTCCCATCTCTCTCTGTATTTTCTACACACACAGATATTCCTCCTGCCGCTCTGGGATGCTGACAGGGGGAGCAGATATACAGCGTCTCGGCCGTGATATAAGGGCTGCTGCAGCGCATGGCTGTCTCCCACGATGGCGCTGCCTGGGTGTAAAACTGCACTTCCTTGTCAGCGCTGGTCTTCATGGATGTCAACTGACTTTTCCAGAAATTCTCACAGAGCAGAGTTTCTCAAACAGGGGAGAGGTTGTGCCCACACCCACCCCGTTTTCTGGGGGACACACTGACACTGTCAGCCTCTGGGGCAGAGAGTCGGGGAGAAGGGTTTGGAGAGGGAATGCAGGTGGAGCAAAAGGAATTTGCCCCTTTGACTGGAGACATTTTTGGTTGCCATAACTCGGGGTTTGCTGCTGGCATCCAGGGGGTAGAGGCCAGGGGTGCTACTGAACATCCTCCCTTGCCCAGGACAGCAACCCCCTCCCCCCAAAGAATTATCTAGTCCAAACTGTCAGTGGCGCTGAGGTTGAGAAACTCTTTGGTTGAGGGAGCCTCTTCGTGTGACTCTGATATTTTAGTCTCCCTTTTCTTGAATTCCCTCTACTACCTTCTTGCTATATGATTATGGAGACTCTTGGATACCTCCAGCAATGGGAAACTCACAACCTGCTTTGAAGTCAGTCAAGTCTGGGCTTGATTCCGGCTCTTCCACTGGCAGCTGCGGGACTCCAGGCGTCCCCACAGGCGGGCGTGGCTCCACCACTTTGGGCCCAATGTTCTTCCAGGACCACCGGATCAACAGCAGCCCTGCCTCACAGGTTGCATGAGGAACCGATGAAATGATGCTCTTACGTGGCAGCTCAGCTCATAGCATGGGGTGAGACCGCTCAGTAAACGTTCACCCCTATGAACGCCCTTCCCTGGCTGGTTTCATCACCTGGGCTCTGGGTGTGTCAAGAGCAGATGAACTTCAGAGTTTTCTCTTAGGCCTGGGAAATTTCAGAAATCTCGACAAGCTTAGCACTGAGTGAGGAAGAAAATATAGGCTCTTGGTGGAGGGGTGGGGTGGGTGGTGCTTTCCCTTTGGGGTTGTTTGGGGGGAGGGGCGGTCCTAGGGGTGGTCCCAGGAGACCTGATAGCAAAGAGGAGTGCAGAGAGACCAGGAGCAAGCACCGTGTTGTCTCCTCCCAGTGGTGTCATGGGGACAGAGCTTCACCCTTCCAGCAGTGGTGTGCAATGACACACCCAGGGAGGCTCACTGGATTCTTGGGGTCCTGCATTTTTATTGGGCATCAGTCACATAGGCGTGGAGCACCTACAAACTGACCTTAATTATTCGGTCTCCAGCCCCTTCAAAAACCAAATGATAGAGCAGGGTTCAAGGCTGCCCCCCATAAATCACATTATTAGCATAGATTATCTGGCCAGGTGTG
>NW_011495054.1:9775269-9785546 GCF_000754665.1 Bison bison bison
GGCCAGGTGTGGCCCAGCGTCCCAAGTACACAAAGACACTCCTATTAGTGAGAATGACTCAAGGGCTTACAGGTACTCTCCCAAGAGCCAGTGTAGTCCTTTCTTTGGATGGTTCAGGGTTGAAGAGGCTAAACCTGCTGAGTTAACCCTTTAATGCACAGCAGAATTCTACAGGTAAGAACGACAAGGGCTGTTCAAGCTTGGAAATTTGGAGAAGGTGTCAGTGATCATGATCTGAGCAGGTTACTGCCTTTCTCAGTGCCATGTTCCTACCATTAGACTTACGGTAACTTACAATTACCCTATTTATTGGTTTACTTTCCCTCATTTGCTAAACCATGGGGTAATGCTGTTTTCCCTAAAACTTAGCATACTTTACATGCAGAGCTAGGACTAGGGTGAAGCAAAATTTTTTAAAATATTTATTTTAATTTCAGGGGCTTCCCTGGTGGCTCAGACAGTAAAGAATCTGCCTGCAATGCAGGGTACCTAGGTTTGATCCCTGGGTTGGGATGATCCCCTGGAGAAAGAAATGGCTACCCACTCACTCCAGTATTCTTGCCTGGAGAATCCCATGGAGCCTGGTGGGCTATAGTCCACGGGGCCGCAAAGAGTCGGACACGACTGAGCACACACACATTTCCTTGGCTGTGCCGAGTCCTAGTTTCGGTATATAGGATCTTTAGTTGCGATATGTGGGATCCAGTTCCCTGACCGGAATTGAACTCAGGCCCCCTGCGTTGGGAGCTTGGAGTCCTAGCCATGGGGCCAATAGCGAAGTCCCCTCTGGGGTGCAAAATTTAAGAGTGGTGGATGCATACAATCTCAGTCATCAAGATAAACAGTGTTTTAATGCAATATTAAAAAAAAATCAAAATTAATACAAGAAGCAAAGTCTTAGACTTTTTAACAAAAACAGGATCAGTGCTCTTGCTGATATTTTTCGATCCCCAGCTCTACCAGGGCGTGGCACTGTTTGCTGCCTTGTCTCTGTACACAGTTTTGATATTTTTGTTCATGATGGATTTGAGGCGTTCATTTGGATTTGAAAAAATACTGCACCAAGAAGCCATTTTGAGGACTTCCCTGGTGGTCCAGTGGTTAAGACTCTGCCTGCCATTGCAGAGGACACAGGTTCAATCCCTGGTCCTGGAAGATGGCACGTGCTGAGGGGCAACTAAGCCCATGTGCCACAACTGCTGAGCCTGAGCTTGAGGGGCTGTGTTCTGTGACAAGAGGAACCACCGCAAGAAGCCTGTGTGCTGTGAGTAGAGAGTAGCCCCTGCTCGCCCCAACCAGAGAAAGCCTGGGCGCAGCGACGAAGACTCAGCGCAGCCAGAAATAAAGTAATTAATTAAAAAAAGACATCTTGAGGGCTGTTTTGGTGCCCCCTTCAATTTTGTACTCAGAGAAAATGCCTCGCTTGCCTCACCCTCATTCTGGCCCTGTTGCTCCGCCATGATAGGCCGTCAACAAATATTTCTTTGTTTGAACTTTTTATTTTGTATCAGGATAAAGCTGATTAGGGGCTTTCCAGGTGGCACTAGTGGTAAAGCACCCGCCTGATAAAGCAGGAGACTTAAAAGGTGTGGGTTTGATCCCTGGGTCGGGAAGATCCCCTGGAGGAAGGCATGGCAACCCACTCCACTGTTCGTGCCTGGAGAATCCCATGGACAGGGGACCCTGGCAAGCTATAGTCCATAGGGTCGTAAAGAGTCAGACACGACTGAAGCGCCTTAGCACGCACGCATGGCTGATTAACAATGTTGTGATAGTTTCAGGGGAACGTTGAAGGAACTCAGCCAAACATATACCTGGATCCATCCTCTCCCCAACGGCCCCCTCCCCTCCAGGCTGCCACGTGACATGCAGCAGGATTCCTTGTGCTGTACAGTCCCTGGTTGGCTATCCATTTTAAACACGGCGATGTGTACCTGTCCGTCCCAAACTCCATAGCTATCCTTTCCCCCGCAACCTTAAGTTTGTTCTCTAAGTCTGTGAGTCTCTTTCTTCAACAAATATGTGTTGAATGAATGAAGCTCCCGCCTGTGAGGTGCAGAGTCATATCTCTGTTTTTAAGATGAGAAAGGGGAGGCTCACGGAGGTGAAACCACTTGCTCTGGACTCAGGAGAGGAGCTGGAATTTCTTCCTGGACTGTCTTTCTCCAAAGCCTGGGCTTTGATCCATTGTATCCAGCTGTCCCCTCTCCCTGACTCTGAGCCTCCTGTCCCAAGGCGGACCCTCCTGGGGGCCCCCTGGGGGACAAATCTCCAGGAAAGGGGGCCAGTGATGAGGAGAGGAAGGTCAAGAATTCGGAGAAGGCATAACACGTGTTCACAGTGTTCGGATGGAGACACGTGACGGGCACCTTCCATGTGAGACAAACCCCCTGCCTTTGTCACTCACTGTAAATTGTTCCCCAATCACTGGGCTGACAAAGATGGATTCTCAAGGCTCAGGGCAAAATGAAGCTTTCTCAGGCGTCTCATGGGGAAAGGAAGCAGTTGGTTTACTTGTGAATGCTTGGGGGTAATTTTCTAATGTCCCTTCCACCATTACGGAGGCTTGGCTCCAATCTCTTATCATATGTAATTCCTAATGATTTCTCTGTTATGTCCTGTTTTATTAAAGCGTCATTGAACTATACCCTATTGATTTAGATTTCACAGACAATTGAAATTTAAATTGACTCCAAATTGAATGTCTCCATGTAATCTCTGTTCTGCAATAAAGATAGATAAAATGCTTCTATTTTTGATAACAAGTTATACTGGAAGCACATTTTAATTTTGGGAGGGAAGAAAAAAATGTGACAGAGTCTTGACTTTCTTTGAAAAGTGGCTGATGGTTCAGGGCCTGGGAGGTGGGGGTGGTTGTTGATTTTTTTTTTCCCCCTTCCGGGGCATGATGTTGGAGTTATGGAATTTTGGACTGTCTGGGCTGGCTCATAGATGGCAACAGGAGGTGATCTCGGTTGCCCTGTGTTTGAATTAATAGGTGAGACACCCACAAGTCCATCCATTTGTCCAGTGCAAGGGGCAGGGGGAGCAGGAAGAGATGAGGGCAACTCATCCCATGACGGTGTGCGTGACTCATGTCCTTTGGAGGGTTGGATGTGGAAAGGCATCCTGGGAAAAGGAGGAGACACTTTATTGCATCAGATTTAATCTCTATCCCCACAACCAAGGATGACTCACTCCTGCCTGCTCTGGCATTTACTGGTTATTGTCCCTCACTGAGCAAAATGCCAGCCACGTGCCCCACCCGTCTTCCAGCACATCCTCCACCCAGAACCTTGTAGTCCATGCTCTGATGGTACTCCCACCCAGGCATATGATCTACACTTGAGTTGGCCCAGACTCATTCAATCAGATCAGATCAGTCACTCAGTCGTGTCCAACTCTTTGTGATCCCATGGACTGCAGCACGACAGGCCTCCCTGTCCATCAGCATCTCCTGGAGCTTGCTCAAACCCATGTCCATCGAGTTGGTGATGCCATCCAACCATCTCATCCTCTGTCATCCCCTTCTCCTCCCACTTTCAATCTTTTCCAGAATCAGGGTCTTTTATTTGATCTGCCGCTGAGATTCCCCTGTGGCTTGGACCTCAAGTCCACTCTCAAGGCCTGAAGTCGCTCTTCTTTCTCTCTCCTCTTGCATCCCCAGCCTTTCCAGGGCCGTATCCTGCTTGCCCTTGAGTCTCCTGGGCTCCGGAGTGGGAAGCACCTGGCACCTAATGGCGGCTTAATAAACGAATCAATCCTGGTTAAGGCTTGATTGGCTGTTAGCCTCATTATCCTGTGAGCAGAGGGCTGGGGGAAATTCTAGAATGCCAAAGAGGTGCGCGATCACGAGGCGGGTGTGGCCAGCCCCCATGTATGAACACCCAGAAGGAAGGCCATCTGACCAGGAGTGTTCATCCCTGGATGCGTGTCAGACCCATGGGGGATACCGATGCCCACATGCTGCCCAGAGGTACGGATGCTGAACCTCTAAGGGAGGGCTCCAGCCATTGGCCATTGGTGGTTTAGAAGGCCACCCTGCCCCCAGGCCAGTTTAATGTGCTGCCAAGGAGGTCTGGAATATTATTTTTAATCTCTCTAGTGAAGAAAATCCCCAAATTTGGCCATCACAGCTTTGCCATATGGGGATGCTCGATGAATATTAATAGCAAGTTCCCTGACATCTGGGACTTTCTGGTCCCATCAACTCGGCCCTGTTGCTAGTCTCTGTCCTCGTCGTCCTAGGTCATGCTGATACACACGGCACCTCCTGTGACCCTCCCAGGCACCTGCTGGTCGCCACATTCATGCAACCTACGTGCTTCCTTGCATAGGATCTTTCTTCAGATTGCAGTTTAACCCTTCTCATGTTCCTTCCCTAGTCCATTCTAAACTAATCTTGGGAGAGTGTGGGTTTGATATTCCACTTATATTTTTTCCCCTAACACACGAAACCATAAACATGAAAGGATGAAAAATTAAACATAGGTTCCTGTCTCTGCCCTTAAAATCACGTGGCCAGCAGCTCATTGCGCCTACCCTACTCTATGGAAAAACACTATTTTACAGTTTCCAAAACTGTTCCACAACTGAAAGGGTGAGGGTGAGCACTTTCAAAAACTCCTGTCTCTCTCCATGAATAAGACATTGTTATTCTTTCATTACATCCTTCTGACAGCCTTTGAGATATTAAAAATAGCACTGTTTCTAATTAATTAAAATAGAGCCCCCTGGGGGTCTAATTTTGTGTGACTTTCTTTCTTTTTCTTGGTATTTGCTCTAGGTCACAAATCAGTTTCACTCCTAAAACTTCATTTAAGTAGAAACCAGATTTCTCATTAAGAATTTAAAAAATATTAATACCCTTAGACCCATTTATTGCATTCTGGGGCATATATAAGAAGGAAAAAATTCAATATAGCGATAATAGTTTATGTACAAAAACGTTCAAGGCACTGTTCTGTACAATTGTGAGAAACATTAATCCACCCAAATCTCCAATAACAGCAGGACTAATTCGATTAACATATAATGAATACGTAGTAATGTATATACATATATATTCAATTTAATGAAAGATGTGGTTTATCAGATCAGGACCCTCAAAGACTTTAATGTTTATTGGATTCTAATTTTTATATCTCTACCACTTAGCACAGTGCTTGGCACAGATGAGACCCTCAAAAATACTTGTTGGAGGCTGAGTGATTTATTAAAATGATAGTCACAGAATTTATCATAACACACAAAAAAACTGTTTAGTAAGTGAAAAATCAGGGTGCAATAGTAAACACAATGTATTGTCACATCTCTGTTAAAATATGCTTTGGGGGCTTCCCTTTCGGTCCAGTGACTAAGACTCTGTACTCCCAGTACAGGGGGCCCATGTCCGATTCCTGTTTGGGGAACTAGATCCCACATGCCACAAATGGGAGTTCCCACGCCACGACTAAGACCCAGTGCGGCCAAATTAATCAATGAAATAAACAGTAAAAACATATGCATTGGCTTTGCACACGCCAGAATAAAAGGTGGATCGCAAGCACGCTCAGTTGCATCCTACTCTTTGTGACCAAGAATACTGAAGTAGGTTGCCATTTCCTCCTCTAGGGGATCTTCCAAACCCAGGGATCAAGCCCTCATCCTCTGAGTCTTCCTCATTGCAGGCAGATTCTTTACCACCGAGCCACCGGGGAAGCCCCAAGGGTGGTTTAGTGAAATATGTATCCAGGCTATAGACTTTTCTGCAGCTACTAAAATGATGTTTGCCAATAACATTCACAAGATGAGAAACTGTTTATGATAAAGACAGAAAAAGCCACATGCAGTATAATTGAATCTGTGTGTATGTATATAACCCTAACACTATGTGTGGTAATTTAATTATATCTATAATAATATATTATATATAAATATTTTAAATTAATATATTGTATTTATACATTTTGCATAAATTTAATATTAAACATTTATTTTATTATATATTATATAGGGGTATTTGTATTAATTTTTACATTTTATCTTATTTATATGTGTGTGTACATACATATGTGTGGATATGTGTGTATACATAACCTCAAATATTAACGGTTGTTTTAGGTGGCAAGATTAGGGTGAGTTTTTTCTTCTTTCCTCCATTTCATCTTTCCCCATTTTCCAAACATCTTCCTACAATGAGCATGAATTACTCTTCTTGTCGAGACAAAAGAAGAACCTCGAGGGATGTTTTAGACACAAAGCGGGTGGAGGAGTGGAGGAGAGGCCTGCTGCCCAGAGGGATGCTGGAGAAGGGAGGTCCGCAGTCACATCGAATGAGCTGGTGTGACTGATTCCGCCCAAGTTCAGGTCCGCAGGCCTCTCTGGCCAGGACCTCTTGGCAGGGCTGGTGGGAGGGTGTGCACGGCCCGCACCCGGAACTGTCTCCCTGGGGGTGCTTTCGTGGACTCGTAGCCCAGAGGCCCGGCTGAACTCTTCCGGAGGAATGCCGCCTTCCCCTAATTTGCCGGGTCTCTCCAGTTGCTAAGAATGATGGACAGTAATTAAAACTAAGCTAATAACCTCCTCACTCTTGACATTTCTATGGGGTTTTGTTCACCATTATCTACATATAGATTAAAATTTGTAATTGGACTGGCGATCGGGTTAGGAAAATCAACCACCTTCCAACTCGTCGTTTGCTGGAGACTGACACTTGGAAATTTTATTTAATCTGAGAAAATTGAGTTGAACTCTGGCACCTTGGGAGGAGGGGCGACAGAGTGTCGGGGGCAGAAATGAAACAGAATTTATCTTTAAGGACTGACGCTAGCTAAGAAAATATTCAGACTCTGGGCAGGAAGGAGTAGGTCAGCGGTCAGAAGGGTGGGGGGTGGGGAGCAGCCACAAGAATACCACAGAGAGGGTGTAGGGTGGGAGCCTCCTAGGAGGCAGCCCTGGGAGGGTGAGCAGATGCCCCAGTGGGACCCTGGATGAAGGAGTTTTAGGGAGGCCAAGGCTACCTTCCTAAGAGGCTTCCTGTGTCACTTCATAGGGCTTGGGCGACCTAACCCCACCGAATCCCCTGTGCTGGCGAAGAGCAATGTGCTGCGTATGTGCTCAGTCGCTCAGTCGTGTCCGACTCTTTGTGACCCCATGGACTGTAGCCCGCCAGGCTCCTCTGTCCATGGGGTTCTCCAGGCAAGAATACTGAGTGGGTTGCTGTGCCCTCCTCCAGGGGATCTTCCCAGCCCAGGGATCGAACCCGTGCCTCATGTCTCCTGCGTTGGCAGGCGGGTTCCTTACCACTGGCGCCACCTGGGAAGAGGAATGTTATTGGCTTGTCATTCTGTGACTCCAGGTCTCTGAGATGCTGTGGTTATAGGGCTCCCCCTGGTATCCTCCTGTTCTCTGTAAGACCGAGGTGCCATGCCTCCGTTTCCCCAGGTCTAAGAGCCAGAGTTTCTCTTATTTATGCATCTATGCTTCTGGAATGTGAGGATTCTAAAAATCAGAGGTTATATTAATAACCTCAACCTTAAAAGGGTGGGGCGGGGGGATATGGTCAGACCTGCCCAGCAGTCCCTCCCATGGAGTCATGAATTTGTCTAAATTGAAACCCTTAAATCGACATTAATCTTAGCTTGGGTCCCCTAGGGGGTGGGCCAGGTGAAGATTTCTTTGTGATACACCATGTAGCTGTGTCCATGCTGATGCTTAAGATATTTCAGTGGGGTCTCATGGCCCCATGAGGGTCAAGTCCAATCTCTTTAGGATGGCTTCAAAGCCATTCTGGGCTTGCCTTGTGCCTCATTCTCTCCAGAATCAACCTCCTGAATCCTCACAAATATTCCCTCTGCCCCCAACAATATGCATGCTCTCTGTCCCTTTCTGATGGCAAGTAATGCCCCCAGCTCTTTGCATTACTCTTCCCTCTGGTTGCAATGATCTCCTTCCCACCCCAGTACCATCCCCCTGAACACTGCCTTCTTCACTCCCCTGATTTCTATCCATCTGTCACTCATCTTGGGCTGCACCTTCTCCAGGAAGTGCTTGCCATCTTTCTGAATCGTGACCTGTGCTCCCTGGGCATCTCTGGCCCCCACACTCACTTTGTGCCAGTTTTGTGTGCAACTCTCTGCCGTCGCCTCCATCAAACCAGGATCTCCTTGAAGGCAAGAAGACTTTCTTGTTTAACTGTCACATGGTGTAGTATTGCCAGAATGAAATGAAGAATGAATCTGTGTGTAAAGGCCGGGAACTTGTGATTCCTTTCCTCTTGGAATAATAAATTTCAGAGGTGTATGTTGGCTGTCTGCTTTGTGCCTTGTGCTGTGCTCAGCCATGGGGATGTTCCCAGGAGCAAGACAAATAAGTCTCTATTGTCTACGGCACTTATGGGGAAAATAGATTAGAAAGATGGATTGGGGTTAAGGAATTAGGGGAGGAACATTCTAGGCAGAGGAAATACATGCAAAAGATCTTGAGGGAGGAAGGGAGGGGAGAGACACACTGAAACAGAAGCCCAGGGGGCTGGGGCACTGCGAGAAATGAAGAGGGGTCCAAAATGAGCCCCAAGATGCAGGAAATGACTCGGATCATGAGGTCCTTGCAGGGTTTTCAGCTTGGAACTACAAGATCAATTTTACACTGTGAAAAGATGGTTTGTTAAATGAATTAAGTCCACGTGCAAGATATAGACAACCTCGTCCCTTTATTCTGAGAATAATTATTCTCATCCTTCATGCTTGTTGCTTTAATCTTTCCAGCACACATTTGCCTCCTAGAGAGGACTGATGAATTGTATCTGCCTAGAAAGCTTTCCCAGTGCCCTTCTTCTGGAAACATATTCTGCCCACCCTGGCTGCAGAAGTGGTCCCATGGCCCAAGCCTGACCAATCACAGCATTCGATCCCTCTGGTGACAGTGATTGGTGCAGGAGGCAAGCACGTGACCTAAGTAGGGCCAATCAGAGTCCTTCCATGGGATTGGTCTATGGACCTGGTTGGAGAAAGTTCCCCCCCCCTCCCCGCGCCCCCCAACTTAATTTTGTCCAGCCGGTAGTCCCAGCGGCATGGAGAAAGTAGAAGGTGTGTGTGGAGAGTGAAGCCTCCATCATAAGATGAAGAAAAAGGCAGAAATGAGAGCTTTTACTTTCAACATGCCCCAGTGTCTGTTGAGAACCAATGAATCTCCCCTTTCTCCACTAAGCTAGCTTACATTAGATGTTTATCATTTACATTCAAATGAGTCCCAACTCATTCATGGCACACCTGATCCCCTTACCTATCTGGGATGTAGTCAATGGAACTATCTTATCCTAATTTTATAGTGGAGGGGGACTCTGGGACTCACAGAGTTACCCACGTTTATGCATCATAGTGGCAGTGCTGGAATCAACTTATCCTTTTATCAACAAGGTGATGCTGTCAAACTATTATTCTAAGAATGGTGATTCTGAGAATTTTCTGGATCAGCCCCAATTTCAGATACACTGTCCCAGTATCCTCACAGACCACCTGAATGGCTCACTAATTTGAAGTGACAAACCACCTTTCCTGAAATGCGTTTCCATGTTCAGAAATAATTTAAAATATTCACTATAGCCATAGCTCTTGACTTTTAACTTGGAAGGCACTAGGATGACTCAGTGGTGTGCTGGTACATGTTTAATGTTTAACATGTGTGGTTCTGACATGAATCTTGGTGAATATTTTTGTTTACCTTAATGAGTAAGACAAAATAAAGCAACAAAGGCATATGGTTTGGACTTCACTTGTTTGTCGGTGACGTGGGCAACTTCTTTCTGAATCGAATCATGGTTTTCAAATACTGGAAGAATAATTCCTCAGTTGTTTGTGCTTCTACAATAGAATGACTATGAACACAGCATATCTTTAAGTTTAATCTGCTTTATTAACATTTTTCACATCACTTTTTAGAGAATCAACAAAACAATAGTAAATTAAACCCTGGCTTGGAGCATTTACGAGTGTCTGTAAATATTTTCATTGGGGCTGATTTCAAGCTACCAACCTGATGTTACCGAAAGTGAAGTTGAGGAGAAGTACAGATATTATTATGCATATGTCCATCAGATAGATGTAATGGGTGCAAATAACTTCAAAAGCATAGATAATAAAAAAAGTGGTCAAACAATTAAGAAGTGATGAATTTTAAGTCATTTTTAATGTCAAGAATTGATGCTTTTGAACTGTGGTGTTGAAGAAGACTCTTGAGAGTCCCTTGGACTGCAAGGAGATCCAACCAGTCCATTCTGAAGGAGATCAGCCCTGGGA
>NW_011495054.1:9785653-9812428 GCF_000754665.1 Bison bison bison
ACTCCGGGAGTTGGTGATGGACAGGGAGGCCTGGCGTGCTGCGATTCATGGGGTCACAAAGAGTCGGACACGACTGAGCGACTGAACTGAACTGATTTAATTGTAAGCTTATATAACTTAATTATTTTGGGAGTTGATCCAAACACATTTTATTTAAAAATTTTATGTATTTATTTATTAAAATTTTATTTTATTTTTAAACTTTACAATATTGTATTAGTTTTGCCAAATAAAATTGCCATAAAGAGACTATGAAAGAACAAAAATGTCATATTTCAGTCTTTCAAGATCTTTTAAAATTATCTTGTATAAGGAAACAAAAGTGAACTTAAAAAATACAGTTTGGGACATATATTTCCATATAATTTAATCATTAATCATGGCCACAGTATATAACTGGCTCACAACATTCCTGAAAATTTAGCCATTAGCTCTCCTGGGCTGGGGCGAGCTGGACCAGGGCCCTGCCACAGATCTCTGTGACCGTGATAGAGTGATCCTCTCTGATGACTGGATGTTGAATGGCAAACGCTACCTGCCATTGTTCAAGTGGGCTTTCTTCTTCTTTTACCGGGAACAAGCTTATCATGGAAGTTCCTTCTAAGAGCATCCTTCCGGTTCAGATCAAGCAACGCCCTCCTCTCACAGCCTCCTCTTTTTTCCTTCATAGCCCTTAACAAAGTTTGTAACCATGTGACAACACAGTAGAGGAATATCCGGGACTTCCCTGGCAGTCCAATGGTTAAGACTCCATGCTTCCATGCAGGGGCTACGGGTTCAATCCCTGGTCAGGGAAGTAAGATCCCACATGCTTGTGGCATGGCCAAAAAAAACCCCACATATATAAGTAAATATAAAGACACCTCCAGCCTCCCCACGTCGTTTTCATGGGAGAGAGTGTTCATATCTGTATTTGGACGGAAAAGAAATTACACAGTAATAGTCATGATTGTGATGATGATGGTGGTGATCATGGCAGGTACAAGAAATTATGCTCTTATGGTGACAGGCTCAATTCAAAGGATTTCTCATGCTTGATTACTTTACAGTTCACCCACCTCAAACTTATGAATGTGGAAACAGAGGCTCAGAGAGGTTAAGTGACTCCCCCAAGGTCTGCTGCTGCTGCTGCTGCTGCTGTTTAATCGCTCAGTCGTGTCTGACTCTTTGTGACCCCACTGACTGTAGCCCACCAGGCTCCTCTGCCCATAGGGTTATCTTGCAAGAATACTGGAGGGAGTTGCTATTCCCTTCTCCAAGGGATCTTTTTAATCCAGGGATCAGACCTCGTCTCCTGCCCTGGCAGACGGATTCTTTACCACTGAGTCACCCAGGGAAGCCCACACAGCTTCAATCCAAGACTAGTTGACTCTGAAGCACCTCCTCTCAAAGCCTTTATCTCATGTGGGAGGGAAAACCTGGATGGGAGGCAGACGTGGGACCCCCTTTAGCTGGCAACCCTTTGCTCATTTCCTTCCCAGCGTCCGTCACCTTCCAGCCACAGAGGCACAAAAGCCCGCTCCCTTCACCATGTTAAGTGCATTCATAAAGCTTGGCCAACCCAGGGCTGAGACTGAGTTGTCAACCAGCAGATAGAAAAAAAAGAAAAAGCAATTTCTTCCATTTCTTGGCTCAATCCTATGCAGTCAATACTGTTAACAGTAAATCAAATATCAGGGCTGCACTGACCCAGGAAAAGGCCAAGGAGAAAAAAAAATCCAGAGAAGAATCCAAAAAAGTAGAGAGGGAGAGAGAGAAAAAAAGAAGGCTCAGCCAGAAGCGTAAATCATGCCTAGGGAAGAGAACCCGCAGTGGCAGCAGCAATGGCACTGAGCCTTAGCCGCCCCAGCGAGCTGGCTCCCAGTACCTCTGCTTTTCGTCTCTGAGTTTCTTGGACCCTGATTCCTGGTAGATCCAGGGGACGAGAGGCCACCAGAGCCAGGGCTTGGGATTCTGATTTGAGGTCTGGACTTGGGGCCTCACTGCACAACCCCTGTCTCAGTTGAGAAGGGACGTCTGTAGGACAGGGTTTTGGGGGAAAAAGCTCCCCCCTCCCCGCTTCAGCCCTTCATCCTTCCATACACACCATCCTGTAAGATTTCATAGCTCAGAGTGCTGGCTCCAAAAAGTATGAGGCTCAAATGTTCTAAAAAATTTCAGCCATGTCTGAGACATGTTGCCCATTGACCTATGGCCTCCTTTCATAAATGTAAAGGAAGTGAAAAGTGAAAGTGTTAGTCACTCAGTTGTGTCTGACTCTTTGTGACTCCATGGACTATAGCCTGCCAGGCTCCTCTGCCCATGGAATTTCCCAGACAAGAATACTGAAGTGGCTAGCCATTCCCTTCTCCAGGGGATCTTCCCGACCCAGGGATTGAACCCGGGGCTCCTTCATTGCAGGCAGATTCTTTACTGTTTAAGCCACCAGGAATGTAGCTATTCAATAAATTTTTATGAAGCACCCACTGTGTGCCAGGCATTGCCCAAAGGCCCTGGGGATTCAGCCATGGACAAAATAGAAACACGTTCCTGACTTCCCTGAAGCTACAGTTTAGTTAATGATGGGAGAGATAAGATAATTAAGATTTTTATAGTATGTTGGAGGGTAATAGATATTAAAACAAAAAACAAAGAAAATAAAAGAGATGTAGAGTGTTTTGGGTGGGAGGAGTCAGGTTTAATTATGGTAAGGGGACGTTTGAGGACAGACTTAAAGCAGATGAGCATGTGAGCCCATCAGAAAGTGGAGAAAGGTGTTCTAGGCAGCAGGTGCAAAGGTCCTGAGGCACGATGCATCAGGGGTGTTTGAGAAATGAGGAGGGAGGGCTGGAGGGGAGATAGGCATGCTGATGGATGGTGCAGTTGAGGTTGGAGAGGTGACCAAGGGCAAGAACAGGCAGGGCATCTGGGTAGTAGTGAACTGGGTTTCTTCTGGGTCGATAGGGATTGTTGGGGAACTTGGAGCTGGGGAGAGATCTAATCTAATGTGGTTTTCAACTTCTTGTCAGTTCCTCACTCTTATATCCTGGCTACTCAAGATTAAAAAAATCTAGATGGATTTATATGGCAATTTGTACACCACTGAGAACCCATCTTTATTATTTTTTTTTCAGGCAAGGTTTTACTGGGGTCCCTGAGACAGCAGGGGGAATCTAGAACAAGTAACAGTTTCCCTTGCTCACTGGTTCCCTGAGGGTGAAGGAGGGGAGCTTGTTCCTTATATGGGGTGAGGGCAGGGGTGTGTCCACGTGTGGGGCCAGAGGGTTGACTGGGTGGTTTGCCCACCCCTCTGGTGGTGTTGAGCTATGGTTTTTCCAGTAGTCAGATATGGATGTGAGAGTTGGACTATAAAGAAAGCTGAGTGCTTAAGAATTGATGCTTTTGAACTGTGGTGTTGGAGAAGACTCTTGAGAAACCCTTGGACTGCAAGGAGATCCAACTAATCCATCCTAAAGGAAATTAGTCTTGCATATTCATTGGAAGGACTGATGCTGAAGCTGAAACTCCAATACTTTGACCACCTGATGTGAAGAACTGATTCATTTGAAAAAACCCTGATGCTGGGAAAGATTGAGGGCAGGAGGAGAAGGGGATGACAGAGGATGAGATGGTTGGATGGCATCACCGACTCAATGGACATGAGTTTGAGTAAACTCCAGGAGTTGGTGATGGACAGGGAGGCCTGGAATGCTGCAGTCCATGGGGTCGCAAAGAGTCGGACATGGCTGAGGGACTGAACTGAACTGAACTGGTGGTGTTGAGTGCAGAGGGCATGTGTAGTACCCTGCTTTTGCTCCAGACACCCCATTTTTTCCCTCCAGGCTCTTCAAAAGTGGCAGTTGGGTGTTTTGGTCTCTTCATATATTCTGGGTCCATAATTTGCCCTAACCACACTTGCACACAATTATTTTTATTCCTATATAGTTCGTTTGTATTTTGTTGCTCAAGGAGAGGTGTGTCCAGCTGCAAGCATTGCAACACTTCGGCAAAGGGTCCCAGGCCCCTCATTGCTCCCTGAGAGACTCTACTCCCTTATTCTTAAGGCGTGAAGGGCCGACAGAGGATGCGATGGTTGGATGGCATCACCGATTCAGTGGACTCGAACTTGGGCAAACTCTGGGAGATGGTGAGGGACAGGGAAGCATGGCCCGCTGCAGTCCATGGGGTCACAGAGAGTCAGACAGGACCTGGTGACTGAACAACAGCAACGAGGGGCTGAAGGTCTCTTCTGAAACCTCGTCCTGCTGGACAGGGGCCGTGGACACTAGAGAACCCGTCTTTCTGATAGTCACCTGTAATGCCCTTGCACATTCCTGGCACATGACAAACACTCAAATATATTAGATGAGCATAGAAAGACATCTGGGTGGATGGTCTGCAAACAGTCAATGGTGCTTCCTTTGGAGACTAGAATGGGTGTGACGAGTAAAGGGCAATTTCCTCTTTTATTTCTTATCTTTTTTGTACTGTCAAATTATTATTTTTTAGAAAGATGTGTTGAATGGATAAAGACTGACCTCGGGTAGGTCATGCTTTTCTGAGTGTCCATTGCTTGTTTTATGAGTGTTCTTGCCTGGAGAATCCCGGGGATGGGGGAGCCTGGTGGGCTGCGGTCTATGGGGTTGCACAGAGTCAGACACAACTGAAGCGACTTAGCAGCAGCAGCAGTCCTTTCACATCTGCTCATGAGGGTCTTGGGACAATTAAGTGTAGTGTCTGGTTCACACTGATTTTAATCAGTGAGGAGCCATGTAAGTTTCTTAAGGGGGGCCCTGATGGGGAAGGACCTGGGTATGGAGACAGACGCCTGCACTAGCCTTCACTGGCTGCTCTGAGCAGGCCCAGCCCCCTCTGTCCTCCTGGGCAGCTGGGAGCTGGTTAACTATCCCTTCTCCTCCAACACACCCCTACCCCAGCCTAGTACCCTATACTTTCCTAGGAGAAAATCAGCCACCTGCCCCGCAGGTCGCTCAGAAATTGAAGGACTTGCTGAGACCTAGGGGAGAAACCAAATCGCCCAGTGGAACTCAGTGGCATCTTCTTCCAGGCAAGTTGTAGAGCCCTGTAAGGTCTTTACCTAAGAAGGAGCAGGGGGACTCTTTTCACCGTCACCTTAGACATTTCCCGCACAGTGTCACCTCCAACGAGGCCCCTGAAGTGGACAGCAGTGGGTTTTGCCTCATTAGCATCTTTTCCTTTTCCTGGTAACTGCTAAGTCGTTTCAGTCGTGTCCGACTCTATGAGATTCCATAGATGGAAGCCCACCAGGCTCCCCCGACCGTGGGATTCTCCAGGCAAGAGTACTGGAGTGGGTTGCCATTTCCTTCTCCAATAAATGAAAGTGAAAAGTGAAAGGGAAGTCACTCAGTCGTGTCCAACTCTTAGCGACCCCATGGACTGCAGCCTACTAGGCTCCGCCATTCATGGGATTTTCCAGGCAAGAGTACTGGAGTGGGGTGCCATTGCCTTCTCCATTCCTGGTAACAGCCCCCTCCTATTTTTTTTTTTTTGGCTGCTCCACCATGGCATATGGGATCTTAGTTCTCCAACCATGCATGGAACTCGTGCACCCTGCAGGGGAAGCTTGGAGTCCTAACCATCGGACTGCCAGGAAATTTCCAATCAAACCCTTTTTAATGAGCCCTCTGCCATCATCTCCATTCCACCAGTTTGAACAGGGCTGACTGCTGCACCTCCGCATCTGGTGGGCACGTGGACCAGGCCTGAGCCAATCAGAACACTCCTGCCCTCTGCTTTCAGTGATTGGCTCAGTGCTGGGACTCATGACCCAATCTAGCCAATGAGAGCCAGACTCAGGATTTTGGTTTGGACTGTTGGTATAACAGTCAAGAAAGGGTCCGGGTTAGGCTCCGGCTCCTGCATCTTAATTACAGTGGTGCAAATCTTAGTGGCACAAAACAGGGGCACAAGTTGATTTCTTGTTCATGCCCCTTGTCGGTCTCAGGCTGGTGGGGGCTCTGCGCCTATCTCCTCATTCAGAGACACAGGCTGCTAGAGCTTCTACCGCTGGGAACATCATCAAATACCACAGCAGGGGGGATGGGCACAGTGGAATTAGATGCATCTGACTTCAAGTCCTGACCTTGTTGCTTGAAGCAAGGGGCCTGCCTGGTACTCAGTTATTGCTCAGAGAGTATCCCTTTCCCCCTTATCCAGTTTCTCCAACCCTTATTTTCTGTATGTCCAAGTTGGATTTCCAGAGCAAGGCTCAAATGCCTGCCCCTCCAGCATGAGTTCTGAGACCCGCCTCATTTCCCAGCACCTGTTCATCATCTTAGCACAGTGGGAAGTACATAGTAGGGACTGTAGTCTGCGCCCTGCCGGTGTCTAGCAAAGACCTAAGCCCTTTCGTGCTAAGTCACTTCGGTTGTGTCTGACTCTGTGACCTATGGGCTTCCCTTGAGGCTCAACTGGTGAAGAAGCCACCTGCAGGAGACCTGAGTTCGATCCCTGGGTTGAGAAGATCCCCTGGAGAAGGGAAAGCTACCCACTCCAGTATTCTGGCCTGGAGAATTTCATGGACTGTCTAGTCCATGGGGTTGCAGAGTCGGACACGACTGAGTGACTTTCACTTCACTTCTGTGACCTATGTACTGTAGCCCTCGGGACTCCTCTGTCCGTGGGATTCTCCAGGCAAGAATACTGGAGTGGGTTGCCTTTTTCTCCTCCAGGGGATCTTCCCTGCCCAGGGATGGAACCTTCATCTCTTGCTTGGCAGGCAGATTCTTTACCACTGAGTTACCAGGGAAGCTTTGTGCATGCATGCATGCTCAGTCACTTCAGTCATGTCTGACTCTTTACGACCCCAAGGATTGTAGCCTGCCAGGAAGTTTCCTGTCCGTGGAATTTTCCAGGCAAGAATACTGGAGTGGGTTGCCATGCCCACCTCCAGGGGATCTTTCCAACTCAGGGATCGAACTCACACCTCCTGCTTTGCAGGAGGATTCTGTACCTGCTGAGCCACCTGCTGTGCCTGTCAGTATCCAGCAAAGACCCAAGAACTTAGTAAGCGCTATTCTTGGTGCTTTGCAATGTTAGGCACATAGTAGGTGTTATTAGTTGAACTGTCCACAATGTCCAGCCAGTGTAAAACACATAGTGTGTTTTTTCCTTGTATCTCTTCCTGTAGTGTTTCTAGCAGTGTCTTTTTCAAAGGTTACTCCTCAAAACACCTCCTCCCAGCCCCAGCCTCCTGCATCTTGGGACCTGGAGTTTGTTGCTACCAGGGTATGTTTGCTGAAATGAGTGGGGTGGGGTGAGGGGGCCTTGAAGGGGTGGTCCAGGGCTGCACTGCCCTGCATGGGTCATCAGGGGTCAGTGAGCAGCAACTTGGCTTATGAATTTCCTCAGAGGGCCCCAGACAAAGAGGGAAGTCATTGGTGATGCGGTTACCTTGGCAACCCTTTGTGCTGGAGAGTGGGAGAGAGAGGTGAAGGGAGGAAATGGAGGGAAGGGGGCAGCTGCTGGGGGAGAGGGCAATGCAGGAGGGGACGTTCCCCTTTAAAAGAGGGGAATGACTTGGTGTCTGCCTTCCGAACAAACTGAAGGAAGGGGTCTTCCCGCTGCAGGAGGGAGGCTGGTCATGGTGGGATGCCCTGCTTCTCTTCCTCCAGCCTCTCTAGAAACCCTTCCAGCTGGCCTGAGAACATGGAGAGAAAGTTGGTGTTCCGACTTGCTGTGTTACCTTGTGCAAGTTCCCTCCCTCTCTGAACCTCAATTTCCTCTCTTATAAAATGGGGATAATCATCCACAGTGTGGCTGTGAGGGTTAGGTGATTGTTTGATGTAAAGTGTGGAGCAGTGCTGGGGGGCTGTTATTCATTTGATTGCCTCTTACTGGCCATGTGGATTTAGGCAAGTGACTGCCTGCGTGCTCAGTTGTGTCTGACCCTTTGTCACCCCATGGACTGTAGCCTGCCAGGCTCCTCTGTCCATGGAATTTTCTAGGAGTGGGTTGCCATTTCTACCTCCAGGAGATCTTCCTGAGCCAGGGATCGAACCCAAGTCTCCCACATTTCCTGCATTGGCAGGCGGATTCTTTACCACAGAGCCACCTGAACGCCCCAGACAATGATTACCTTCAAATAAGGGTGGGGCATTCCTCCTGTAACAAGCTAAGTGGGAGCTCCCAGTAACTATTGATTATTGATGATGACGGATGTTTCTGGCAGTTTCTTGACCTTGGGAGTGGGGTATGGAGGAGAGGCATTATTGTTGTGTCTTATGGGTCATGATTTTGTCGATGGGGAGACTGAAGCTCAGACTTGGGCGTAAGTCTGAGATGCCTTTGAGGGAGATGCCTGGGAGAGGAGACAAGCCATAGGGCACCAACATTGCTCTGCCTCTGCATTATGTTCCATGGCCCAGCCCACTTGACACCCTGGCGCCAGGGCTAAAATCCTCGGCTTTTGGTGGATGAGCAAACTGGCAGAAATTGGCTGGTGATGGAGCAGGATCTGGGGCAGAGAGGATGTCACCCCACTATGCCCCAATTCCATCCTTCTCCCTCTGACCTGTGTGTGGGGAGGAGGCTTCTTGGGGGCCCTGGAGAATTCCCTGCCTGCCCCACTCCCAGCCTCTGCTGGGGGACCACTGAGCAAGGCACCTTGGAGTCACTTCCCTGCCCTGGAGCCAGCCAAGGACACAGATTTCTGCAGGCAATCTTAATGGAAATCTCTCCAGCTATTTTTCTGTCTCTAGGAGGAATTAGCAACCACAAAATCTTCTTTTGCCCCAGAAGTGGAGCGAATAGGCAGCACTAAGGAGCTGCTCTCTCCTCCCCTTACCATGGCTTAAATTTTTTTTTTTTTTTAGTATATCACTTTACAATGTCGTGTTAGTTTCTGCTATACAGAAAAGTGCATCAGCCACACGTATACATACATTCCCTCTTTCCCCATGTCCTTCCCCCGGAGGTCCACACAGAGCATTGAGTAGAGTTCCCTGTGCTGCACAGTAGGTTCTCATCGGTCATCTATTTTATGCATAATTGTGTATATATGTCAATCCCGATCTCCCGATTCATCCCACCCCCGCCTTTCGTCTTTTGGTGTTCATATGTTTATTCTCTGTGTCTCTGTTCTATTTCTGCTTTGCAAATAGGTTCATCTGTACTATTTTTCTAGATCCCACATATTTGTGTTAATACATGATATGTTTTTCTTTCTGATTTACTTCACTCGATGACAGTCTCTAGGTTCATCCATGCCTCTGCAAATGGCACAATTTCATTCCTTTTCATGGCTGAATAATATCCCACTGTATGTATGTACCACATCTTCTTTATCCATTCCTATGTTGATGGACATTTAGGTTGCTCCCACGGCCGGTCCCATGTCCTGGCTACTGTAAATAGTGCTACAGTGAACACTGGGTTCATGTATCTTTTGGAATTGTAGTTTTCTCTGAATATGTGCCCAAGGAGTGGGATTGCCTGGCCATATGCTAGCTCTGGGGTTTCCCTCGTGGCACTACTGGTAAAGAATTTACCTGCCAGTGCAGGAGATGCAAGAGACTGGAGTGTGATCCCTGGGTTGGGAAGATTCCCCTGGAGAAGGGAATGGCCACCTACTTCAGAATTCTTGCCTGGAAAATTCCATGGGCAGAGGAGCTTGGCGGGCTACAGTCCATGGGGACACAAAGAGTCGGACATGACTGAGCACAAACAAACACTACCACGCTGGTTTTATTTGTAGTTTTTAAGGGATCTCCATAGTGTCCTCTGTAGTAGCTGTGTCACTATGCCTTCCCACCAACAGTGTAAGAGAATTCCCTTTTCTCTACACCCAGCCTTACCGTGGTATTTGCAACCACCAGGGAGATCATCAATTACTGAGTGCCAGCTCTGTGCATTTGCTACGAACAGTTTCTATATGGTTGGGAAATTCATTCACTCCGCTTTGTGAACGTAAGGAAGTAGAACTCAGAGAAGAGAAGAGATTTGCTGAGGTCACTCTGGAGAAGTTTAGAGCCGGTGTTCACATCCAGGTCTTCCCCACTCTGAAGGCCCTGAGCAGAGCCACCGTGGCAGGAGGGCACTGGAGCCAGTGCTGTGCCTAGTTTAGGTGTGGTTTCTCCCCACGAAGCTGTGCCATCTTGGGCAAAGGGCTTTACTTGACTTCTCTGTGCCTCAGCGTCCTCATCTGTAGAATGGGCATAATAAAAGCACCTACTTCACTGGCTTGTGAGAAGTTAATAGTTTAGACTGTGTTTAGCTAAAGTACTGGGGACAGGGCCATATGCACTGTGCAATCCAGATGAATTCAACAAATCTTGATTCAAACAAATTTGGATGCTGGAGCTACAGTAGGAGAGCAGAACAGGCCCCATCCACCCTCCAGCACTTACATTTTTGGCAGTGCCACGAAAGTATAAGATACTAATCTGTGAGCCTCGAACTACTATGCATGTATATCCATCCATTCAACAAATATTGAGTACCTACTGTGTACTTGGCCAGGCAAAGAGGAATAAGGTGCTGCTTCTCCAAGGAAGCATGTGGATGGGATTATGAAGAGGGAAGGAGAGTCAGAGAGCCTGCACCAGGCTGGGTCCTGGAGGACCGACAGGAGTTAGGCTGGGAGGGTGGTCTAGGGGCTGGCACAGCACAGGCACAGAGCGGTCTTGCTGACTCTGGTTAAATCTCGTGGTTGTTAGAGTCCTCAAGTGTGATGTGAAGAGCCGGCTCATTGGAAAAGACCCAGATTGAGGGCAGGAGGAGAAGGGGACGACAGAGGGTGAGATGGTTGGATGGCACCATTGGCTCAATGGATATGAGTTTGAGCAAACTCTGGGAGATGGTGAAGGACAGGGAAGCCTGGCACGCTACAGTCCATGGGGTTGCAAAGAGTTGGACATGATTTAGCAACTGAACAAGACTCCTCCACTAACGTTTGGCCATTTCTTCCCTAAATTCGGTGAATTGTGGTTGAACATGAGAACTTTAACCCCCGCTAGCTTTAACCTTGATTCTCTTTACTTTCTTTTCATATATCATGTATTTTTATTGTTTAATTTATTCACTTAAAAATATGTATTTATTTGGCTGTGCTGGGTCTTAGTCATGGCATGTAGAATCTAGTTCCCTGATCAGGGATCAAACCCGGGTCCCCTGTATTAGGAGCACAGAGTCTTACGCACTGGACCAGCAGGGAAGTCCTGACCATCATCTCATTTAATCCGAACAACAATCGTGTTAGTACAGGAATAGAGGATGACTTTATTTTACAGATGCCCAGAAAGGTGAAGTTTTATGTCCTAAGTCACCTCGTTGTAGGGCTGCTGGGCTTACAAAAACAAAAGAAAACAAAACTGGGAACCCTGTTAAATTCAAATTTCAGATAAACAATGAATGAGCTTTTTGAAGGCTAACTATATGAAATATTTGCGACATACTTTAAAAAAGTATTTGCTGTTTCTCTGAAACTGAATGGAGTGTCTTGTACTTGACAAACCTATCCAGTTTTTGAACTTGGTTATGCCTGTTTTCACCCCTGAAAGTAAAGGTAGTGATCATTATAATCTGGGTTTCTTGAGGACCTACTATGTGCCAGGCTGTGTCCTAAGGGCTTGACATACCATGTCTCTGGAGCTCTGAAGGAAGGGGCCGGTCGCCCGCTATCAGCGGCCTCTGCTCGCAGTTCCCAGCGCGGCCACGCAGTGTCACCCTCGGCCCGCGGTACCCGGGAGGGGCCGGCCGGGCGCGCGCGGCCCATTCATCACCGCGGGGCCGCGGCGCGCAGACAATGCGGGGAGCGGCCCTTGCCCGCGCCCGCGCGGCTGTCGGTACAAAGGATGCGCTGTTAACACGTGTACGGTAATGGGCTCCCCCACGGCCTCTTTGCGGGCCGCCCGCTCCCAGCCTGACGGATGGCCCGAGCCATCCATCTAAATTATGTCATGGGCAATGAGCATCCTCCTGTGTCCAGAGTCCTGCCGTCTGGGCCAGGCTGGACTTCGTTTGATGCCTTCTGCCTGGACGACCCCAGTAACCTGTCACTCTCGGGAAGGAACCTCCTGCGGGGGTGAGCACCTACTGTGTGCTGGGTTCCAGCCACTCTCTTTTCCGTGTAAGCTGGTGTTAGGGTTATTAACCCATTTCACAGAGGAGGAAACTGAGGCTTGGAGCTGGGAAATCTTTATTCTAAGGTCACACAGTTCTAGAGTTTGCTTAAAATGGGTTTTTTCCTTTGCAGCTTTATGGAGATATAACTCACTGATTATAATATCCACATATTCAGATGTACATTTCAGTGACTTTTAGTCTCTTCACAGAGTTGTGCAACTATCCCCATGAGTCAATATTAGAACATTTTAAAGTCCACTCCCACCGCCCCCCGCCCCCAAACCTGTTAGCAGGTTTGTTTGTTTGTTTGTTTTTATTTATTTTTGGCTGCTCTGGATCTTCATTGCTGCACTGGCTACTCTGTAGTTGCAGTACATGGGCTTCTCATTGCAGCGGCTTCTCTTGCACAAGCTCTGAAGTGCATGGGCTCAGCGGTTCTGGCTCCTGGGCTCTGGAGCACAGGTTCAGTAGTTGTGGTGCATGGACTTGGTTGCTCCCCACGTCATGTGGGATTTTCCCAGACCAGGGATGGAACCCATGTCTCCAGCATCGGCACACAGATTCTTTACCACTGAGCCACCAGGGAGGCCCCAGCAGTCATTCTTAATTCCTCTCTCCCCCTAGCTCCTGGTAACCACTAATCTACTTTCTGTCTCTATAGATTTGCCTCTTCTGGACATTTCATATAAGTGGAATCCTACCATGTGTGCCCTTTTGTAACTGGATTGTTTCACTTAGCAGAGTGTTTTCAAAGTTCATCCATGTTGTAGTCTATGTAAGTTCTTCCTTGTTATTGCTGAATAATATTCCATTGTATGGATATATCACATTTGTGTATCCGTTCATCTGTTAATGGACATTTGGGTTGCTTCCACTTTTTGACTCGTGTGAGTGGAGCTGCTATGAGCATTTGTGGAATTTTGGTGTGGATGTATGTTTTCAATTCCTTTGGCTAAATACCTAGGAGTGAAGTTGCTGGGTCATATAAGAACATGATGTTTACCAAAACTTGAGGAGCTGCTAGACTGTTTTCAAAGTGACTGCATCATCTTACATTCCTGCCCACAGCAGATGAGTGCTTTGATTATTTTCCCACATTTGAGCCAACCCTTGTTACTATCTGACTTTTTGATTCTAGTCATCTTAGTGGGTGTGAAGTGGTACCTCATTGTGGTTTCGACTTGCATTTCATTTCCCTGATGGTTGATGATGTCAAACATCTTTAAGTGTGCTTATTGGCCATTTGTATATTTTCTTTGGAGGAATGTTTATTCAGATCCTTTGCCGTTAAAAAGAGTTGTCTGTTATTGAGTTGTTGGGGTTCTTTATATATTTTGGATACAGATACCTTATCTGATATATGATTCGCAAATACTTTCTCTCATTTAGTGAGTTGTCTTTTTGCTTTCTTTATGGTATTGTTTGCAGCAGTTTAAAATTTTGGTAAATATCCAAGTTGCTATTTTTCCTTTTGTTGCTTATGCTTTTCATATTGATAATGAAGAGCCAGCTACGTGTGACTCTGAAGTTGGTGGTCTTTTTCCTTTCAGTCTTCCATGGGAGGATGTGGAAAGAGCTGATCAGGGTTTGGTGGTCATTGTAGGCTTGGGCGAGGGTGTAGAGCTGTGAAAAATAATGACCATGGAATCGAACAGAATTGAGTTCCAATCCTAGCCAGGTTATTGCTTTTTTCTGATGACGTGGGCAGGTCATCCAGTGCCTTTGAACTTCAGTTTACTCATCTGTACAATGGAGATAACCACACCCACTTTGAGGTTGCTGTGAGGTTAAAGAAAGGAGGCGTCAAGCACGTGGAAGATACTTCCTAGAAGTAGCTGGGATGACAGATCCTCTAGGTTCACCGTGAAGGCCCCCAGGTCCCCCACCCCCAGCACTGACCAAGGCACATGGCCCGGAGTCCCTGAGCCTCTGTCCCAGTGAACTTTTCTCTGGAGCCTGAACACCAAGCATAGTTCCCCTGTGTCCTGCTGAAAACCGCGAGGGCAGCAGAAGGGACCAGAAGGAACCATTAGACTGTCTGGCAGAGGGAAGTGGAGGCTCCAGCTTAGACATCGCCCCCCAGCCTGCCCTTTCTCCCATAGCCTTTCAACCTCTGTTATCAACAAGGAAACTGAGGTTCAGAGAGGTGAAGCCACTTGGTGGAGGTCACACAGCCCCATCCTGAAAAACAATACGAAGAAGGGCTTCTTGCCTCTGGGCCCGAGAACCTTCAGGCATCACCCTGGCACATGCCCCACTCTCTTGGAGTCAGGAGCTTGGGATGATGCCCTGCCCACAAGGCACCTCCCTGGCTCCCAGTTAGGACATGAGACTTTGGAGCTACATGGAACAGAATCCAGCAACATCATCTACTCTCTGACCCTCAGTATCTTCATCTGTTCAGTGGGAACACTTGTTCCTGCCTGTAGAGTTGCTGTGAGGATGGAATGAAAGCTGAGCCTTGTATGAGCTGAGTGTGGACCGGCCATCATGAGCACTTGGTAATGACGACTATTTATTATGAGTATCAATAGCCCAGATCAGGGTTTTGGAACAGATCCAGACTGGGCATGCACACTGGCCTGACTGGGAGGTGGTGGCCAGACTGCTCCCCCATCGCCGGAACCCCCAGAGGAGGTATTTTCAGGGTGACGGGTAGCGGGGGGCGCTGTCTGCTGGCGGATGGATGGAGTGGATAAAATTGATTCCGGCCCAACGGCCGCAGGTGGCTGGGCAATTACCCACTGCCAAGTCGCCGGAGATGAGACGCCCTCGGGTCACAGCTCTGCTGACCCCCGAGGCGGTGGATCTGGCTGGCTGGCTGGCTGGCTGGCCGGGCCTCTGTGCTAAAGCCTCCGGGGGCTGTGGTGCTGGGGCGCCCAGGACTGGGACTCAGCCTCGCCCACCCCTCCAGATAGACAGATAGCTGGTGGACGGGCCCATGTCCACTACATGGGGGAAGCTGGACGTGATTCTGTTTTGATCATCACAGACCCAGTCTCACAAGCCGGTGCTTAGTCCCCCGGGGAGGTTCATAGCCCGCTCGTGCGCACAGGTCCCCTCGATGAAGTCTGGCTCACAGTGGGGCTCATCCCTGCCCGCTGCTCTGACACCTGGTGAGCAGACAGGCTGCATGTCTGTTAAGCCCCAGAGGGAGTGCCCTGGGGACAGGAGCTGCGTCTGTCTGGGTCAGCGTCCTCTCCCCCTGCCAGGAACAGTACCTGGTACACAGAGGGCACTTGGGGGAACGTTGAATGGGTAGATGAGTGCTTGACCCGGGTACCAAGGGTTAGGATTTCAACATATTTTGCGGGCACACAGTTCAACCCATACTTGGCCTGCCATGCAATAAACATCATGCAGTGCTTTTTGAGTGCCAACTGTATACCTGGCACATGGTGCCCAGGGTGCAAGGGAGAGAGGTAGGGGGTTAGGGAGGAGAAACTATAGGAGGAGAAGTGAGGACCAGGGAGGGGGTGTAGCTGGGAGTTGGGAGGTGGCCTATGTCTCTGGGCCTGCAGGGGGCGCATTCGGACATGGGTCAAGACAGAAAGCTGGGAACGATGCTGCTGGTGGCTTTCAGTGCCAACCAGGTGCAAGACCTGGGGACTGAACCACTAAGAAGCTCTCAGGTGTAGACAGGAAGTCTTAGACTTGATGAGCTAAAGAGCTGTAGAAATCATGCCTTTTTTTTTTTTTTTTAAGAAATTCCATTCTTTTTTTTTTTAATTAATTTTTTTGGCTGCCCTGGATCTTCGTTTCTGCGCTCAGGCTCTTCTGTAGTTGCAGCGAGTTAGGGCTCCTCTCTGTTGCGGTGCACAGGCTTCTCACTGTGGTGGTTTCTCTTGTTGCAGAGCACGGGCTCTGGGTGCGCCGGCTCAGTGGTTGTGGCCCACGGGCTTAGTGCACCTCGACATGTGGGATCTTCCCGGAAACAAGGATGGAACCCGTGTCGCCTGCGTTGGAAGGCAGATTCCTAACCAGTGGACCGCGGGGAAGTTGCATGTTTGTTTGGAGCGGGAGATCTGTGTTTAGAGCTCAGCTCAGCGCCAGCTCTCATTTTATGTGGGAAGAATCCTAGGTTCTGAGCAGGAAGGTGACTCTCTCAGGGACACGCAGCCCGCAGGAGCCAGGAGGGACACTGGACGGCAGACCTCCTTGCTTCCAGGTCTTGCAAGCACGTGGCCCAGTCTGCAAGTTATAAAAATGCTTATTCAAAACACAACAGCCGTTACCGATGACAATAGAAGCCATTTGCCTGGTTTCGCTCATCTGCATCTCTAGGGGTTAGTAAATTTGCAGCCAATTTTCATGGGTTTCAAATTGAATTTCTAGGTAGGTTCCGTTGAGAAGTGGAGAAAAGTCCCCACGCTTATCCTAGAAAGGGCTGGGCTTTTCCTAGAAAGATTCCTTCATGCAGTGAGTGTTTCCTGATCACCCACTCTGTGTGCCAGCCTCCCACCCCACAACCCTGAAATGAGGGCTGGGAACGGAGAATTTTTTTTTTTTAAATTCTTGGACAGTACTTTTGGAATCCAAAAACACTCTTGCTTTGGCTTCATAGAACCCAGTGTCCGGTGGGGTAGACAGAATGGTGTCCAGTGGATAATCAGAATTCAGGTAGGTCTTTCCTGGTGGGTCAGAGGATAAGAATCCACCTGCCAGTGCAGGAGACTTGGGTTCGATCCCTGGCCTGGGGAAATTCCACATGCCATGGAGCGACTATCCCTGGGCACTGCAACTTACTGAGCCTGTGAGTCAGAATGACTGAAGCCTGCATGCTCAAGGGCCAGCAAGACACAGCTACTGAAGCCCGTGAACCTAGAGCCTGCACTCTGCAACGAAAGAAGCCACCACAATGAGAAGCCCACACGCTGCAACTAGAGAGGAACCCAAACTATCTGCAATCAGAGAAAGCCTGCATGCAGCAACAAAGACCCAGCACAGCCAAAAACAAATACAAATAAACACAGCAGTGTGTATATGTTAAAAAAAAAAAAAAAGGAAAAAGAAACCAGGTAGCATGATTGGAGCAAGCCCAGGGGGCAGCAGGGGTCTGGGAAAAGTGTCCGACCAGCCTGGAGCGCAGAGAGGACTTCCGAAAGACGGTGATACCTGAGTTGAGTCTTGAGAAAGAAGTTGGAATTCATTATATGGGGGAGGCGATCAGGTATGTATTCTGGGTGGAATGGCCTGTGCGAAGGCTCAGGGGTGTAAGGTTATAGAACATTGTTAAATCCACTTGGCCACGAGGTTGGGGGAGTGTGAGGCATAGAGGGGCCGAGATTAGCAAACGCCTTTGGGGATGGGCTGTGGCTAGAAAGTCATAGGGGTGTATTTGGAAGGATTCGGAGCTGGGGAGTAACCTAGCGATAGTGGCCTTTTTGAGAGCTCTTTCTGGCTACTGTGAGGCCGGTGCAGAGACGGCTGCAGTCATATAAATGCATGATATTTAATATAATAATAGAGGATGGACTTCTCTGGTGGTCCAGTGGTTAAAAATCCTCTTTCCAATGCAGGGGATGCAGGTTCGATCCCTGGTTGGGAAACTAGGGTCCCGTGTACCACAGGACACTGTAACTAGAGAAACCCATGCACTGCAAAGAAGACCCAGTGCAGGGCCTCCCAGACATATATATAAAATAGTTACTACAATATATATGACAATAATGGCATACCAGGCAGTACTCTAAGCATTTACATGTTTTACCTCATTCACTCCTCAAACATCCCCATGAGCTGAAGTGCATGGAAAGCTTGTGACCTCGGGCCCGGTGTATCGTAAGTATCAACTAATCACCTCCATCGTATCAGCGATCTGTATGTGCTGCTTGCCCCATGTTGCAGCTGAAGACTGAGGTTCAGACCATTTAAGGAACTTGCCGTGTTGGATGCTGGGGCGTACAACCTGCTCCACTTGAAGGAAGGAAGGGTTTATTCTTTCGCTCCAGGAGTGGTGCCCTCTTTAGGGGCTGACTCAGCAAGGTCACTCCCTTCTGGGGGTGGACATCAGCCAGTGACCAATAGACCCCTTGTCCTAATTCGAGGTGTTTCTGAGAGGCCATTCTGGCTCCGGAGCTCTGCGTGGGGCCCACTGAGACCTTTGCTGGACCATCGTCAGAGCTCACCTTCTTCCTCTTCCCAATTCTGCTTCCTTCTCCCCTTGTCCTTGAGTTCCGACCCCAAGAGCACTTTCTACTGAACAGCCTGCATGGTAACGTCTGCTTGCTGGGGACCCACCTGTGACACTTGCCCAAAGGAGTACAGCCAGTGATCAGCAGAACTCGTGTGTTAGTCAGGGATCTCCAGAGAAAGAGAACCAGTAGGGTAGATAGATGGGTAGGTAGGTAGGTACATAGATTAGCTAGATCAATAGATCTGTGTGTGTCTGTTTAGTTGCTCAGTCGTGTCTGACTCTTCTGCAACCCTTTGGACGGTAGCCTGCTAGGCTCCTCTGTACATGGAATTTCCCAGGAAATAATACTTGAGTGGGTTGCTATTTCCTACTCCAGGGGATCTTTCCCACTCAGGGATAGAACCCACATCTCCAGTGTCTCCTGCATTGCAGGGAGATTCTTTACCCACTGAGCCATTGGGGAATAAATCTATATACAGGTAGATAGATGAGCTAGATAGGGGTAGGTAGGTAGGTATGGATTAGATTATATCAATAGATTTATAGATAACTAGATAGATAGGGATTTATTATGAAAGATTGGCTCACATGATTATGGAGGCTGAGAAGTCCCCTAGTCTGCTGTCTGCAAGACTGAGGCCCAGAAAAGCTGGCAGTATGGTTCTAGACCAAACCCAAAGGTCCTGAGAACCAGGGGAGCCAATGGTACAAGTCCAGATCCAAGTCTGAAGGCCCAAGAACCACGAGGGCTGATATCCAAGGGTAGGAGAAGGTGGACACCCTGGTTCAAGCAGAGAGAGTGAATCGGCCTTCCCTCTGCCCCTTTGTTCTCTTCCAGCCCTCGGTGGGTCAGGTGATGCCCACCTGCGTGGGTGAGGATGAGCTTTACTCACCCTGTCAATTCAAATGCCAATGTCTTCTGGAAACACCCTCACAGACATCCCCAGAAATAATGTCTGGCCAGCTGTCTGGGCATCCCTGAAGCCTTGTCAAGCTGACACATAGAGGTGACCGTCGCAGCCAGAAAACAAACGCTGGTCCCCCTGGTGTCGATGAAGTCTCCGTGCTGTTCTCACGCCACGCTACCTTGGTCAAGCATCTCTGACTCTCCGAGCTTTGGTTGCCTCACGTGTAAAGTGAGGGTGTATCAGTCAGTGTCCTGGTCTGCTCAGGCTGCCGTAACAGAATACCGTAGACGGGGGGCTTAGACAATAGACAGTGGTGTTCCCATAGTTGCGGAGGCTGGGATTTGGGATGTTTGGAGGCTGCTTGGAGGAGGTGATCCAAGCATCTTGGGTGGCTTCCCACTGCTGCTTTCCAGAGCTGGGGGCCTGCTCTCCATGCCTGCAATGCTCCGCCATGCTAAGGACTTGAAACAGCGGCTAATTTGACAAGCCAAATGGAGTCCCCATGATTGCATTTGACTTTCTGACTAATGACAAGAGATGAACTCCCTTTTCTTAGTGCAACTTACAGTTGGATAGCCTTGGGCCATCACCCGATCCCAATGTTCAAAATGTTGCCTTGTAAATTGTCTAATAAAGTAATAAAGAAAGAGACTTGCTAAATGATTTGTCTTTTAACCATTGTAACGGGATTTTTTGGGGGGCGGGGGTAACTGTTTTATGTTAGAATGCAAAAATTATCACATGTAATTAGAATCATTTCAATTCCGGTCTCCACCAGGCCTCTGACATATCCAGCAACTTGCGCCACGTCGTCAAGCGAGTCAGCTCGTAAAACCTAATCAAATAAAATTGTAAAAGGCAGTCAGATTTGGAGTGGTGCGGTGAATGCTGGAAGGGAAGGCGGCTCCTCCATGCCTTGGAGGGAGGAGAAAGCAAGGAGGGAAAAGGCTGGAAGAGAAGAAAGAAAGGGGTAAGAGCCACATTAGGGCTTCTTTCTACCTGGGCAGCCCAGGACCTGACGGGCTACAGTGATGCTCTTAATCATTTCCCCTTCCTCCCCACTCAGATCCACCATTTGTGCCCCAAGGTTCATCTCATTCAGGCTGACCAGGTTTCTGCCTGTGCATGTTCTTAATATTTAATCCTAACCATGCAGACACATGTATGGATTTATTTATCCACAAAAGCTGCAGAATAAATGTTTAACCAGAAAGGCACTCGGCAGCTCAGAACATCTAACAGACAAGCTTTTCCAAGGGCAATGAGGACGGGCAGGCTGTCTCACTCTGGGGAGAAGATATTTATTGAGAAAAATGTCCCTGGTTCCCCAAATGTCCAGGTTGGGCTTTGGGGGACTGGAGGTTAGCAAAATGTTGCTCTTTTCAATCGGCTTGAGTGAGAAGCGGCTCTTGCCTCTGATAGGAGGAGAGTGGAGACTGAAGGCTGCCTCCTTCCAGATGGTGGTGGGGTGCAGGTCCTTCATTTTCCCTCGAAGTCCCTGTGTAGTGTGGCGGCCTGTTTGTCCTCACTGGGGCCTGGAAAATGGTTCTATGCAGGAGGTTTGTCTGCCCAGGTGCGGTGTCCTCATTTTCACTGGGGCCTGGAAAATGATTCTAGGCAGGAGGCTTGTCTGCCCAGGTGCGGTGTGTGGGCGGCAGTGGAAATTCACATTGGCACAAGTGCCCCGCAGGAGAAGAATCACAGTGCAAAGCCAGTGATGGCATCAGGGAGTGCTTGAATATTCTGGGTGCTTGGACCCACATCCAGTTCCAGGCCCGGCTCCTGATTCCTCAATGTTGCACGTAGGCACTATGGCAGGCAGACGGTCAGCAACTTTACTTTTTAAAAAAAACTTTATATTTTACACTGGACTATAGCCGATTAACAATGTCGTGATCGTTCCAGGTGGACAGCAAAGGAATACAAGCGTACATACACATGTCCATTCTCCCCCAGGTTCCCCTCCCATCCGGGCTGCCATATGACTTGAGCAGAGTTCCCTCTGTTAATACAGTAGGTCCTTGTTGGTTATCTATTTTAAATACAGCAGTGTGTACATGTCCATCCCCAAATCCCTAACTATCTCTTCCCCCCATTCTCCACCCCTCTCCCAACCCTTAAGTTTATTCTCTAAATCAGTGAGTCTGTGTCTTACTTGTGAATGAGTTCATTTGTATCATTGATTTTTAGATTCCACATGTAAAGGATGTCATCGGATATTCCTCCTTCTCCTACTTAGTTCACTTGGGATGATAATCTCTAGGTCCATCATGTTGCTGCAAATGGCACTGTTTCATTATTTTTAACAACAGAGTAATATTCCGCTGTGTATATGTACCACATCTTCTTTTCCCATCCTTCTGTCGATGGCCGCTTAGGTTGCTTCCATGTCTTGGCTGTTGTAAATAGTGCTATGAACGTTGGGGTGCATACATCCTTTCGATGCATAGTTTCCTCTGGATATATGCCCATGGGTGGGATTGCTGGATCATATGGTAGCTCTATTTTAGTTTCTTAAGGAACCCGCATACCGTTCTCCATGGTGCCTGCACCAATTTACATTCCTGCCAACATTGTAGAAGGGTTCCCTTTTTTCCACATCCTCTCCAGCATTTATTATTTTTGGATTACATAAGAATTGAAGGACTTCACGTTCCCTTCCTGTGTTCAAGCTGAACAACTCCATCCATTCTACTTACTGGATTTCGTCTGAAAAACTATTCCACACACACAAAGTTTGACTCTCACAATGTACTCGTTGAAGAATGTTAAAGAAAAAATTACTCTGACACTGGTGCAAGTAGTAAGTAAGACTTTATTCAGGCTCTTCTGATAGGGGAGACGGAAAGAACAGTGGGAATTTTTAGCCAAGGAGTAGTCTGGGGGTAGTGGTGTGAATGGTCATTGACTAAGAGAAGACATCAAAGATAGAGGGGATTCTGTTTTTGGCTGTGTGAAAGGGAGTGAAGTCGCTCAGTCGTGTCCGACTCTGTGACCCCACGGACTATAGCCTACCAGGCTCCTCCGTCCGTGGGATTTTCCAGGCAAGAGTACTGGAGTGGGGTGCCATTGCCTTCTCCAGAGGATCTTCTCGACCCAGGGATCGAACCTAGGTCTCCTGCATTGTAGGCAGACGCTTTACCGTCTGAGCCACCAGGGAAGCCTTAACTGTGGTGCTCAGGCTCTTCACTACCCCGTGGGAGATCTTTAGTTGAGGCAGGCGAGATCTCGTTTCCTGACCGAGGACTGAACCCTGGGCCCCCTGCATTGGGACTGTGGGGTTTTAGCCACTGGACCACCGTGGAAATCCCAATGGTAGAGGGGATTCTTGCTGAAGGCAGGCCAGGGGGCCAGATATCAAGGATAAGGGCTTCTCTCAATGACTTGACAGGATTCTTACTACAACTGGGTGATGCGGGTCCAGCAAGAACGGGTGCTAAGGACAAGACCTAGCTGAGAAGAGGGCTCAGAGGAGCCTGACTCAAGGGAAGCTTCACGAGAAAGACCGCAAAGCTCTCCAGATGTGGTTCTAGGTACCAGAGGAGTCAGGGACCACCCCGCCTTGTCTACTGTCCTCCTGGATCCTGAGCACACGTCGTCTTGCACCTCCTCCAGCTCCCAGCCCTCAAGCACTGCAGTTCATGCAAATAGCTGCCTGAGGGTAGAGCAGGCCTAACATGTTAAATTTCCACTTAGGCTCAGCTGGGATCTGTAGTTCTGTGGTTTCTTTATGATTCAGGCGGTTTAGTATTCTTTGATATTTTAGCACTCTATCCTCAACTACTATAGCACTTTGATTTTACACCTCTTTGATTCTAGACATGATGATACTGGGATGTAGACTTTCTGGTTCAATTATGCCAAGAAAAAAAAAATTTTTTTTTTGAACCAATGTGTCCAAGCCCCACTTGTGAGATACCAGTCCATGCCACAGCGAGGCACCAAGGATGGGAGTGTGGTGGGGCAGTTGCTGACTGAGATAGAGTCTTACATGTTGGCCATGTCCAAGGTCAAAACTAGAGCAGCTACACCTCTGCCATCAGGTATGAGGGGCCAGAGTGTGGCCAAGAAGAGCAAAATAATGCCAGGTGATTAAGAGTTGTGGGTACAAAGGATGGAGCAGGGGTTGAGGAGCAGAAATGGATATTAGGCAAGCACCATCTATTCGATATGAGAGACCTGGGGTGCTCTGAAATGACTGGGTTTGGACAGATGCTTATGGTTCCCTTATGGTTCCCTGTGATAAACTCTTTCTGCCCCCTTTCCCCTCCAAATCGACCTGCCATATCATCCCCTGCTCCCAACAGGGATCTGAATAAAGCCATCCATACATTCTGTGTGGATCTGTTAGTTAACCTGTTGGAATTTGAATGGGAGCCTTTGGTCTTCCCTGGTGGTTCAGACAGTAAAGAATCTGCCTGCAGTGAAGGAGACCAGGGTTCAATCTCTGGGTCAGGAAGACCCCCTGGAGAAGGGAATGGCTACCCACTCCAATATTCTTGCCTGGGAAATCCCATGGACAGAGGAGCCTGGGGGGCTGCAGTCCATGGCGCCTCAAACAGTCAGATGCGACTGAGCGACAGAGTACGTACACGAGCGTGCATAAACTTTGATACGACACAACACTGATACCAACGACGGCCGAATGAGCCAGGAAAGGCTAGGTTACTGCAACAAAAACTCCTCATAAGCAAAGTTCACTTTTTTGCCCCTGTAAATTCCACCGTGGGCCTGGGCAGCTGTGTTCCACATGGTGACTCAGTGATTTAGGCTCCTTGAATATGTCTCTGCATTTCAACAGGAGGCTTCCTATATTAACAGGGGGCAAGAGAAGTTCCTCCGTTTGAAAGTGATGCTTGTGACCTCCACTCAGAACCAGTCACGTGACCCTAGCTACCTGGAAGGAGGCTAGGAAGGGTGATTTTCTATGTGTCCAGGAAAGATGAATATGAGGTAGCATTTGGTGAGCACATCATACTGTTTCTGCTACAACCATCATGTCTTATTTTAGTAGCGACCATACGACCATGCTACGCTATGCTATGCTAAGTCGCTTCAGTCGTGTCCGACTCTGTGCGACCCCATAGACGGCAGCCCACCAGGCTCCGCCGTCCCTGGGATTCTCCAGGCAAGAATACTGGAGTGGGTTGCCATTTCCTTCTCCAATGCATGAAAGTGAAAAGTGAAAGTGAAGTCGCTCAGTCGTGTCCGACTCTTAGCGACCCCATGGACTGCAGCCTACCAGGCTCCTCCATCCATGGGATTCTCCAGGCAAGAGTACTGGAGTGGGGTGCCATTGATTCTACATTAATTTATTTAAATCATTAAAGAGCCCTACAGGGGATTCCCTGCTGGTCCAGTGGCTAGGACTCTGTGCTCCCAATGCAGGGGGCCTGGGTTTGATCCCTGGTTGGGGAAGTAGATCCACATGCTTCAACTAAGGGCTTACATGACTCAGCTAAGATCCTGCATGCTGTGACTACAACCCAGTGCAGCCAAATAGACAAATACTGAAAAAAAAAAAAAAGGCAGACTTTACAGGTGAGGAAACCAAGGCCCAGAGAGGTTGAGCAACTTGCTCAAAGTCACACAGAGAATGGCAGGTTCAGAATCTGAACCCAGGGCTTCTCTGGTGGTCCAGTGGCTAAGGCTCCGCACCCGCAAGGCAGGGGCTGGGGCTCAATCCTCGGTCAGGGACGTGGCTCAACTGAGAGTTCACAGGCCACAGCCAAAGATCTCACGCGGCAGCAAAGACCCAGCGCGAACAAACAAGCACGTAAAAATTAATATCTGAACCCAGGTTTGCATGCCTCTGAAGTCTGCACCCTTCCCTTCTCATGTGGCGGACCCTCCGAGTCCGGGGGACCGGGTGGGGTGGCTGCCTGCACTCTCAGGCATCTGCTTGTGGTAGACAAGCCTGGATCCGAGAGAGGAGATACCCTTTGCTGACTTGGGAATTCACTGGGTACAGATAACCCCTTGCAGCAGGCAATCAGTGGTTCCTGTACTTAACTTTTTTTTTTTTTTTTTCATTTAGACAAGAAATATGGAAAGCATATTTTGAACTTTGCTTTCCTTCCATTTCCCATCTGTTCTTCATTGGGAGTTCAGATTTAATAAGCTTCTAGAGCTGGTATTGAATTCGAAGCTGACACTCCTTGGGGAGCTCCTGTGTCGGGAGAGGATGGGTTGGGTCACTCTGGTTGTTGTCTCCTGCTTGGCCTTCTGTCTGTGTGTCCATCTGTTTCTCTTACCTTCTATATCTGATCCTTCTCATCCAGAAGGTCCAACTCACCTGTGGGTGAAACTTTGATGTATAATTTCAGGAATATTTGATTAGTTTACTGACCTTTCACCCACTTATGCCTATGCCTAAAATTCTCTCATTCAAGAACTTTTCCTTTAGCTTACGAGAAGCTTCCTTTAGCTTAGGAGAATTCTTATGTCTGGTCAAGATGCCCAAAGAAAGCTAATTGTGTCACAATACTGCACCCTTTCAGTGGCAGGGGGAAAACTCTTGAAGAAAACGGATTTCAGAAGGTAAAGAAGACAGAAGACACAGGGAAGTAATACAGTTGTGGGCAGAGTGCTGACTTGGGGTCAGAAAACATGGGGGTGTGGGCTTTCTTGGCGGTCCGGTGGTTAAGAATCTGCCTTCCAATGCAGGAGACACGGGTTCAATCCCTGGTCCGGGAACTAAGATCCCACATGCCACAGGGCAACTAAGCCTGAGTGCCACCACCGCTGAGTCCAAGCTCAAGAGCCCGTGAGCTGCAACTACTGAAGCCCTTGTGCTCTAGAGCCAGTGCTCTGCAACTAGAGAAAGCCCAGACCAGATCAGATCAGATCAGTCGCTCAGTCATGTCCGACTCTTTTCGACCCCATGAATCCCAGCACGCCAGGCCTCCCTGTCCATCACCAACTCCCGGAGTTCACTCAGACTCACGTCCATCGAGTCAGTGATGCCATCCAGCCATCTCATCCTCTGTCGTCCCCTTCTCCTCTTGCCCCCAATCCCTCCCAGCATCAGAGTCTTTTCCAATGAGTCAACTCTTTGCATGAGGTGGCCAAAGTACTGGAGTTTCAGCTTTAGCATCATTCCTTCCAAAGAGATCCCAGGGCTGATCTCCTTCAGAATGGACTGATTGGATCTCCTTGCAGTCCAAGGGACTCTCAAGAGTCTTCTCCAACACCACAGTTCAAAAGCATCAAGTCTTTGGCACTCAGCTTTCTTCACAGTCCAACTCTCACATCCATACATGACCACAGGAAAAACCATAGCCTTGACTAGACGGACCTTTGTTGGCAAAGTAATGTCTCTGCTTTTGAATATGCTATCTCGGTTGGTCATAACTTTCCTTCCAAGGAATAAGTGTCTTTTAATTTCATGGCTGCAGTCACCATCTGCAGTGATTTTGAAGCCCAGAAAAATAAAGTCTGACACTATTTCCACTGTTTCCCCATCTATTTCCCATGAACTGATGGGACCGGATGCCACGATCTTCATTTTCTGAATGTTGAGCTTTAAGCCAACTTTTCCACTCTCCACTTTCACTTTCATCAAGAGGCTTTTGAGTTCCTCTTCTCTTTCTGCCATAAGGGTGGTGTCATCTGCATATCTGAGATTATTGAGATTTCTCCCGGCAA
>NW_011495054.1:9812528-9835255 GCF_000754665.1 Bison bison bison
CCTGCATACAAATTTCTCAAGAGGCAGATCAGGTGGTCTGGTATTTCCATTTCTTTCAGAATTTTCCACGGTTTATTGTGATCCACACAGTCAAAGGCTTTGGCATAGTCAATAAAGCAGAAATAGATGCTTTTCTGGAACTCTCTTGCTTTTTCCATGATCCAGCGGATGTTGGCAATTTGATCTCTGGTTCCTCTGCCTTTTCTAAAACCAGCTTGAACATCAGGAAGTTCATGGTTCACATATTGCTGAAGCCTGGCTTGGAGAATTTTGAGCATTACTTTACTAGTGTGTGAGATGAATGCAATTGTGTGGTAGAGAAAGCCCACACAGCAACAAAGACCCAGAGCAGTCAAAAAAAAAAAAAATTTTAAAAAGTAAATGAAAACCCCACCCCCCCCATTAAAAAAAAAAGAAGAAAACATGGGGTTGTGTGCCACTTAATGCCACCCTCCTTGGGTTTGGGTCTAGCAAGTCATCCAACCTCTCTGACTTTGTTTCTTCATCTATAAAATGGGGACATTTGATGTATTTCTTGTAGGGTCACTGAGAAAATCGTGAGACATGAAAAAGGCAACTCACACGAACACAGTGTTTCACAGCCTGGTAGGAAAATATTAACTTAGTTCCTCTTTAAAAAAAAAAAAATTCTGTGCATTTATTTCTGTCCTGTGGCCCGTCTCCTCACTCAGGCAGCAGCCGGACAACACGGCATGCCTCAGGGAAAGAATGACACAGCAGAACTCAGATCAAGAAGGAATCCAGTCTTGGCTTTTGAGTTTTAAAAGCCGGCCAAGGACTGGGCATATTACAAAAGATTTGGAAGGATGGAAAAGTGAAGTGGTCCCATCTCTGAGACTGGAAAAGACTCCTTGGGCGGCACGATAGAGTTAGGTGGGAAGTAAAGGGAACATGGAGCCACTGGGGAAGATTCTCTCCAGAATTTAGACATAGCCCTGGAGAAAGGAGGCAGAGGACCCTAAATGAACAGTAACTGTATTTCTGCCCCTTGGTAGAGCATAGGCTTATATAGAAATTATGTGTGCTGTGCTTAGTCGCTAAGTCATGTCTGACTCTTTTGCAGCCCCTGGACTGTAGCCCACCAGGCTCCTCTGTCCATGGGATTTTCCAGGCAAGAATACTGGAATGGGTTGCCATTTCCTACTCCAGGGAATCTTCCCCACCCAGGGATTGAGCCAGAGTCTCCTGCATTGGCAGGCAGATTCTTTACCACTGAACCACCAGGGAAGCCCTATAGATATTATACTCAATTACAAAAAAAATAAAGCTTTCTGGACTGCTTGAGTTTCTAGATTAGCCATCTGCTGCAGCTTACCCCAGAGGGTTTCCCTGGACAGTTCCGGGACCGTGGGAATCTGGGGAAGCCAGGACAAGAGCCCTAGACTTTTGGGACAAGGATGGGCAAGGTGCCTGACAAGACATAATTCCCCCGTTCTTCGAGTTGGGGACCACCCGGTCTGTGCCGGTCCCTTCTCTGGATTCCCTTCTGCTTCTCACTGCGCACCTTCCCACGAGCACGCGCAAGCTCTGCCCAAGCCCTTCAATTTGTCTCGTTAGAAAACCCTTGTGTTAAAGAGACCATTAAAAAAGAGAGGGAAAGATAAATTGCCTGAAGCTGCAAGGCCCAGGAGGGAAGAGGAGAGCAGGTGATGGAAAACAGGCCTGTGATTAGAGGGCAGGGGGTGGCACAGGAGCCCGAGCAGGCAGAAACCTCCACTGGAGATGTCAAAATATTTGAAAATCCTCTTCCTTTGGTGAATTGAGTTACCAAAATGTATTTTTTTTTTCTCTCTCTCTCCCTTTGTGCACACAGAGCAGTCTGGCTGTGGTTCAGAGCACATTTTTGAGTCCGGCAGAGCTCGGCTCGGTCCCTTTCTCACTGCTGTCTGACCTCAAGCGAGTCTCTGAGCCTCTCTGACCCTCAGTATCTTCCTCTAGAAAGAGAGATAAGGATAAACCTACAAAAGATGGCCCTGAACCTCCCCCTCTCTTTGTGTTTATGTTCCTTGCAACGTGACTTTACAGCTCCTGTCTCCAGGTGGAGTCTTTCCTCTCACCCCTTGGTTTCGAGCTGTCCATGTGACTTATTTTGGCCAATAGGATATAGTGAAAGTGATGGTCTGACAGTTCTGAGCCCAGGTCCCAAGAGGCTGTGTTCACTCTGTTCCTTGAACCTTAGAAGGAGAATCAGGCTAACCTGTTAGAGGATGAGAGGCCGCACGGAGCAGACATGAGCTGTCCCAGCTGAGACTGTTCTAAAACACTCGGGAGCCAGCTGACCACAGAGGCATAAGAGAGCCAGCCCGTGTATGTCCAGGCAGACCCGGACAAGCAGAAGCGCCAGCTGACTCACAGACCCAAGGGACACAGTGGGTTTTCCTTTGCTGTTGTTTAGTCGCTAAATTGTGTCTGACTTTTTTGCAGTCCTATAGACTGCAGCCCCACCAGGCTCCTCTGTGCATGGAATTTCCCAGGCAAGAATTCTAGAGTGGGTTGCCATTTCCTTCTCCAGGAGATCTTCCCGACTCAGGGATCAGCCTCGTGTCTCCTGCAATGGCAGGCAGGTTCTTTACTGCTGAGCCACCAGGGAAGCCCAGATTTAAGTTGCCAGTTTTTGTGTTGATTTGTTACACAGCCATAGCTAACACATACACCTTTACCTTAAAGGGTTGCTATGAGGTGGAAGCGGTCGTACAGGAGAGTGACAGTAACTGCTACTGGTTGTGTGCAGATTGCCTGGCAGCCTGCTGGGGTTTGACAGGCAGTGTCTCAAGGGCTTCCCTGATGGCTCAGTGGGTAAAGAATCTGCCTGGAATCCAGGAGACAGAGGAGATGCAGGTTCCATCACTGGGTGGGGAAGATCCCGTGGAGGAGGAAATGGCAACCCACTCCAATATTCTTGCCTGGGAAATCCCATGGACAGAGGAGCCTGGTGGACTACATGAGGAGTCCATGGGGCTGCAAAGAATCGGACGTGACCGAGCAACCACGCATGTACACGCCCACGTCTCAAGGACGTGCAGAGACAGACTTGCAGCTGGGGTGGGGCATCCTAGAGCCTCACACAGAGCCTGGCACAAGGTACCTCCTGGATGCGTGTTAGTCGTTGGCTGCTGCTGCTGTTGGGAGTTCTGACAAGTGCCTCTGGTTCCACAGTGGGTTCTGAGCTGTAGTCTCTGGGTCTGGAGGCCTTGGTGAGTACTCATCTGTGAAAAGACTAGGGGGCAGCATCTCTGGGTGTTGGGGGAACCTGAGGGAGTGAAGTTGGGTCAGGTAGGGGATAAAGCATCAGCCAGGATGCTCCATACTTTCCCCCCACCACTCCCCCGATGCTGTCCCTGAACCAGCTTCCTCAGCATCCTCTGGGCTCTTGTTAGAGATGCATATTCGGACTTCCCCAGTGGTCCAGTGGTTAAGACGGAGCTTCCACTGCACGCGCATGGGTTGGATCCCTGGTTGGGGAAGCTCCGCATACTGCATAGGGCAGTCAAACCCCCCCAAAATGTGCGTGTATTCTATGTCACTTTAGATGTGTCTTACTCTGTGCGGCCCCATGGACTGTAGCCCACCAGGCTCCTCTTCCATGGGAGTCTTTAGGCAAGAATACTGGAGTGGGTTGCCATGCGCTCCTCCAGGGGATCTTCCTGACCCAGGGATCAAACCCATGTCTCTAATGTCTCCTGCATTGGCAAGCAGGTTCTTTACTACTAGCCCCACTTGGAAAGCTGGAAACCCCTTTCCCTGTCCTCCCCCAGGAAGGAAAAAAAAAACTACAAACTCTTAGGTGGCACTCAGATCTGCTGAATCAGAAACTATTTTAACAAGCTCTCCAGGGGATCTGTGTGACATGAGAGTATCTAGAATCCTGCTTCTCAGGCTACCTGTGCTGAAGGACCAGTGTTCTTCCTAACAAAATTTCCTATTCGTTGCAGACTGACACTTGTAAAATCCAGTAAAAAATGAATTTTATAAAGATTAAATGAAAAATAAAAAAGAACTACAAAGTCCAAGCCCAGGCTTTTTTAATCATTAGATTCAAGGGATGTAAAATTCTTGTTGAATTATTATAAAAGGTTCTTAACATTTACTCTCTTTCTCTGTGTATACCTCACTATGCAAAGGTGACGGTTTGTGACCTGGCACAGCATGTGGACCATTCTTTGAGCAGCACAATTCTAGAGTTAATAATGAAAATGATATGAATACGATATGATGACACATGATTGTGGGCTGGACATTGGCTGGTGGTAGGAATTTACAAGCCTATGTACCTTGGAATGGGGTTCCCTGGGGGCTCAGACAGAAAAGAATCTGCCTGCAATGTAGGAGACCTGGGTTCGATCCCTGGGTCGGGAAGATCCGCTGGAGATGGGAATGGCTACCCACTCCGGCATTCTTGACTGGAGAATCCCATGGACAGAGGAGCCTGGAGGGCTGCAGTCCATGGTGTCACAAAGAGTTGGACATCCCCGAGCTATTAACACTGTCCGTTTCACACACCGTGGAATCCTCTTGACCACCTGTGCAGCAAATAAATGTTTTTATCTTCACTTTCCAAATAATGCAGTTGAGGCCCAAGAAGCTAAGTGACTTGCCCAAGATCACACAGCCTAGCAGTGGGGTAGCCAGAGCCCAGCTGTTTAGCTGCTACAAGGCAGGAGGAGGGGGAGGAAGGCGTCACCAGAGAGAGGCATGAGGTGTTTGTCCCCTGTGTGAGTGACAGCTGTCAACGAGCCAGGCCCAGGATGCTCGCTGTCTCGGAGCCTAACAAGCTGTCTGCCAGCCCCAAGCTGGGAGAATCTCCCCCACGCCTCTCTCTTGGGTGCAGCCGGAGGGAAAGGAGCCCAGCCCCTGACACCAGCCTAGCCCACCGGGCAGCCGGGGGTGAGGGGGCAAAGCCCCCTTGCAGACAGCTGTCTCTCTCTTGCGTTCTCTTTCCCCTGGAGCCCTGGGGGCCTGCAAAGGGGCCGAGGCGAGGGCTGGCAGGGCGGGTGATAGCTCGTGATCGACAGGTTGATGACTGCCTCAGAAGGCCGCCTGAGGACACGGAGGCAGAAGCCGCAGCTCCAGGAGAGCCGGTTGCCAGCATCTCTGCCCAGGGCCCGGCGCTTTCCCTCGCCATCTCGTTAATCCTGATTTACAGAAAAAGGCAGCAGGCAGGGGCCCTCTTAACAGGCCAAGCAGGCGACTGATTTGCCTTCACTGAAGACAATAGTGCCCAGGAGACCTGGCATTGCTGAATTATTCAAATCAGCTGTGGCAGGGAAGTCTGAGGACACAGAGTGGCGAGGGTCCCCGGCCTCCGGAGAGCCCCCTTTGCCTGCCCTCCCCAGCCGGTGGTACCCAGCAGCTTGGGGTGGCCGCGGCAGGACTGCTTGCCCGAGATGCGGGCTGCTTCTGGCCGCCCCTCCTCCCTGGATGGAAGTTAGAATTGGTGTTGATCATCTCTAAGCACCTTAGAGCTCTAGTAATGGATCCAAAATGACATTTCCCACCTGCTAGTCCTGGGGGGGATATTCTGACAAGGACTTCTGGATGAACACGTGATGGGGCGGCGGGGAGGATGAAGGCAGCTGCCGATGGCTCTTCTGCCAAGGGGGGTGTGTGTGTGTGTTTCAAAGAGGCAGAGGACATGGGGTGAGTCCTGGCTTCGAAAAACCCCTGATTTTTTGCTCTTGGTGAAAAAGACACAGTGAGTAAGCAGCTCTTCTATTCAGAGATTTGCAGAGATTCAGGCGCAAAGATGCTTAGACTTGGTGCTGACACTGGGTGGGGATGGAGCTTGCTGGTAGCGTGGTGGATTTCCAGAGGGGAGGGAGGCTTTGGTGAGCAGGAGCGGTAAACTGAGGCCAAGAGGGACTTGCCCAAGGTCATCAGTTATTTTGTGGCCAAACTGGGATTAAAAGTCATGGCGTTCTATGTGCAATCAGGAGCTCTTTGTTAATGATATCCTTCATAATCATACCCTTTCCAGGGCATGCGCGGTGTGATAGCCTCTAGGTTCAGGGTTTTGTGATGTATTATCTCTGTTAACCTCTTGATAATCCCATGAGGCTGATGCAACTAGTAGTCCCATTCTCCTGACAAGGAAACTGAGGCTTATAGAGATTCAAATACCAGGCTAAAAAGGGACACATCTGAGATTGGAAAGGTGGTCTTTCTGATGCATCCCTGTCACTTTGTGATGGTCTCCTTGGGTTAAGCATTGTCACCTATGGGTTGTCCCCACGGGGAGGCAGAGATTCAAGAGTTTTATCCTTCTCATAAAGGCTGACTTTACAGCATCCCAAAGGATCTGCCCTGAGCCCAGAAAAACCTTATGGGAAGGGGAGGGTCTTTGAATGGAAGGAAATTTATTCATGAGGGGGTTCAGGATCTCTGGATACAAAATCTGCATCTTTGGGGATGCCAGTGGGGTTCTTTCTGATGGATTTGACCACCAGAGGAATAACCTTCTCTAGGGGATACAGAAGCTGGGAGTGGTGGTCTACATCAACCATGTGTGCTGGTGGGAGGGGATCTAGCAGGGTACGTGCATGAATAACAGCCTCTGCTTTTTCGCATCAGCCAAATAACAGCAACGATAGTGATAGGAGTAGGAATGTTGTTTAGTCGCTAAATCATGTCTGCTTATTTGTGACCTGTATGGACTGTAGCCCACCAGGCTCCTCTGTCCATGGGATTCTCCAGGCAAGAATACTGGAGTGGGCTGCCATTTCCTCCCCCAGCGGATCTTCCTGATCCAGGGATTGAACCCACGTCTCCTGCATCTCCTGCATTGGCAGGGGGGCTTCTTTACCACTGAGACACTTGGGAAGCCCAGGAGTAGGAATAGCGACCTTTATTAAGAGTTTGCCGTGTGCTGAGCAGACTGGTTCCAAATCGGGAAAGGAGTACGTCAAGGCTGTATATTGTCATCCTGCTTGTTTAACTTATATGCAGAGTACATCATGCGAAATGCCGGGTTGGATGAAGCACAAGCTGGAATCAAGATTGCCGGGAGAAATCTCAATAACCTCAGATATGCAGATGGCACCACCCTTATGGCAGAAAGTGAAGAGGAACTGAAAAGCCTCTTGATGAAAGTGAAAGAGGAGAGTGAAAAAGTTGACTTAAAGCTCAACACTCAGAAAACTAAGACCATGGCATCTGGTCCCATCACTTCATGGGAAATAGATGGGGAAACAGTGGAAACAGTGTCAGACTTTATTTTTCTGGGCTCCAAAATCACTGCAGATGGTGATTGCAGCCATGAAATTAAAAGACGCTTGCTCCTTGAAAGTAAAACTATGACCAACCTAGACAGCATATTCAAAAGCAGAGACACTACTTTGCCAACAAAGATCCATCTAGTCAAAGCTATGGTTCTTCCAGTAGTCATGTATGGATGTGAGAGTTGGACTATAAAGAAAGCTGAGCGCCGAAGAATTGATGCTTTTGAACTGTGGTGTTGGAGAAGACTCTTGAGAGTCCCTTGGACAGCAAGGAGATTCAACCAGTCCATCCTAAAGGAAATCAGTCCTGATTATTCATTGGAAGGATTGATGCTGAAGCTGAAGCTCCAATATTTTGGCCACCTGATGCGAAGAACTGACTCACTGGAAAAGACCCTGATGCTGGGAAAGATTGAAGGCAGGAGGAGAAGGGGATGACAGAGGATGAGATGGTTGGATGGCATCACTGACTCAATGGGCATGAGTTTGAGCAAACTCCGGGAGACAGTGAAGGACAGGGAAGCCCAGCATGCTGCAGTCCATGGGGTCGTAAAGAGTCGGGCATGACTGAGCAACTGAACTCAACTGAACCCTTTATTTAAATGCAGAAGTTTGTTGAATCTTCAAGACCGTTTTAGGAGATTAGGGGCTATGAGGTTGGTATCGTTCTGTCCATTTCACAGGGGAAGAAACTGAGGCTCAGAAGCGAAGCTGTTCACCCAAGATCCCATGGCTGAGCTGGAAACCTGGAGCCTGTGACGCAGACACACGGCCCTGGATACACTTTGTACACGTACAGCTTCTCCGCCCAGGTTCAAGTCACTCTCACAGAGGGGACCTGTTTTCTCCCTGACCACAGTGCCCCCACTGATGGCACATTCAGGGGCACCATCCATGTACTTGAGTCCCCAGAGGGAAGCTTGATGCTTCAAGGCAGCTCAGATGCACCTTTATATAAACCCTGTCCCTTTTCTTAGAGAAACCTGCTTTTCCCAGGGACACAAGGCTCTCTCAGGCCCTCCTATCAGCTCCCATTTGGAATGATCAGCATCTGAATTAGTGCATCTCCAGCTTTCGCTGGTGCCCAAAGGGCCTCCAAGAATCCCTCCTCCCAGTGGAAAAACTAAACTAAGAGAGATTTATCTCCTGGGTCAGATAAAGGTGACTAAATGCAAACTGGCCAATTCCTTTCGGCAAACAGTTCCCCGGGGAGGGCTCCTACAAGGAGGAGAAGAGCCAATCGATCAGGGAAATGCTTTGAGGTGACTTACAGGGGAGACTTAAAGGAAAAAAGCCCTCATGTTTTTACAGCCTCCAGCAACTCTGCAGCCTGTAAAACTTCCTCGACCAGCAAGGAGATGGGGAGCGCTCAGTTACCATGCAGGCAGAGGGGCAAACTCTGCCAAGTTTCACCTCTCAGACGCCAGCCTTGTTCATCCCCCATCTCCCAAGCATCTATTGAGTGCCTGCTGTGTACCTGCTAAGCCCTCCTTTGTCTCCCTCTGTTCTCCCCAATTCTAAGCTCCCTTATCTGCTTCCAGGCTCACAGAGATCTTCCTGCAGACTGGTTTCCCTCTGCATCGCCTGGTTCATGCCGGCCCCTTGTCTCAGCTTTCTTCCCCCTCACTTTGCTAAGGTGCAAATCCCATCTACTGGGAAGGGTAACTGAGTCTGGCATCGGTCTGCAAGCTTTTTCTGCAAAGGGCAGATAATACATATTTCAGACTTTGTCCTAACTACTCACACTGAAGCTGAAACTCCAATACTTTGGCCACCTGATTTGAAGAACCGACTCATTGGAAAAGCCCCGATGTTGGGAAAGATTGAAGGCTGGAGGAGAAGGGGACAACAGAGGATGAGATGGTTGGATGGCATCACCGACGTGATGGACATGAGTTTGAGCAAGCCCTGGGAGGACAGGGAAGCCTGGTGTGCTGCAATCCATGGGGTGGCAAAGAGTCATTGAGCCACTGAACTCAATTGAACTCACTCAGCTGCTGTGATGCAGAGAGAGTATGTAAATGAGTGGGTGTGGCTGTGTTCCAATAAAACTTTATTTACAAACACAAGCCTTGGGCCAGATTTAGCCCATGCATGGCCTTTCATTTGCTGTCCTTAGAGCAGAGGAGAAAAGATCTGGTTTGGAGAAGTTCTTGGGCAGTTCAGTGGTTAAGACTCTGTGCTTCCATTGCAGGGGGTACAGCTTCCAACCCTGGTCAGGGGACTAAGATCCTGCATGCCATGTAGTGTGGCCAAAAAAAAGAAAGATCTGGTTTGGAGGTCATGCAGACCTGCAGTTTCCCCTGGGTCACTTCTTTTCCTTCTTTTCTGTGACCTTGGGCAGGTTGCTGCATCTCTCTGCGCCCAGTTTCCCTTCTGTAAAATGGGATAATGATAACACCAGCAACAACTGAGCTGTCTCTAGGATTCAGTGAGAAAAGGCAGCGATGGAACATATCTAGTGTGCAAACGGGTAACTGTTACTTTCTAATTAATGACTTTAAACCTTCTGAGGAAAGCCCCCTCCCTTCTGGGGTAAGGGGAAGCTGTAGTTCTGATATTTGGTGGCTAATTACGCTGATAAAATTTTCATTTTTTTTCAAGTTAACACACTTGCATTTTAATGTTTTGGAAAGGATGTAGGATGTGTCTCCTTAGGGGCAGAACTGACTGGCAGGCCTTTCTCAGGGCGATGGTCAGTGAAACTCTGGATGCCCCCAAAGTCCCCTTGAGTCCAGATTCTGGTTTCCTTTCCTGGCTCTGGAAGGAGGGGCTGGGTGAGTCCAGCGTGCCCAGTGATCCTCTGGTTCAGAGCTTATCACAAGTGGCCAATTAATCTATTACTTGCAGATACATTTTCCATTAGTGATGGTGGAATCGCTGACTTTGAAGCAATTAGTCAGTGTAATGAACTTGAGTCTGGGCAAACAGGGGGGTGGAGAAGCTAACCCCTTGATGCCCAAAAGGGGGCTGTGTTGGTGGGGGGAGCTGACAGAAGATTAGGAAAAAGGGAGGGGCTGCCTAAGGAGAAAAGTCTGCATCAGTTCAGTCTCTCAGTCATGTCCGACTCTTTGCGACCCCATGGACTGCAGCACACCAGGCTTCCCTGTCCATCACCAAATCCTGGAGCTTGCTCAAACTCACGCCCATCGAGTTGGTGATGCCATCCAACCATCTCATCCTCGCCCTCTCCTCCTGCCTTCAATCTTTCCCAGCATCAGGGTCTTTTCCAGTGAGTCAGTTCTTTGCATCAGATGGCCAAAGTATTGAAGCTTCAGCTTCAGCGTCAATCCTTCCAAAGAATAATCAGGACTGATTTCCTTTAGGATGGACTGGTTTGACCTCCATACAGTCCAAGGGACTCTCAAGAGTCTTCTCCAATACCACAGTTCAAAAGCATCAATTCTTTGACACTCAGCTTTTTTTATGGTCCAACTCTCACATCCATACATGACTACTGGAGAAACCATAGCTTTGGCTAGATGGACCTGGAGGATGTGTACGGGGTTGGGCAGACATAGAAAAAAAGTCAGAGAGGAAATGGGGGCGTTAGGACCTTACAGAGGACCTTACAGGACCTTCACACAGAGTCTGGAGGTCATTCAAAGAGACCAATGGATAGTTCCACGCAGAGGAGGCACATGATCTGCTTTTAAAAAGGCCCCTCTTCATCCACATTGTAGCATGTATCACAACTTGCCTCCTTTTTACAGCCAAGTAATATTCCATCATATGGATAGATGGGGAGTCCCCTGATAGCTTACAGTTCCCTTGTTCTGGGCTTTCGCTGCCGTGGCCTGGGTTTGGTCCCTGGTTGGGGAACTGAGATCCCATAAGCTGCATTGCCTGGTAAAAAAAAAAAAAGTAACATATATGGATAGACTCCATTTGTTTATCCATTCACCTGCTGATAGACATTTGGATGGTCTCCACCTTTTGCTTATTATGGATGGTGCTACCAGGAGTATTCGTGTATGAGAATTTGCTGAAACACCTATTTTCAGTTCGTTTGGGTGTATACCTAGGAGTGAAATTGCTCCATTATGTGAATTTCACTGCAATGAAGTTAAAAAAAAAACAAAAAAGATTCCTCTGGTGGCTTTTCCAGGAGTCATGTATGGATGTGAGAGCTGGACCATAAAGAAGGCTGAGTGCTGAAGAACTGACGCTTTTGAACTGTGGTGTTGGAGAAGACTCTTGATAGTCCCTTGGAGTGCAAAGAGATCCAACCAGTCAATCCAAAAGGAAATCAACCCTGAATATCCATTGGAAGGACTGATGCTGAAGCTGAAGCTCCAATACTTTGGCCACCTGATGAGAAGAGAAGACTCATTGTAAAAGACCCTGATGCTGGGAGGGATTGGAGGCAAGAGGAGAAGGGGATGACAGAGGATGAGATGGCTGGATGGCATCACCGACTCAATGGACATGAGTTTCAGTGAATTCCGGGAGTTGGTGATGGACAGGGAGGCCTGGCGTGCTGCGATTCATGGGGTCGAAAAGAGCCAGACATGACTTAGTGACTGAACAACTGCCCGGAAGAGGGCACGAGTAGAAGCTGGGAGTTTGGTTGGAAGATCATGATGAAAGTAATGATAACTCATCCACAATGGAGGTGATGGGGTGTGGCGTCCAGATCCTGGTAGTATCTTAATGGTAGAGTCAGTGGGTAGTGAGTTTGCAGTCAGGGGAGTAACAAGGAAGTGCAGATGCCTCGATTCATGAACGAAAAAGCTGGAGTGAGGCTCACACAGTGCCCAGCACGTGTGCCCACTAGGCTGGGATGGAAATCCCATCTCCCAGTTGCTGTGCTGAAGTTGCCCTGCTCGTCACTTTGGCTGAACCTACTCCCTGAGGCAGGAACCTTCTAGTCTTGGCCAACATTTGCCCCATCCCAAGAAATCTCCGTCTACCCTCATCTTCCAGACACTGGCAGACAGCCGGCCCTGGGAGAACTGTTCTCCCAGGGCCGTTCTGTCTGTCTCGGCGTCAGGGACAGGCTGTTTATCAGCGTCCTGGTGCCTGCAAAGCCATTCCGCACCCTCAAGTCACCGCCACCCCCTGCCAAGGAGTGCGAGTGGCGTGTGTATAAGCAGGTAAACTACCCCCCATAATGGAGATGGATGGAAGCCCAATTTTGTCATGAAGAGCCTTTCATTAAGGAAACCACTGTCTCTGGATGATCTAAAAGGTGCTAATGGGCCAGCCCCAGCTTGGGACTTAATTATGTCACGGTTCGCGAGCTGCACCACCACCGACTGCTTGGTATTAGTGATCGGGTTCCTTTCTCCCATTGTGTGTCTCAGGTGGCAGAGTTGGAGATTGTAGAGGGTGTGATGGCTGGGAGGGTCAGAGCCAGGGCCACCTCTCTGAAGAGTCTCTCTCCTCCTGCCTGCAGCAGGAGAGAAGGAAGTTAGACTCGGGGAAGTCCTTTCTGATGGGGAGGCTTGGAAGATGCTTATGTAAGGGTCCTGAGTCTTAGCTGTGTCTGTATCCAGCCTCAGACCCTCATACCCTCCCAGAATGGGGCCAGCATCAGAAAGACTGGGCCAGGTGGGGGAGAGAGAGAGACAGGGAAACACATGTTATACACAGGGCGTCTAGCCTATCTTAAGATTTGCTCTTCTCCCAGCTGTTTGTATGGCTGCTTCCAGTAGTACTCGGGACCAGCTGCCTCTGCAGGGAGCCCAGCCCAGAACTCAGTCTCAGAGTAGAAAACCTCCCTCCCCATCTCTTCGCAGCACATCGCCCTGTTTGTATCCTCCCTCGTTCATTGCCATCTATAATTATCTGGTTTATTAATGCATTTACTTGTTTACTGTCTGGCTCCTGCAAGCCTGTCACCTCCGTGCTCGCAGGGGTCTTTGTCTTTCTCTCTCTCTCTTTTTTTTTGCCTCTGCTTCCCCGGTGCTAGAACCATGTCTAGTCTGTCGTTGGTGCTTAGTAAATATTTATGGAATGAATGAATGAATGAACTTGTGAGTATTTAAAAGATACACCGGTAGCTCAGAGTAGCTTGTGTGAAAGTGTTACTCAGTTTTGTCCGACTCTTTGTGATCCCCTGGACTGTAGCCCACCAGGCTCCTCTGTCCATGAGATTCTGCAGGCAAGAATACCGGAGTGGGTAGACATTCCCTTCTCCAGGGGATCTTCCCAGCCCAGGGATTGAACCTGGGTCTCCTGCATGCATACAGATTCTTTATTGTCTGAGCCACCAGGGAACCCCAGCGTAGCTTAGTTCACTTGAAAAAATTTTGGGCAGGGAAGTTTATTTGTTTATGGCTGTGCTGGGTCTTTGTTGCTGTGTGGGCTTTTCTCTAGCTGTGGTGAGTGGAGACGACTCTTTAGTTGCAGCGCACAGGCTCCTTATTGCGCTGGATTGTCTCGTTTCTCAGCATCGGCTCTAGAGCGCAGGCTCAGTAGTTACGACACCAGGGCTTAGTTGCTCCACAACATGTGAGATCCTCCTGGAACGGGGACTGAACCTGCCTCTCTGCATTGGCAGGTGGATTCTTAACCAATGAACCAGTAAGGACGCCCCCATCGCCCCCACTCTCAAACATTTTTTAGGGACTTCTCTGGTGGTCTAGTGGTTAAGACTTCACCTTTCAATCAGTGCGAGGGGTGCAGGTTCGATACCTGGTTGGAAAACGAAGACCCCATGTGCCGCAGAGTGTGGCCAAAAATAAATAAATAAACACCACACTGTAAATCAACTACACTTCAATAAAAGTTTAAAAAAAATTTTATCTTGGCAAAATACTCATAGCATATGTAATATTTACCATTTTAGCCATTTCTAAGGATATATTTTAGCGATGTTATAAGTATATTCATGACACTGTACGGTACAACCATCACCAACTATATCAAGAACTTTTCATCACCCCAAACAGAAGCTCTTGTACTCATTAAACAATAACTCCCATTTCCTCCTCCCTGCACCTTCAGATAGCCTCTATTCCACTTTCTATGTCAATGAATTTCCCTATTGTAGGCAATTCACGTGAGTGGAATCACACACTATTTGTCCTTTCACGTGTGGTGTGTTTCACTTGGTGTAGCATCCTCAGGGTTTGCCCATGTCATGATATGTGTCAATTCTTTGTCCCTTTTTTATGGCTGGGTAATGTTTTGTTGTAGAAACAGAACCCAATTGTTTTTCCACTTATCTGTTGTACAGGGTACTTTTGAGAGAAGAGTAGGTGTTCCAAGGTGAGGGATTAGACAGTTCAGCTCCTTGGCAGCCTGCAGAACAAGAGAGGGTTCCCTTAGAACTTCCCTGTTAGCTCAGATGGTAAAGAATCTGCCCCCTGATGCAAGAGACCTGGGTTCGATCCCTGGGTTGGGAAGATAACTTCCTTCCCTAGTGGCAACCCACTCCAGTACTCTTGCCTGGACAATTCCATGGAGAGAGGAGCCTGGTGGGCTGCTGCAGGCCATGGGGTTGCAAAGAGTCGGACCTGACTGAGTGACTAACACTAACACCCATTGAGCTTCTTCTCCTGTGTAGGGCTGTTGCTCTGAGAATATCAAGTTGCCTCCCACCTTCAGCCTTTGCCCATGCTGTCCCTTCTGCTCCAAGTGGGCTTCCCACTGCTTCCTGTTGGCCTGGCTCAGTCTCATTTTGTAGACTGTGGGGTCAGTGAAAGCAAGGACCATATAGGTTTTATTCATTTTGGGATATCCAGCGCATGAGACACCCTGCCTGCTGACCTGAACGAATGAATGAATACATGGTGCATTCAATCCCACACTTCTCAGAGGGTCTGCCTCAACTGCCTCCTGTGCTTTGCATCCACTTCTGGCTGTTTTTCAGTCGCAACACTAACTGATGCTGTGTCTGTCTCTTCTACTAAACTGTGTGCTTCCTCTTTTTAAAAGTATTTATTATTTATTTTTGGCCGCTTTGGGGTTTAGTTGCAGCAGGCAGGATCTTTTGTTTTGTCACATGGGCTGCTCTCTAGTTGCGGCGTGTGGGCTGCAGAGTGCGTGGGCTCTGTAGTTTTTGGCTTGTGGGTTCCTTAGTTAAGACACACGGGCTCAGTTGCCCTATGGCACGTGCCATCTTAGTTCTCCAATCAGGGATTGAACCCGTGTCGCCTGCTTTGGAAGGCAGACCACTGGACCACTAGGGAAGTCCCCAGAATGTGTGCTTCTTGAGAGCTGATGCTATGTCTTGCTCAGCTCTGTGCTCTTCCCTTGGCACATCACCGCCCCAGAGTAGAGGTCTGCTGAATAAAGATGAAGGCTGAACACAGACCTCAGATGCTCTCAGTTCCTCCCTGCTATCCTGCCTCTGCCCACCTGGCTTCAGGCAAACTTATCTCCATCTCAGCAGAGTCCAGAAGACCGCAGGACGCTTGCCCAAGCCTTGGCTCTGTCAGTGAACAGCTGAGCAGTGATATGGTACAGAAGTCTCCCGTTAATAACTATTACACAACCACTCACAAGTCCGTGCAGCTCAGACACTCATTAGGTACCCGGAGCCTCAATAGGCTGCTGATGGTTAACAGAAAAGATTACTACGTTCATTTTACAGGACATGAAACAAACTCAGAGGTTGGTGTGGCTTTGCTAAATTGTGCATGATTAGTAACAGAGGCTATACCACCATCTAGGTTTCCTCCTTCCCAGGTCCTGACTTTCTCTCTCTTTCCTTCTGGGGGAGCTGGTTTTATTCAATGCCTAAAATTTGTAATAATAATAACCACAAAAACAATAAAAATGACAGCTAACTTCTGTTATGCATTGGTTCTGGTCTGGCCCTGTGCTCAGAATTTTGCCCTTTAGAGAGTATGTCCTTGGCGTGGGTCAGTCTCCCAAATGTCTGCTTTGGAAAATATTGAAATCAAGAGGAATTTGACTTATGAGTCTTTTGGATCAGGACAGTATTCAGGCTTGGAGAAGGAAGAGATGGAGCCCTGATTCAAGTCATCACGTCCATTTCTCCGGGACTCAATTATCCCCATCTGTAAAGTGGGTGGTTGGATGAAGTGAACACTCCAGGTCTTCTCAGAGCCAACACTGTATCGCTTCATTGCGAGCTGGCTTGACCTCTGCCTGAGCATGGCTATACCGTGAAGACAAGTCCCGGAGTCCGTGGTGGTGACTCTGGGTACCTGCCTTTGGACCTTTGGGAGAGAGGAAGCACTAAGCAACTTGAGAAAGCCACATGCGCCCCATTCTTCAAAGGCAGCAATTTTCCATGTAATTAAGTTTATTCATCATGTATATTAAGGGGAAAATGGAGACGCACGATCATCACAGCCCATTTGCCATCGACATCCATCTCTCAAGCACTGTTTCTTTTTTCTCCAAGACCAACTTGCCGTGATAGATGCAGGGCCCGGGAGAGCCATCTGATGTGAGGAGCCCTGGAAACTCACCCCTCTTCAGGACCCAGCTCTCATCCAAATGGACAGACACTTCTCAAAAACCATCACTGCCCTCAAAGGGCTTACAGCCTAGAAATTGGGTTAACAGGCAGAATGGTTAATGCTGAGTCTTGCTTTCAGCTTGTCTTCCTGCAGCAGAATGCTAGCAATGCCGTTGCTGGGCTAGAATGTGGACATACAGCCTGTTGCAACGTTTCTGCCACACTCACCCTTGCAGCCTCTGGGGTGCTTTCTTACAAGGGCACAGATAAGGCTTAGCCTGGCCCATGTAGAAAATTCAATCAGTTCATCAGTTCATTCCACAGATACTGGTGTGCTTATCCATTTCAGGCTGTGGGGATCCAAAAACCTAGGAGGCATGCAGTGCAAAATTTGAAATAAACCTATAAAGATGTGGGGGTTACTTGTTACAGCAGCATGCCTTATCCCATCCCGACTGATACAATAATAATAGCACTAATAATGGAACAGGCACCACGAGGGACTTGACTCTGGCCCAGGGATGGGACTCAACCCCTTAGTTGCATTTTACTGTTTGATCCTCAGAGCTGCCTTGTGGAATGGGCACGATGATTTTCAAGAAGAGGCAGCAGGGTCTCAGAGAGGGAAAGCCAGTAGCTCGAGGTCAAGGTTTCATGGAACTGGATTCAAGCCCAGGTGGGTCTGACTCTGAGGAATGAGCCCCAGCACTATTCTGCCCTGATGAAGCTTGCAGGGAGCTTTTGCTCACGGCTAAAGGGTGGATGAGGAGCTTGGAGAACAATGCCTGTCTATCTGTGTGTGTGTGTTTAGCTCACTCAGGCCTGGCCTTCACTGCAGAGAGGGGCTCTAGTGGTGAATAGGGGCACTCCCTGGGTTAGGGGAGACCACCTCACCAGCCCAGCCCAACGCTGCCTTGTCTTTGCCTGTAGCCACCTCCTTAGCTCCTCGCAGCTTCCTCTGCTCCAAGCTCCCTGCAGGGCCTGAGCCAGTTCTGCCTTCTAAGGGATCTAATTAAGCCCCGGTGAGGAGGTCGGAGTGTCAGCTCTTGGCATTCAGCTCCCTGGATGGGGGAGATGGGTGGTGGGGCAGCCATGGATCCTGAGCTGCGTAGCAGAGAGAGAACAATAATAAGAACACCTATGATGATAATAATAATAGTAACCATCACAGCTTAGGTGAGCTGTAAACAGTAACTGCCTTTATTATTATTATCATCATTAGCCACCTGGCTCTGGGCCATGATTAGCATTCATGGAATATTTCCTGATCACTGTTAGGATTGTACTGAGAGGTGAGACCTTCTCCTCCTGCTCCATCCTCACCCCAGTGATCTTTTTGTAATTTTTTTTGGCCATGCGGCATGTGGGAACTTAGTTCCCTGACCAGGGACCAAACCTGTGCTCCCTGCACTGAAAGCTTGGAGTCTTAACCACTGGACCATCAGGGAAGTCCTCCCCACTCCAGCTATCTTGTCTGGAGGCTTTGAGGGAGGTGGCCCATCTAGAAGAGCCTTGCCCCATTTTACAGATAGGAAGGCTGAGTCCTCAACAGGCCATGTTCAAGGCTGGTCAGAGTCCCAGTCAGAGGGGTCCCATGTAGGTGGGTGGGCCTGGTTCCTTCCAGGACCCTCTAGGACTCTGGGCCACTGTCTCAGAGGAGGAGACATGCAGGCTGGGGAAGGGCAGGTGTCCCCAGGGGTCACTCCTGGACCGCAGCTGGCCCCCGGCTACCGCAGGGCACAGGGTCACGGTGGGCCGTGGTCTCGCTGACGAGGCAGCCTCGGTGAGGGGCTGCAGAGCCTAGCCCGGAGGCTCTGGCTCTCTGACCTGCTCCCGGCAGCCACTGCCTCGGGGAAAGCAGCCTTATTAGCGCAGCCGCCCACAGGCCCTGGGTGCAGCCGGGGGCGGAAAAGGACTCATTTACCCCAGCGCTGGATCCTGTGCCCGTTGGCCGCATGCGCGCCAGGTGGGCTCCCAGAGGTACACGCATGCGGCTCCCCCCACATACACACACCTCGGGCCCTGGGTCAACACGGTCACGGGCCCAGAGGATACACAGCCAGGCTTACACGCTCAGGCAGGTGTACACATGGGTGCCCAGAGGTGCCCTCAGATACAGAACTGCAGGGATGTGCTCACGTCCACACATCAGGGACACACACAGGCATCTGGGTGTACAAAGGTGGGCAGACATGGTGTGTGCTTGTGCAAACACACGCAAGCTCACTTCCCTGCACACAATATGCACAGTAGGTGCGCAAGTGCATGGGACACAGAGCTTCTGTCTGCTCACCCAGGCATAGCGAGGATGGTCAACACGTGTGCTCTGAAGCACACACACACACACACACACACGTGGAGGCCTCCAAACGCAGGCCCTACTGGATCCAGGAATGCATACCCGCTGAACACACACACACCCACACACACACGTGCCATTGTACAGACACTGCAGTTCATGGACAGTCATTGCAATTCACAGACGCACCCACCCTGATGCACGAGGGCCCCACAGATCTTTGTATGCACTGGCACTGTGTCTGTCTGTCTGTCTGTACTGTTTCTGAGTCTGTGTGAAGCTCTACTCACCTACTGATGAGCGGCGCTTGCAGGCCCTGTCAACGGACAAAAGCTCCTTCGGTTCCCACTGCCTTCTGTGGGCCGGGCGTTACATACGCCCACTTCACAGAGGACACGGAGCTGCAGCTGGGACTCACCCAAGCTGGAGGGGGTGGGGCCTTGATCACATCCCAGCACAGGCTGTATCGTGGGGAGCCAGGCGCAAACCTGGGTTTGGGTCCCGGCTCTGCCGCTCACCAGCTGTGTGGTCTTGGGTAAGTCTGGGAGATTTTGTGCTTGCTCCTGAAATGGGGAAGGACAGCAGCTGCTTTGTGCCATCTGGTGTAGGACCAAGGGGAGAACCGATGTGGAGGGACAGGCTCGGTGAGGGGTGCCCTGTAAGCAGCGGGCAGGAGTCATCTCTATATTCAGTTCAATTCAGTCATGTCCGACTCTTTGCGACTCCACGGACTGTGGCGTGGCAGGACTCCCTGCCCATCATCAAGTCCCAGAGTTTACTCAAACTCACGTGCATTGAGTCGGTGATGCCATCCAACCATCTCATCCTCTGTCACCCCCTTCTCCTCCTTCAATCTTTCCCAGCATCAGGGTCTTTTCCAAGGAGTCAGTTCTTCGCATCAGGTGGTCCAAGTATTGGAGCTTCAGCTTCAGCATCAGTCCTTCCAATGAATATTCAGGACTGATTTCCTTTAGGATGGACTGGTTGGATCTCCTTGCAGTCCAAGGGACTCTTATCCTAACATTATACTGTTATCCTAATGGTACCCCTGCAGAGAGAGGTGATGTAAGGATGCAGAAAAAGACGGCCACCGACAAGCCAAGGAGAGAAGCTGGGGGCCAACCCTTCCCCTGCAGTCCTCGGAAGGAACCCACCCTGCCCACACCTTGACTTTGGACTTCTAGTCTCCAGAAGTTTGGGGCAATACATTTTGATGACTTAAGCTGCCTAGTTTTTGGTACTTTGTTATGGCAGTCCTCGGACCCTAATGCAGATTTTGGTCCATCATGTTTTGCTCCATCACAATTCCAAAGGGGGCTGCTGGCAGAGCCCCATCCCCAGCCGACATCATCTCCAGACCCCGGTGGGTCTCTGGTCAGGGGCGCCGGGCATTCCCAGAAGACCAGGATCCTCATCCCCCATGAGGAACAGGGAAGCCGGGAGCCCTGAGCGTGGCGGGCAGGCCCATTGTAACAGTGACTTAGAGCTGATATAACACCCTCGTTTTCTTTTAGTGAGGCCTGAAAGGTGCTATTAAATGGAATATTGAGATAAGGAAGTGGGAGCGGGAAAGGTTAGACACTATTTATTCAGGTTTTCACGGGGCACTAAAATATCCTCCCGGCCGCCGCTCGCCGCCCCTTCCTCCTCCTCCCCTCCCTCCTCCCTGGCCCAGGTGGGCTCTCCCATCACACAGGAGTCAGGAGGCGCTGGGCTCCTCTGCTGTCTCCCTCGGGGAGGGGGAGGTGAGTGGCGGGGCAGCCTGGGCCTGGGAATAGGCTGGGTTCTGGGCCCGAGGAGACACAGTTCTGAATCCCACCCGGGCCTGCTGAGCTGAGGGTTAACAGAGCTTCTGTGCTTGGATAGGGCTGGAATCAAGGGGAGGTAGTTCATGGCATAGGGTTCCTCGCCCTTCTCTTTCCTAGAGCCCAACTTGGGGTGGGAGGGGTAAGGGACAGCTCACAGAGCACCCTTCTCCCCTAGCAGGACTCCTGGGACTAGGTAGGACCCTCCAGTCACCTCCTACCATCTTGCCCTCCCGCCCTCCCTTCTTTCTTTCCTTCCTTCCTTCCTTCCTTCCTCCTCTCTCCTTTCCTCCTCCTCCCCTCCCTCCTTCCATTGCTGAGTGTCTCCTTTGTCCCAGGAATGCAGTGATGGGAGATGGAAGAGGATGCTCTTGTCCTCATGGGGCTCACAGCTTCACCTGCAACAGCCCCATCCTTACCCCCATTTAGCAGATGTGGAAACTGAGGCTTTGATCACTTGGGAAAGGCTGCCCAGATGGTCCGAAGAGGATGAAGGATGGAGACTCAGCTCTATCTGACTTCTGACTCATCTCTGTCTTAGAGGGCTGCCTGCAGGGACTAACGCAGGTGCCCCCAGAAGGGGTGAGGTCCCCAAGAAAAGTGTGGGCGAGTGGGCGCCCATGAGGTATGAAGACAGTCCTAGGAAAGCAGCCATGGGGGCCCAGGCAAGGCAGAGAGATGGCAAGGGTGTCTAGGCTTTTGGAGGGAACCCTGGGATGGGCTTAGTCAGTAAAGATTCCGTCTACAATGCAGGAGACCGCCTGCAATGCCGGAGACTTGGGTTCGATCCCTGGGTAGGGAAGATCCCCTAGAGGAGGAAATGGCAATCTTCTCCAGTTTTCTCGCCTGGGAAATCCCATGCACAGAGGAGATTGGCTACAGTCCACAGGGTTACAAAGAGTCGGACAGGACTTAGCGACTAAACCACCACCACCAACTGGAATGGGGTTGGCCAGATTCACACCTGATCCTGAGGTCCCCAGGGCAGGTTCCTTTCCAGGAAGTGGGTGATCTCAGCCCATCTCCACCCACTTCCTCCACGGAGGGAATTTGTTAAGTGATTCTAGTGGGTGTCGGGGTGGACAGACCTGAGTTCAAATCCCAGTTCTGCCTCTTCTTGCCATGAGATTCTGGAAAAGCAAGTTAAAACCTCAGAGTTCTCATCAGTAAAATGGGTACCAAGATACCAGCTTCCACGTGTTGTGGGAGGTGGGGGGCTAATGGAGGTTTGCGTGCTTTATAAACTGTAAAGTGCTGTCTGTTGGGAAGTTTGGCCATTATCTACTTTCACTAAAGACTCAGCACCTTGAGAGCTGATTCCTTGACTGATTCAACCATGTACTCAGTGGGTGCTCAATAAGTGACAAAGGCGTGATCTGTTGGGTGGATGGTAGCTTTTGTCTTTTTGCTTTATTCCCTTTGCAGGTGGGTAGTGGAGTATAAGTTCCTTGGGGGTCTCAGGAATGCTTCAGAGATGACAATAATTATCATTACTTAACGACAGTAATGACAAACAGCTCATTTCATTGAGCACTTTCTGTGTGCTTGGCTCATCTCATCTTCACAGAATCCTTCTAAGAAGTGTGCTGGTATCATCCTGAGGAAAGGGAGGCTCAGAGATGTTGTCTTACTTGCCTAAGCTCACACAGCACACAAGCAATTGGGGGAGTTAAGACTTGAACCCTAGTCTGGGATTTCGTGCCTCTGGAACTGGGCCACCTCAACCCCTAGGACACAGGTTTCCGTCCTCGAGCCCGGGGAAGAAGACAGAATAATGTGGAGTCTCACCAGCTGGGCACTCACATTCACTAATAATACAGTCAATTGCTCCTTTCAAATTACAGTAAATGTTTCCCCCCTTGAACAAATCATTTACCGCAACTGCAGAGAGAGTGTCCTGTTTACACGCAGAGCCGAAGGAATTCCAATCTGAGTCTAATTATTGATGCTGCAGCTTCTATGGCCTTGGGAAAGGGCTGCCTAATTGCACCAATTAATACCTGCCACTC
>NW_011495054.1:9835355-9837212 GCF_000754665.1 Bison bison bison
GTTGCGCAATTTAATCCCTGCCACTCGTGTGGGTCTGTTGAGTTTGAGGTTTGGCTCCCTTCCTCCACGGGTGTGCAGACGCCGTGGGCCTGTGCGGCCACTGTGGGTCCCCAGAGTTCCTCCAGGCCACGGGCTGGGGAGAACAGGGGTTTGTTCCCCAGGTATTGTCAGACCTCGGCCAGGCGGGGACTGCCTCCTTCTTGGAGGGTGGGGACGGCTGGGGGATGTGACTTCCATTTGCCAGTCTCTGTTCTGCCTTGGACAAGCCCTGAGGTCCTTGGCAAGCCACACCTCCAGCCTGAGTCTTGGTTTCCTCATGCAAAAAATAGGGTGCATGCCCATTTTAGTGTTACCACGAGAATTTCATAGGATTGAGTGTAACTCCATCTAGCCTTAGAATTTTTACTAGAAATGGCAGGACAGTGGCTGGGGGCATGGTCAGGATATTAGGGTTCTCCTTCTTGGGGCCACCTCTTGCTTTGCTGTGAGTCATGGGACAAGGCCTTCATGTTCCTGGGCCTCAGTTTCCCCATCTGCAAAATGGGAATTATTGCTCCTTCCCTGTCTCATGCTTGCATGTGAGCCTGGCCAGTAGTACTTGGCCAGTGAAGATGGAGGCTGTGATTGTCCCGTGGTGCTAATGAGTTGAGTGATGACTTGCTGTATCGGGCAAGGGAAACTCTACAGGGGGTGGTTTGGGTGCCAGGTGCTCGGTGGGAGTGGAGAGGCAGGAGAAAGGCCATTGGCTTTCAAGTGAAACTGATCACTTTCAACTCTCGTGAGTTACGTGGTCTTCAGTATAATAATGACAGCGATAATGACTCACTGGTGCTTGCTGTGTACTGTGTGGTCATACTAAACCCTCTAGGCTGTAGGTATTCTTTTTATGCCCATTTTACAGATGAGGAAACTCTGACTCAGCAAGGTCAAGTAAGTTTCCTGAGGTCACACAACCAGGGATCATCAGAACCGGGACTTGGGTCTGGTTCCCTGGGATTCCAGAGCCGATGCCTGTCGCTGCTACACTTCCCTGCCTCCAGTTGCCTCAGTCTCTCCATCTGTATAAGGGGTTCCTGCTAACTTATTCCAGGCAAAGAGGTGGCTAGAACTGGACAAGATCAATTACTCTCCTTCTTTGTGAATGTACATGGGTTGGGAGACGCACGGGCACTTTTCCGTCCTCCCACCCACCCTGATTCCGTGAGGCCTGGTGGGAAGTTTGGCTGTTTATTTCCCAAGAGAGGGGGATGGGTGGGCTGGTGTCTTATCCTCGCGGCTGCCTTTGCGGGAGAGTCCTGCCTTTGGTTTCCTCGGCACCCCTGGGGCTTGTGGTCCCACTCGAGCGCACGTGGGGCTGTGTTTTCTGATGTGACACCTTGTCACCGTGCATTATGTGTCATCAGCCCGGCAAAGTGGTGACACCGGAGCCTGATGCCACACGAGCGACACAAGAACGATGTGGGCCCCCTGGGGGGGTGCATCTCGGGCGTTGACAGGAGCCCTGCGGTCCCCCGTGCCCCCCACCTTCAACTCAGAGCCCCTCTGCTGGGTCTTGGCAGAACCTGCCAGGCCCCGAGGGGGTGGGGTCTGCTGGCGGGGCTGCGGCTCACGTGGGGATGGGTTTGATGTCCCGGAGCCTGACACATGCCTTGTCTGAGGTCCCCAAATTAAAAGAAACAGAGCTCCCTAGTCAAAGGCAGCCCAGGCCTGGTGGGGAAATGTGGCAGTGCTCTGGAGTGCGGTGACTGACTGATTTCCCCCTAATTACTGCTGGTTTAATATTTATAGGGTTGGTGCCAGAGGGGCTGCAAGGGAGGTGTTCAGCCTGAACGGCTGCGGGTGGGTGGGAGGGAGGGG
>NW_011495054.1:9837312-9844878 GCF_000754665.1 Bison bison bison
GGCGCCTTCCTGAGGCACAGTGGACATCCGTCTATGTTGCACTAACTGGGTGCTGGACCCTGGGGATCAAACCCAGCCAGCCTGGAGGCCCCTGGGGCCTAGCAGTTCAAGGTGGGGGCTCCAGTGTCAGAGACCTGAGCTTTTAATCCACATTGCATTTCTTCGGGGCTAAGTGCCCTTGGGCAGGTGACCACGCCTCTCCTTGCCTCAGTTCCTTTGTCTATGAAACGGTGGTAGTCATTTCCCTCCCTGCTGTGGTTGTTGTGAAGATCCAAGAAGGGAAAACATGCAAGGTGCTTCCTACAAAGCCTGGTGCAGAGTCGGGCTCAGTGAGCAGTGGCTGTGTGTATGAATCTATAGCTATTTGTGGAATGGCGTTCCCCAGTGTCAGTTAGCTACGGACTCAGTGATGCTGCATAACAAATCAGCCCCAATCTTGGTGGCTTAAAACAACACTAATGTATTCTCTCAGATTTGTGGGGTAAGTTGAGGGTTGGTTCCCCTAGAGTGGACTCAGCTGGGTGGCCCTGCTAATCTTGGTCGGACTTGCTCTAGCAGCTGAGGCTTGGATCATCCAGGCTGGGTGCACGGATCTCTGTCCACATGGCTCTCTCCTCTTTCTGGGACCAGTGCTGAGCGGCGCATGTTACTATCGTGGCAGGGACAGAAGCATGCAAGATGATTGTTTGTCCTTCCGCATGATGTTCCTGTGAAGTAGAAATTATTCCCATTTTCCTGATGAGAAAACTGAGATTTGGACTCAGCAAGTCACCGACGGTGGAGCTAAGAGCTTAACACTTCAAAGACCGTGTCCCTCTCAATCACCAGGTACTCTGATCCACCTTGAATCACAGTGCATGTACCATTTATAAACTGCTTCTAGGACTTCCCTGGTGGTTCAGTGGTTAAGAATTGGCCTGCCGATGCAGGGGACATGGGTTTGATTCCCGATCCAGGAAGACCCCACATGATGCAGGGCCACTAAGCCTGTGTGCCGCAACTACTGGGACTGCACCGCAGAGCTCGTGAGCCGCAACTATCGAGCCCATGTGGCCTGGAGCCCGTGCTCTGAAACAAGAGGAGCCACTGCAGCGAGATGCCTGTGAGCCAAAACTGGAGAGGAGCCTCCTCTCGCCACAGCTAGAGAAAAGCCAGCACAGAGCAATAATGACCTAGCACAGCCAACAAACAAACAAAAAACCCCAAGGGCTTTGCTTGACTTCTCACCAGTCCAAAACAACTTTCAGATGAAGGCATTTATATTCGCATTTTACAGATGAGGAATTGAGACTCAGGCTAAGGAACTTGTCCAAGCGCCAATGACTAATAAGTAAATGGCAACAAATTCAGGACCGGAACATAGGTCTCTCGAAGTCCACGCCTGCGTGTCTTTGTATCCGAGGTTTCATCTGCCTGGCATGTCTCTCTCTCTGTCCCTCTCCCTGCATCTTTTCTGTAACCAGACTATGTCCATCAAAATAGTGTGCTCAATAAATTATAGTCAATAATGGACTCTCAGAAGGACAGTGGTGCTGTCCCCATCTTAAGGATGGGGAAACTGCCTTGCGGAGAAGTGGGGTCTCTCGCTCGGGTCACAGAGCCAGAGGTGATTTTGCGGCACGGAACCAGCACTTGAATTGCTTGCCACCAAAGCTGCAGTTTTCGTGTCTCTGCAGGGCTGAGGTGCAGAGAAGGGTCAGTTGCTGTGTGTTGTGCAGGAAACTGGCCATCTCTGGCCGCTCTCTCCGGCTCCCCACCTGAACTAGTCTCCATCTGATTAATTGAGGCATTTCTGCACTGAGCGTCTGCATCCAGCAGGCTCTCTGCCTCCCACACCCTCTTCTCTTCACCCTTCTCTTTCTGTTGCCTCCGGTCCTCTGGGGACAGGAGCTCATCTGATTAGCTGATGTGGGCCACCCCGGGGTGCAGGGCTGAGGATGGTATCTCAGCCTCTTCTCCTGACTGTCCCCACCCCGAGCTAACCCGAGTGAACATTCCCTCTGACTCTCTGAGCCTCAGTTGCCTCCTCTGGAGAATGGGAAGAGTCACACACTCTCCAAGGCCTATTGTCAGTATCAAAATATGCTTACGTCTGGTTCTAGCACAGCGTCTGGGAGAGAGGACGCAGTCCATAAATGTAAGCTATTGTTACTGTCAGTTGGGCCCTGCCATATTTTTTTTCTGCTCCGAGATGCGGTGGGAAAGCTTAAAATTACGAAAGCTGGATGACTTAGGTTTCCGATCCATCACTCTGCAGATGCAGAGATTATCTGAACTCCATCCCCAGCTCCAGGAGTGCGGGCAAGAAGGAGGGAGAGATTCCGCTGACTTCCAGCTGTGGCCAAGGAGGGGTGGGGGGGCGTGCGGGCATGGAGGGGTGACAGTATTGTGCCCCAAGTCCCTCTTTTCTGATACAAAAGCTCAGAAAGGCTCAGGAGTGCTGCCCTGTCCATACAGCTGGCTGGTGAGGGGGCGGAGGCCACTCTTGGACTGAAAGCTGCCCAGGTCTTCCTCTGTCCAGGGCTCAGGCCTCCCGGGAATGCAGTTGGGGTGCTGTGGGGTGTTTCAGGGAAGAGCAGCAGTATGGGGGAAGAGAGAGAGAAAAAGACGGAGCTGCCAAAGCAATTCTCAGTGAAACCCCCAGGGGTTTGTGTCAAGGACAAAATAGTGTGTCCCATGGGTAAATATAGTTAACACAGCTGCAAAACAGAATTTATTTCTTGTTTGAGATATCATTTTTAAAGTATGGCATAGGGAGAGCTTTAAAAATGAAATTATAGCCGGCAATAAAAAACCTCATAGGCACTGTATTCAAATTATGCTACAGTAATAGGCCAAGTTCATAAATAAACATTGCGGGTTAACCCTTTCTGAGCCCGGTGGGCAGAGCCACTGGGATTCAGCCGGGAGCGGGGGTTTTTATACCCCAGTGGGAGGAAACAGAATCGCCTTCCAAGGGTCCCTCGGTGCCCACTACCCTCCATGTGCTCCCAGCCTTCTCTACCTGGCCCCTCCCTTTGGGTGTGAAAGGGTCACAGACGATTCTTTGTTAAAATGAGGGGCTTGGGTTTGTAGAAATGTGCTCCATAGACCTCTGAGGTTCAGGAGCGCTTTGGGGGTCTGGATTAGGTAGGTTCCTCCCCAAACTCTCCATATTTCCCATCTCCTCTTAAAAATATTATGCATTGTATTTCTATTCTCTCTCTCATTACACTTCAGTACAGGGGTTCTAACCACTCACCGGTGGTGGTTTTGCCCCCCGTGAACACATAGCACTGTCTGCAGATGTTTTTGGTCGTCACAACTGGGAGACGCTACTGGCCATCTGGTGGGTGGAGGCCAGGGGTGCTGGTCAACATCTTCTGATGCACAAGAGAGCCCCCCAGCCCCACCACCATCTCAAAGAGTGATCCAGCCCCACCTGTCCACTGTGGTGAGACTGAGAAGCCCAGCTTTATCGGGATTCCTTGTTCAGTGTCTGCTGTCCTCTCTGAAAGCTAGCACATGCTGTCTTGCTCACCACTGAATTTTATCACTCATTCTAGTGCTTGGCGCGCAGTAGGTCTTCAATAGGGATTTGCTAAAAGGTTGAATGAATGAATGGACACACTGCCTTGCCCCTTCTAACCTATCCTTTTGTTCCCAGGTCAAAGGCTGCTTTTTCAGGGTTGAAAAAGCCTGAACTTGTGCATAAGTGCTCAGTTGCTTCAGGTGTGTCCGACTCTTTGCGACGCCATGAACTGTAGCCCACCAGGCTCCTCTGTCCACGGGATTCTCCAGGCAAGAATATTGGAGTGGGTTGCCATGCCTTCCTCCAGGAGATCTTCCCAACCCAGGGATCGAACCCACGTCTCCCGCGTCTCCTTCATTGCAGGCAGGTCCTTTACCGCTGAGCCACCAGGGTTCCCCTCTGCCCCTATTATTAGACATTTTGGTGATATTTGTTCCTTGTTTCTCATCCTTGGATTTTGTTGCCCATTGCTCACATTTCTGGTCAAATGTCATGGCTAAAGTGGCCTCCCTCCTCTCTCTCTCCTCCTGTTTCATTTCCATCAGAGCATTTATCAGTAGCTGAAGTCATTTTGTTTATCACGAGCTGGGGCTTGGCCATCATGGGGTCCCCAGGACAGAGGGGATGTGCTGTGAATATTTGCTGAACATGTCAGCAAGCGTTGGAGAATGGGAAAGCATTTCCTGCCCCAGACGTTCACCTCTCCTTCTTTGGAATCTTCCCAAATCCCCTTCCTCCAGTATGGACACTGTTTCAGGACTGAAAAACCTCTGATCTCCCTCTGCACTGATGTCGTACCTTGGGAGAAACTTGCAAGTCCCTTTCTCTCCCTTCTCTGCAAAATGAAGGCACTGGGGTATATCCACGCTTTGTCACCGGGGATGTATGTCAGAATCACCTTCTTGGACTTTTCCCAAGAGACAAAGCCCTACTCTGTGCACACCTGCAGAGCCAGCTTCTCTACAAGGGCATGTGCCCTGCGCTGTGCTTTTGTGAAAACTCCCCGGGTCATCTGGACGCAGGGCATGGTTCAGAGCCAGAAAACTGGGGCCCCCCATCCAGCCCCAGCATCTGACACCTCCATGATTTTAAGATGCCCAGCCCGGACCATTTATCTGAGTGACTCTCTTCCCAGGCTCCCCTGGCACTTTCGCTAATTTAATAGCATTTAATTTAATTTCGAAATGATTTTTTAAAAAAGACGGCTGGCGCAGAAGCCCCAACCATCTCATTCTTCTTCCTCCCTGAGGCTGGAAATACATCTTCTGGCTGAAGCCAGGTTTCTGGCCATGGATGTCCCTTGGAGAGCCCACAGCCTTTTTGCGAAAAATGCTGAGTTTGCTCTCCACCCATTGGGCATAATTACCTTTCTCCTCTCCAGAGCCCCGTGCATGTTCTGACCTAAGGTGGAAAGAAAGGGCTGGAAAAACCAGACCAAGTTAGTGTCTGCGGCATGAGCTCCTATCTTAGACAAAGGGACTGGCGTAACCCCACACACAAACACACACATACGTGCTCACACATGGACACACAGCTCATTCTTTCCTATTCTTTAGGGCTGTATGGCTGCAGCTGTTTGCTACATTTCTGTGGGCCATTTTTTTTTTTTAAGCTTTTTATTTTGTATTGGGGTATAACCTATTAATAATACTGTCATGGTTTCAGGTAATATGGAACATTTTAAAACCCTTCATTGAATTTGTTACAATAGCGCTTCTGTTTTATGTTTTGGTTTTTTGGCCAAGAGGCATGAGGGAATCTTAGCCCCTCAATCAGGGATGAACCAACCTGCTCCCCCTGTGTTGGAAGGTGAAGTCTTACCCACTGGACCACCGCAAGTCCCTGTTTTCCTACTTTTAACTCTGGACTTTCTTCTGAATTTTTCAGGTTTCTTCTTTTCCTGGACATGCATGGGATTTTTCTCAGGGATATGTCACATCAATTTCTTTCTCTCTTCTTAATTATTTTCTGTTATTTTTAACCCAATTTTACATGTGCTTGATCATTATGACTCATCTTAGATTTATCTATTCACGCATTAATTTTTATTGAGAATCTCCCACGTGGTCAGTGTGAAGACAGGCACAGTGGTGAGTCAGACAGACCTGACCTTGCCCTCGAGAAAGACAGAACCTGCCAGGAGGAGAGACAGGTATGGGGGGGAGGTTCTTACAGGGAGACATGGGGAGGGAATATGGAAAAGCGGAGGGATGGGCAAGTAACCCCAGAAGTCTTGGGGAGGTCCTCAAGTAGAATAATTATGTTATTTGTCCAGATCGAAATCAGAAGCAAAAAGGTAGGATGGAGATGGTGAGTGCATCCTGTCACATCCAGACATATTGAGGTCTTTTTTTTCCCCTCTCCTGTGGCAGAGATGACTAGCTTTTCCCCAAATCTGTTTTGTTCTCTTTCAGGACACACAGCTCAGGTCTCAGCCTCCCTCGCAGTGACACTGAGACCAAGTTCTAGCCAAACGTGAGTGGAGAAGATGGGCTCTACCCTCAGTCCTGGTCATAAACTCTCCCAGGTGTGATCTTACATGCCCTTTCCCGTCCACTGATTTAATTCACATCAGTCCAGTGAGTTGGGAGACTCTTGAGCTGAGGATGGAGGAGCCACAATATGGCAAGAACCTGGGTCTCCTATACTCTTGCAGGAAAGTCACCCTAGAGAGCTACCCAACCAGGAGTGTCTGCAGTGCCCTTTGAGAGAGCTAGAAAGACGCCTCTGCCGTGGTTAAGTCATTGCACATTTCAGGGTTTGTTTGTTACATCAGATGACATTACCTGAATTCAAGAGCCTCAACTCTCCTGTCCCCTGCGTCTGTACATTGTTTTGTTGGAACACAGGCTGTGGCTGCTTTGAAGCTGTACCAGCAGAGTTGAGGAGCTGTGACAGACTGTATGGTCTGCAGTGCCGGGAGCCGGCATATTGCATATTGAGTGCATATTGCATATTGAGTGCAGCACTTTCCACAGCATCATCTTTCAGGATCTGGAATAGCTCAACTGGAATTCTATCACTGCCGGTAGCCAGCGTGAGGAACTCCGCCCATGACAAAGGTCAATACGCAAAGGCGGGATCGAGCCTCAGGAGTCCCCCATCTACCCCCAAAACCAGAGTCTGCCTACTTTCTGCTTTGTGCTTTCACCTACACCTCTGACTTTACGGGGGCCTGTCCCCCACTACCTCTCTCTGAAAAAAAAGAGTTAGCTTACAGCTCCAGTTAATAATTCCTGGGTGTGACAGTGTTTAACCTACAAACTCCTTTGGAAATCCTCTAGCCTGCCTGAATAGATTTTTCTGGCCACATGTGATTGTTCAGAGCCTCCCAACTGTGAGAGGCAGGAGATGTTCTAAACTGTCTAAACACAGATTCTTTTGAGTAGTTAAAAGATTGATTAGAAATTGTATTGGTGAAGGGATTTTCACTTGTCGGGCCAATGTTTGCTGCTAAGTTTCCATATTCCTTACCTGCTGTGTCCCTGGCAGTGTATTGATTAATATAATTGGTGTAAGTAGTAGCTTTAATGTTTGTAACCTGGGACCCTTGAGTTAATTCTTTTTCTTGTTATAGCCCACCACACCTTTGCTCTGTAGGAATGCAACTTTATCTAATGCTTTTGGAGGGTGGCTCCTGAGCAATCACCTTTAGAGAAAAATAAGTTTTCTGAAGAAAGGGTCTTAAAATCTTAACAGGCCTCCGGGCCAGAAGATGATGCAAATCACCTAAGCTTTTGCATATGATAAGTTTGCAGGAAGAAAGCCTGGCTTGCTGCCTGACTCTACCCCTTCCCCCATTATCCTCTATGCATAACTTAAGGTATAAAAACTACTTTGGAAAATAAAGTGCGGGCCTTGTTCACCGAAACTTGGTCTCACCATGTCGTTCTTTCTCTTACCTTCTGGCTGAATTATTCAGCCTCTTTTCTCCACTGAATTTCCTCACTGAGCTATCTTTATTTCAGCCTCTTTTCTCCACTGAGTTTTCCTACTGAGCTATCCTCATTCTATTACTCTTTATATCCTTAATTAACGTTTAATTAAGCAATTGT
>NW_011495054.1:9844978-9856822 GCF_000754665.1 Bison bison bison
CCCCTTCCCCCATTATCCTCTATGCATAACTTAAGGTATAAAAACTACTTTGGAAAATAAAGTGCGGGCCTTGTTCACCGAAACTTGGTCTCACCATGTCGTTCTTTCTCTTACCTTCTGGCTGAATTATTCAGCCTCTTTTCTCCACTGAATTTCCTCACTGAGCTATCTTTATTTCAGCCTCTTTTCTCCACTGAGTTTTCCTACTGAGCTATCCTCATTCTATTACTCTTTATATCCTTAATAACGTTTAATTAAGCAATTGTTTCCTGATCCTCGCCGACGCCGTCCCCGCTTCGAATTCCCTGGATCCACCGGGGCTGGACCCCGGCACTGCAGAGCCTGAAATATGTACTCTCTGGCCTTTTACAGAAACCATTTACTGATCCTGGTCTTCGCTAATGCGCCAAGCATCTAGGCTGGAAGAAGCAGTCTAGAGTCTTCTTGCGCTCTCCAACACTGGTTTCTTTGAAGAGACCACTCCCAGATGCTCTGACTGCCTGCCCTGACTTGGTTCTGCTTTCCTTGGCCCATTGGGCCCTGTTCCACGGCACAGCTAGGATTTGTGACTTAGACCCAAACGGAGACAGAAAAGAATGACTAGGGGTCATCATTCGTCAACTTCTTCAGCTGTTAGCTCTGACCTTCTGAATCATCTAGTCCAACCCACTGACTCTCTAGACTTGGAAGCTGACACCCAGAGAGAAAGGATTAGACTTTTGCCAGGGTCACTCAGCCAGCAGGCAGCTGAGAGGTCTTGCAGAAAAAGCTGAGGGGTCAAATAAACTACCTCTGGATAAAAACAGCTAATGTTTTTGGGGTGCTTGTTATGAGTGAGGCACATATTACTCTTTTCAGCAAATTTCACTGTGCTATCATCATCACTCCCATTTTATAGATGGTGAAACTGGGGCAGAGGAAGCCAAGGTCCACTCTTGGTGAAGCTAAGGTTTGAACTCAGTGGTGTGAGTTCAGTCCATGTTCTAACTCATGGCACCATATTGGCTTTGTCATCCATGCCCACTTTGAGTCTTGAAACTTTCCCCTAATCAGCTTTGGTAGGATGAATAGACTCAGGTGTACAGGGGGGTCTTTTTTCAGCCCTTCTTTTCCTGTTCCACCTCCCTGTGATCCTCAAAGCCCAAGACAGTTCATCAATTTCATTTGTATATCCAACTTCAGACCCTGTCATTTCATTAACTCAAGTGAGGGGCTCTTCATACGAGGTTGAGCTTCAATAATTCTCTTTAAAGTTATGGGAGAAATGTATGCTTAATTATATTTGCATATGAAAAATAGGGTCTAATTAGTTTGATTGATTATTATTTTAACCCTAATGGCATTTTGAGTATCTGTCCCAACTAATAGCCAGTGTGTTGCTAATAAATCATTGAATTTTTACAGCATGGTCTATTGAGCTGGCTTATGAAATATATTTTATTAATATCCTGGAATGTATTGAAACTGATACAAGTCAAACAACTGCTCATTTATTAAACTGTTTAAATGTCAGTTTTATACAAGAGTAATAATACAGGAAATATGTTCGTTCAGGAGACATCAGCAAGGCAGGGGTACTCACAATATTAGTTATCTTGGAAAAATATATTATGGAAATAAAAGTCCAATTATGTCATTTATTGCATTAAATAAATCTATATTGACTAACATAAATGTTGCACATTAGCAGATGCACTTTCTTGCAAACTTTTAAATTCTCTATGATCGCGCTCAAGGGCGTAGTGGAGGCTGGATTTCCAGGAGAGAGTGGTCACTGAATGTTGCCATCAGGTCCCCTCATTGTGGCCTGAGGCTGTCCTGTGCATTAAAGGTTCCCAGGATGTCCTTTCTTTAAAAAAAAAAATTTTTTTGGCCACACCCTGTGGCATGTGGGACCTTAGATCCCTGACCAGGATCGAACCCTCGCCCCCTGCATTGGAAGGCAGAGTGCTAACCACTGGACCGCCCGGGGTGGGGGAAGTCCCCAGGATGTCATTTCTTAAGGTGTTCCTCTTCTGGGGCATCGCCAAGGACTGGGGTTCAGACCCAGCTCTTCCAGGAACACAGATGTCATCCTGCATTTGTTCATGTGATGAGTACTTGGGGTGTCTGCTCTGTGTCAGGTGTTGCCTCCTGGGGACACTGGGGTGCCCTAGTCAGGTAGGGGCCCTGCTCCCATGGACCTGGCATGCTAGTAAAGGTACAATTAAAAACGAAGCTCTCTTTCTCTGCTACGACTGTGAATAGCAACTAAAAGGAAAGAGCACGTTTTTCTTCTACTACTTATAATGCTTCTGACGCCAAATATGTGGGTTTTTCCCCCCTCCGCCCCACACCAGCCAATTCTCCAATGCTCTGGACACCAACTGGGTGTCCTCTTTCTCAGTTCTGACACTCACCGCCTGGGCTCAGTGCAGACCCCACTGGTCGAGGACGCAGTTAAAGGACAGACTGGCCCCCATACGTTTCGGATTCCCACAGGCCCCTGCATGGGTTCAATAATTTGCTGAAACACCTAGCAGATACAGCAAAGTCCTTTGCACGCTATTATTTGTTGATGGTGAAGGATACAACTCAAGAAGAGCCGAATGAAGAGGTGCATAGGGCTTGGTATGTGGGAGGTGGCATGGGGCCCCCCTGCCCTCCCAGCTCCAACCCCAAAGCTATCCACACCTTTGCCTGGGGTTTCTACTGAGGCTTCATTACCTCCATTGCAGTGATTGTCATCGGTGACTGACCTCAATCTCCGGCCCCTCTCACGTCTCCAGAAGTTGGGGGTGGGGTGGGACTGAAAGTTCCAACCCTCTAATCACAGAGCTGGTTCCCTTGGCAACCAGCCCCCATCCTTAGGGGTTTTCCCCAAGTCACCTCATTAACATAAACTCGCTAGAGTTGAAAGGGGCTGATTATGAATAACAAAAGATATTCCTCTCACCCCTGTCACTCAGGAAATTCCAAGGGCTTTAGGAGCTCCGTGCCAGGAACCGGGAACAAAGACCAAATATATAAGTATTATTATATCACAACATCACGGGGAGACAATGGACAAAAGAAAAATGAGATAATTTTAAATAGCGATGCTTGTTAGGAAGGGAGTAATGCAGACTACTGGGGTGGGGAATGTGCCGCACAGGGTTCCTTTAGATTGGAAAGTCAGAGAGAATGGCAAGAAGGAGATGAACAGCCAAAGACATGGACTTCCAGGCAGACGGAATAGCAGGTGCAAAGACTTTATATTTTGCCAAGGTCACTAGGATGCTGGGAGGAGAGTGGATTGCAGGGGGCCAGGATGGGCATGGAGGAACAGAGGGGAGGCAGGTGCAGTTATTAAGGGTAGGTAGGGGGAGGGAGAGAAGCTGACATTCAGGATTTTGTGGAGGTCGAGTTGACAGGACACAGTGATGGATCAGAGATCTGGAGACAGGGAGAGAGGAGCCAAGGATGCTTCCAGCCTTGATCTGAGCATCTGGGTACCATTTCCCGTTCTGGGGAAGAGGATGTGGGAAGGAACAGCTCGAGTAGCAGGTCAAGAGTATATTTTTGGTCCTGTCAGTGGAAGGGGCCAGTAGGACTCATTCTCAGATGTTAAGTGTATTGGAATCACCAAGGATGCTGGTTGCCATCCAGAGTCCTGGACCTTGTCCCTAGAGATTCTGATTCATTAGGTCTGGGCTGGGTTTATTGAGCTGGGTTTATTTAGGGGGAGGGTGGCCTCTGGTGATTCCAACGTGCAGCCACATTGGAGAACGGCTTTTCCAGTCCCCTCATTTTCAGAGTGGGAAACTGAGGCCCAGGGAGGAGACAGGATTTGCAAATTGGTGGTGGAACTAGGATGGAAGGATGTTCCTCCCGGCTCTTGGCTCGGCGCACGTCTCCTCTGTGGCTCAGGCTGCCTCTGGCATCCTTAAAGGAGCCCAAAGGCATATTCTAGTGCCCTGGGGAGGCAAAGCCCAGGCATTCTGGCTCAGCCAAGCTCAGAAATACTCAGGACAGAAGCGGGACGTAGGAAGTTTTAGATTAGAGGACACTGCCATCTTGCTGTGCATTGTTGGGCAGCTCAAGTAACCTCTCTGGTCCTTGGCTTTTCTAGGTATGATTTGTCATAAGAATGATGCCTTCTTCACAGGGTGTTGTGAGGATCAAATGGGATTCTCATGTGAGGGGCTTAGTACAGCTCTTGGCACTTGGTAAGTTCTAAATACACGTTAGCTATAATATTGATACAAATTACTATGGATACCTGATGGTGACCTAGGGAGGCAGGCCGGAGCCGTGATAGTAGCATGGACTTGGGAATCAGGAAGATCTGGGTTCAAATCCCATTTTTTTGCTGTGGAACGCTGGGGAGGCATTGTACCTCTCTGAGCCTCTATAAAATGGGAGGGCAGGCGCGGGTGTTGGTTTGTGGATATGAGAAAAATGTGCATCACACTTCAAGCTCAGGGTCTGGCCCTCAAGTGCCAGAAGTTATTGGAATTATTATGTCAACTTTAATTCACTGACTGAAACCCCAGTCAGTTGCAACCCCTGCCTGCGGAAACCACCACTGCCGTCAAGCTGGTGACCGTGGAGGACAGCACGTGCCTGGGGTCTCCCCCTGCCATCTTGCTAACTTGCTGTGTGACCTTGGGTGAGCACCTCACCCTCTCTGGCCCCTGTTGCCTCATGCGTGAAATGAGGAGCTTAGTCTGGTTAATCTCCAAGGTCTTTTTCAGAGCCTTAAAAAAAAATCGATCACTGTAAAGGTCTGTGATTAGTGAGAATCCGTCTGCCCCAGGCAAAGACCAGACCCTCCCCAACCTTTCGGTGGGGGAGAATAAAACAATAAGCAGAAGGCTTAGCAAATTGCTATCTCACAGGCCTTAAAAACGAATATCTGCTTTTGTATCAGCCTTGATTGAAATTCTTATGCTATAGCGGGCGTCCCCGCCATCAATGCCTTAATTAGAAATTAGGACAGTCACATTGGCATAAATTAAATCAGACTAAAGATGATTAACAAAGTAATGCAAGAAATCATTAAATTAAACCATTGTGCCAAGTCCTCTGCTGATCTATCACAAATTTGGGCTGCTAATGAGGTCTTAATTAGTAAGTTAGGTCGAAATAATTCATGTCATTCACTTCAAAGACAGCCCTCTTTCTTGCTTGCTTTTTTTTTTTTCTCCTCTTTTTGAATCCAGCCCCTAATGCAAATTTATCTTGGGCTGTGGAAGGAAGGGGGCGGGTGGACATCATCAATAAAAACCAGAATTCCTCGGATTATCGAAATCTGCTTGGCATTGAATGTATTTGGGGGGAGGTTTGTTCTGATGTCAGGTTAGATGGAATGGGGATGAACAGCTGGTGATCCCAAGATGACAGAATGGCAGGAAGAGATGGGACAGTTTGGAAGTTCATTCCTTCATGATATGATGGGAAAACTGAAGGCCAGACAAGGGAGGCATCATTCAGAGTGGATTGCAGGCAGAGTTGGGACCCTGGCATCCCGAGTAAAGATTGCCTCTTCTTTCTGCTGCTTTCTCACATCTTCCCGTTGTCCAGAAAAAGCAGTAAGTAAAAGAAGCAAGTTCTGAAATGGTTCAGTACTGCCCAGTTCAGTCAGTAAGAGGCTCTGCCCCTGTTGGGTAGAGACTGGCGTCTTCATGGTCTTCCAAAGGGACCACTTCAGTGCCTGGTCTGTGGCAGGCTGTCAGGAGCAATGGCCACAGATATAACACCAGCATTTGCTGAGCACACACTCCATGCCAGGCACTGTCATAGTGCTTTCCATGCCTTTCCTAATTCATCTGCAAAGAATTCCACCAAGTAGACGTTCTTGGGAGAAGGCAATGGCACCCCACTCCAGTACTCTTGCCTGGAAAATCCCATGGGCGGAGGAGCCTGGTAGGCTGCAGTCCACGGGGTCGCTAAGAATCGAACACGACTGAGTGCTTTCACTTTCACTTTTCACCTTCATGCATTGGAGAAGGAGATGGCAACCCAGTCCAGTGTTCTTGCCTGGAGAATCCCAGGGACGGGGGAGCCTGGTGGGCTGCTGTCTATGGGGTCGCACAGAGTCAGACATGACTGAAGCGACTTAGCAGCAGCAGCAGCAGCAGCAGACATTCTTGTGTTCTCCCTATTACTGATGAGGAAGACATGGATCAGAGAGGTGAGTTAACTTGTCCTAAGTCACACAGCTGGGAAGAAACAGAGCTGGAATTTGACTCTGACATCAGAGTCTGAATGCTTAACCACTGTGCTCTCCTGCTTTAACAAATAACTGCCGAAAGAGTGGAGGGGGGCTGGGTGGGTGAGGTGGGGGGAATGTGGTAACAGTTTGTTGGAAAGGTGACTGGGGAAGAGGGAACCAGTCATGGATAATCGTGCTGACTCAGCATGATTTTAGAACCGAGTGGGGCTGTTGGAAGACCCATGGCTTAGGGGTCAGGCAGGTCAGAGGGTGACACTGGTCCTAGCCATGAGGTCTTAAGCTAGTGGTTTCCCCTGCTTGAGCCTCGGTTTCTTTACCTGTAGTATGTGTGCTCAGCCTCTCAGCGGTGTCCAACTCTTTGGGACCCCTCTGTCCACGGGATTCTCTGTCCACGCTCCTCTGCCAGGCTCCTCTGTCCACGGGATTCTCTGTCCACGCTCCTCTGCCAGGCTCCTCTGTCCACGGGATTCTCCAGGTAGGAACACTGGAGTGGGTTTCCATGACCTTCTCCAGGGGATCTTCCCAACCCAGGGATCGAACCCAGGTCTCCCACATTGCAGGCAGATTCTTCACCATCTGAGCCACCAAGGATGCTACCCGGGCTCACACAAGAGTCGGCCATCAGCTGTTGGTCAGCAAGGCAGCTCCGTTACTGGGGGTTGGCTGGCTGTTGGCTGGGGTGCCTGGGCCGCGTGTCTCTCTCCTTTCCCAGCGGGCTAGCTTGGGCTGGCACTCCTGGTGAAGGGTTCCCAGCAAAGCCCGAGAGGGCCAGCCATATGGCACAAGCACTCCCAAGCTTCTGTGACATTTGCTTTAGTCTCACTGTTGTGGTGGATTGAATAACGCCCCCCGACTCTCTCCCCAGATGTGTCTGAGTCAAATCCTTACCGCCACCCTCGGAGGAGACTGAGGCTCTGAAAGGCGTGGTGACTATGGCTGGTAGGTGGGGGTGTCAGGGCCTGAACTCGGATCTCCTGGCTCCTTGGCGGGCAGGTTGACCGCCTTTCACTTCTCCATCCTGCATCCCACGGCAGGTGCTGGCCTCCTGGGCCTCAGGACCCACACCCCAACCACAGCTCAACAAAGCCCCCACCCCCGTGCTGCCTGAAGCCACCCATTTGTCTCCCATGGCCGAGATGGCCCCCCACCCAGCCAGGGCCAAAACGATCACTGCTTCATTGATTTCCTGTCAATTAATTTAAAAAATCCATCTGACCACTCCACAGCTTGCTGGACTCGGAGGATTCAGAAGGAAATAAATAAATTAGTCCTGGAGGGGGACTGGAAGTGAGGGGGCGGTGGGGGGAGGAGACGGGAGGCTTGCTCAGCTCCAAGGATCCAGCTCTGTCCTGCTGTTTGCATAACTTGTGGGGGTCCTGGGAGACCCCGGACCCTCTGCAGAGGAGCAGGGGCCCCGGGACTGCTGCTTGTATTATGATGAGTATTCTTAATAATAGCTGTGTTTTATTGGGCATTATTCTGTGATGGGTATTTCAAATATATTCCACATACGTTACCTCATTAACCCTTCACAGCATCTCTGGGAGCCAGATGAGGAAACTGAGGCTCAGAGAGGTTGGGTGATTTGTCTGAGCCCACACAGTACTCCTTTGGGGTGCACTTTCTGACTTGCCCATTGTAGAGCTATCGGAAAAAAGGGCAAGGGATGGGATTCTTGTGTCTTGGAGGGAGTCTGGGGAGTTATCTCCCAGGGGGAGGACTTGGGTGCTGAACTTCTGGAAGGTTATTGAGACCTTACCATTTGCTTTGATGACTTTCAAACTATGTTTAGCCTGCACATTCCAATGTTGAAGGGAAATCTCACGTAGTTTTGTGAAAGGAAGACACTGAAAATAACACTGCTTGGTTGGACCGTAATAATAATAACGACCATAACAGGTAACCCTGAAGTCCTGGAGCTGGTTCACCCCGGTTCACGAGAGCTGGTTGTTAAGAATTCAGGAGTTTTCTAAGCCACTTGTTAAACCATCAGCTTGAAATCTGTCGTGATGGGAATATTTGCACCCTGGAAATTGGCCCGTGTTATAAATCAGGGCTCCTCCATCCACTCCCCAAATGTCCACAGGCCTGGACACTTGGGATGAAAGCTACTGCGTGTTTGATGCCATTTTACTGCTCGGTCAGCTCTGTCTCCAGTCTCAGCTCCTCGACTGGACTGTGGGTCTGAAAACCCCCAGTTCCTCTTCTCGGGGAGGATGTTAGGCGAGATAGGCCACTGGTCAGTAAAAGATGGATCTGGAGCTTGGAGAGAGGGAGAGAAGCCGGATCCTGGAAGTTGCTCTGTCTATTTCCTTCCAGTGGGGCCGCTGAGGGCTCAGACTGCTACCCAGGCCTTATATTTGTGGTTGCTTTTTATTTATTTGTTTTAAAAAAAATTTATTTTATTTTGGCTGCACTGGGTTTGCATGGCTGCACATGGGCTTTTTCTGGTAGAGGTGAGTGGGGCTACCCTCTAGATGCGGTGCAGGGGGCTTCTCACTGCCGTAGCTTCTCTCGTAAAGCATGGGCTCTAGGGCGCATGGGCTTCAGTAGTTGCGGCACAGGGGCTCTAGAGCACAGGCTCAGCAGTTGTGCTGCATGGCTTTAATTGCCCCGTGGCACGCGGAATCATCCCAGGCCAGGGACTGAACCCGTGTCCCCTGCATTGGCAGACAGATTCTTAACCACTGGACCACCAGGGAAGCCCTGTGTTGCTTTTTAAATTAACTTATTCTGTTCCTTTTTGGCTGTGCTGGGTGTTCATTGCCGTGTGCAGGCTTCTCATTGCAGCAGCTTCTCTCGTTGCAGAGAATGGGCTCTGGCGTGTGTGGGCTCAGTAGTTGGGGCGCATGGGCTTAGTTGCTCCCAGGCATTTGGAATCTTCCAGAACCAGGGATGGAACCTGCGTCCTCTGTGTTGGCAGGCAGATTCTTAACCACTGGGCCACCAGGGGAGTCCATTTTTGTTGTCTTCATTCTCCCCTAACAAGCAGTTTCAGGTGAGAAGAGGGATGTCTTGTGCACCAAAGGCACTGTTTGAGGACCAACTGTATGTCAGGTCGTGAGGCAGACTTTCTTGTGTGTGTGTGTGAAGCAGAGGCTTAGGTTCATCCAACAGGCAACTCCTGAAAGTCTGCAATACATTCATCCATTCACTCACTCATTCATTTATTCATCCATCAGCATCTGTGGTTATTGACCCCCTAGACAAAAGGCCAGGCCCTGGGCTAAAGCTGTGGGGATTCAGAAAAATATAAGACCTGAGCTCCTATCTGCAACGTTCATTGTAAGGGGGACAGATGTCTCACTATGGGCCAGTTAGTTCTGGGCTGGTTCTTACCAGATACATGTACAAAGAACTGTATATGAAGGGATGAAGCAAAAGCTTCCTTGCTGATGGGGCATTTGACTTGGGCTCTGAGGGATGCATAGGAGTTCACTAGGCAGAGAAAGGCATTGCAAGAAGTGGGAATCCCATGAGCAATATAGAGGAGGAAGTCTGTATCCTCCCATATGAGGATAAAGTGTTATTTGACTAGCACATGGGATATCTTTAAGGGCATATCTGTGTGTGTGTGTGTGTGTGTGATGGTAATGAGGCAGAAAGCTAAAAAGGTAGGTTAGGACAAATTATTAAGAACCTTGAATGTCATGATCAGGATGTTAAATTTTGCTCAGCTCTCACAGGGGTAGGAGAAGCAGAGGTTTTCGTATGAGGCAGAAAATATCAAATCCATGTATTTTCAAAAATGATGCTGAATAAATTACAGATCCTGCCTCCTTCAGGGTGTTATAGAGACTGAATGACTGAGGACAGCTGCATCTCTGCCACCAGAAAACACAGCAAGCTGGGACACCAGCAGCTCTGAGACTCAGTTTAAATCCTGCCTCTTCCAGGCAGCCTGCCTTGATTACTCCTCCTCCAGAAGGAGTCGTCAACTGGTAGGAGCACTGGGACGTCAGCTGCATCTGGATTTAAATCCAAGGCCCATGTTTTGCAGCTCTGGCTCTTGAGAGGACACTTTAGCCCTTAGAGTCTCACTGTTTGCTTTGAGAGAGTGGTGTCATAATAATTATAATAGTAACATGGTAGGACTGTTGGGAAAATCAAATGAGATCACGGACAGGGAAGTGCCTACTGCTGAGTCTCCTCCCTGATAAAAGGGGTCAGGAAATGAGTCTGCCTTTCCCCGACCACTCAAATCAGATGCTCTGGAAGTGTCTGGCCAGTCGCCCCCTCCCTCCGGGAGATGTCCGCACTGACATTCTTCGTTTTATTTCTAGAACGGAGGATCAGGGACAAAGCGAAGCCTCTTAGTGCCAGGAGTGTTCATAAATTATGGGGAGATGAGAATATTTTAATACAAACCAAAGAATCTCAAATACAAAGAACTGTTCTGAGAATGTGTCCCCCCCCCCTTTCCTCCCCCCTTTCCGTTCCCCTGATATTTGGAGCTGAGAAGACTCCTCGGGGAATTTATAACAAGTGGAATATTTAAGGGTAGGGAGACAGAGGTCTCTCTGGCGTTCTCCTTTCAAGGGAAGTCACCTCGGAGTGTCTGGTACGTGCATGAGTGACATGAAAAGAAGGCTGTGAGCAGAGAAGGGGAGAATATGCCAAGAATTGTCAATTATGCAAAAAAAAAAATTGCTTGTCCAAAAGAGTGATGTGTCTGGCTTTATTCCCCAGATGGAGTTCAGCACTCTGGACGAGGCCCTTGCCAGACTGTGAGATTTTCTGAAAGTGCCTCGGAGCTCGGCTTCTCCGACCCACCCGTGACGAGAGGTCCCTTGGTTAGCTGGGGGTCACTCTCCACCTGCTCCGCCAGTGACAGCCATGGGATGTGTGCTTTGATGAATCTTGAAGAGACCAGGATATCCTGAGTCCTGCAGTTGGGACCCAGTTTCCAGAAACGAACCTGGGACTGTCCTGTAAGAAAATGTTTTCTTTTTGTGTTTGTTCTGATAGCTCAGTTGGTAAAGAATCTGCCTGCAGTGCAGGAGACCCGGGTTCGATTCCTGGGTCAGGAAGATCTGCTGGAGAAGGGATAGGCTACCCACTCTAGTGTTCTTAGGCTTCCCCTGTGGCTCAGCTGGTAAGGAATCCACCTGAAATGCAGGAGACCCTGGTTCGATTCCTGGGTCGGGAATATCCACTGGAGAAGGGATAGGCTACCCACTCCAGTATTCTTAGGCTTCCATTGAGGCTCAGCTGGTAAAGAATCCACCTGCAATGTGGGAGACCTGGGTTCGATCCCTGGGTTGGGAAGATCCTGTGGAGAAGAGAAAGGCTACCCACTCCAGTAGTCTGGCCTGGAGAATTCCATGGACTGTATATCCATGGGGTTGCAAAGAGTTGGACACGACTGAGCGACTTTCACTTTCACTGATGTATTGATTGTGTGAAAAGTAGTAGAAACCTATTACAGTACATTACTAATAGCCAATTGTGTTAGTTGGGTATCTAGGCTAACTTTTCTGGATGTATGAACCAATTGGACTTACTAACTCACTCGGAATGGAACTTGCCGTACGTAGTGGATTTACTGTACACCTGAAGTTGTCCCGGTTCTCTCTTTAGTCACTCAAGTGCTCTCTGCCCTGCTGCCCCCCCGCCCCCCACCTCACTCCGAGATGACGAGCCCCATC
>NW_011495054.1:9856922-9861537 GCF_000754665.1 Bison bison bison
CAAGCACCTTTTTTTGTTCACACCTGTATCTGTAGTACCCAGCTCAGGGCCTGGACATAGTGGGTGCACAGACTGTCTTAGCTGAGTCATTGATGAGTTGCTGAGCAAGCCTTTGCCTGCCCCAAGGCTCACTTGGCACATCTGTAAATTGGGGATGTTGTACAATAGCCCATTTCCCCACTATTTTTGAAGCTGATACACTGGGGCTGGGGGCTCAGGGGTTAAGAACCTGGCTGCCAATGAAGAAGACACGGGTTCGATCCCTGGGTTGGAAACATCCCCTGGAGAAGGAAATGACAATCCACTCCAGTATTCTTGCCTGGAAAATTCCACAGATGGAGGAGCCTGGTGGGCTGCAAGCCATGGGGTCACAAAGAATTGGACATGACTGAGCTAGTACCCAACAGCAACAACTCTGGGGCCAGGCCGTGTGTTGGGTGCTGAGTACATAGAGATGATTCTGACCTGTGGGTTTTCTGGCCCGTTGACAACGTCTGGACTTTGCATTTCCTAGGGTGGCTGCGAGGATGGCTTGGGAAAACGTGTGAAGCAGATGGCAAGAAACTGAAAAAACAGGAGACATTTTAGTCCTACTTCTCATTCTCCCGCATCTGGGCTTTTCAAAGCTTTCTCCACCCCAACAAGGATGTTCAAGGTCACCTGTGCCCATGAGGAAGGTGATAAAAGAATCAACACCTGGAATGGTGTTCCAGACAGTATTATTTATGCTTTCCTCCCCCACCTTCCTTATCTGCATACAGGTGGTTTTTATTTTTAATTACTTTTTTAAATTTGGCCACACCGTGCAGCATGCTAGATGTTAGTTCCCTGACCAGGGATTGAACCCACAGCCCCTGTATTGGAAACTCAGAGTCTTAACCACTGGACAGCCAGGGAAGTCCCCATCCTTTTTAAGGATGTCAGATACCCATCTTCTCCCTGGAGCTCTGCTTCCAAGTCTCTTTTATTTGAATCCAGGGGAACTGGCCGAACACAAAGCCATCAAAACCAAAGTGGTCCAAGATGTCCCGCTGGCCTGAATCGACCAGAAAAATGAGAATTTCCTGGCTGTCCAAAGGGTTCCGTCGGACCCAGGGTCCTGAAGCCTCCGACCCTCCCCTCCCCAGCACGAAGGACAGGCTGGTTCAGGTCCCTCTCCTGAGTTCCTAGCCCAGCAGTGGTTAAAATGTGATCCCTTTTATTCAAGTAATAGAGACGAAGTTCCCGGGCCTTCGAGGAGCATCAATTCCGAGATTTATTAACCAATTTAAAATACTATTGTCTTTCACTTCAGAGCAAGATTGAGGGGTGTTGTTGGAGGAATGTAAAGGCAGAGTGACGGAGCCACAGAGCCAGGAGGTGTCTGTACCTGGGACTCAATAGATATTCATGAACATTCCCGTATTTAGTGAAGGAAATAACTTAATACCGACAGTGCGATGGAATAATAGCTATTTCCTGGCTGACTTGCAGGCCTCAGAAAATGAGATTGTGGCGGCTTCATTTTTCTTGTCTTTTCCCGCGCGCTCCCTGCCAGAGAAGGCGGCCGCGCTGGGATTCTCTCTGCATTTCCAATGAGCTGGGGCCTGCCACCTCCTCCCAGCCCCGGTACTGCCCTTAGAACCCCTCCCCCCGCCATGACCTTGGGCCTGGGCTTCCTCAAGAGGTCACCCCGTGCCCTGTTTAGTAGTCCAGGCGGGGACTGAAGTAGTTCAAGCTTTATTCAGGTGGAGGGGCAGGCAGACTGGTCCACTGGTTTGAACACTTGTTCATTCATTCATTCATTCATTCCGTGTTCACCGAGTGTCTGCCGTGCGCTGGATGCTGAGGACACAGATAGACCCTCTTGGAGCTCACAGGGCATGGATGGAGATGCAGAGGAAAGCATTCTAGGGGCCCCAAGAGCTGTCCAGGAAAGGTGCACTGATGCTCACAGAACAGTGGGGCCCTGATGCTCGAGGGACAGATGGTCAGCAACAGCTTCATAAACGATGTACTTCTTAAAGATTGCCTCTGGGGACTTCCCTGGTGGTCCAGTGGCTACGACTCTGCGCTACCAATGCAGGGGGCCTGGGTTCGATTCCTAGCCAGGGAACTAGATCCCACATGCCTCAACTAAGAGCTCACATGCCTCAACTAAAAGGGTCCCATGTGCCACAATTAGAACAGACACAGCCAAACAAAGAAATTTTTAAACATTGCCTCTGACTCACTGGGTGACCTCCTGCCCAGGCCTTTGTAAGCATGATTTCATTTGGTTCTCATAGTAACTTCACAGTGTGGACTCGCATCCTTTGCATGTTACAGGTGAGACACGGAGGTTCCACTGGATGAACTGGCTTCCCCCAGGTCATGCAGCTAAGAAGTGGCAGAAACGGAGCTGGAAGCCAGGTTTCCAGGCTCTGCCCTTTCCCACTGTCCTGTTGGGGTTTGCCCAGATGTGGGTGTGGGGAGGGCATTCTAGGGGGTGGCAACGGCTGGGGTAAAGCTCTAGAGATGTAAAATGGCCTTATGCTTTGGGGGAACCATGAGAAGTTCCCCAAACTTGAGGGTGAGATGGGAGTGGGAGCAGGTGTAGGGACCGAGGGGCTGTGGGGGCATCCTTGGGAACCTGTGGGCAAAGAGGAGCTAATGAATGATTTCAGCCTTGCAGAGAGGCGGGGCTCTATGTGGGAGGTATCCTGCTTGACCCTCCAGACTGCGCTCCATCCTTCACCATCCTGCCCTGAGCCTGGGAAGCTGACCTGATTGGACACATCCACAGATTCCCATGCCTGGCCCTGGCTGGGTTCAGCCAATGAAGAGCCCAGCAGGAGATCAGGGGGTGGGAGGAGAGGAGGGTTGGGTGTTTGTCCATCTGGCCTCCCTGGGCTGGATGTGGCCTTTGACCGAAGGCCGTCAAGGGGGAGTTACTCTAACACCGCTTTCCTATTTCCTTCATAGCACTGAGAACCACCAAGGCCAAACCCTTCATTAACATGCTTGTTCATGGCCTGTGTTTTGCAGGCTCCCTTGGGGCGGGGACCATGTCTGTGATGGTTACCCTGGGCTAACATTTTGGAGTGATTATTATACACTGGGCTATCTTCTAAAAGTTTTCACTGGATTGTCTGAATTCTGACACCCATCACTCCCATTTTATCAGTGGCACACGGACATAAAGTCACTTTCCCAAGTTCACACAGCCAGACAGTACTCACACCAATACTTGAACCCAGACCGAGCCTAGCTTGGAGTACGTGTGTGCTAAGTCGTTCAGTCGTGTCCAACTCTTTTTGACCCCATGGACTGCAGCCCAGAGGACTCCTCTGTCCATGGGATTCTCCAGGCAAGAATACTGGAGTGGGTTGCCATGCCCTTCTCCAGGGGATCTTCCCAACCCAGGGATCGAACCCGAGTCTCCTGCATTGGCGGGTGGATTCTTTACTACTAGGGCTACCTGGGAAGCCCTTAGAATATATTTGTGGCAAGAATAAGGAATGGGTTTTGTTAGACTGTGAGCTAGACTGAAAGCCGATTGCTTGTCAAGCCTTGTGGCTCATCAAGTTACCAAAGTTCAAGTCATGCTGGTCAAGCACAGGTCAAACTAATCCAGTGCCTTCTCTGGGTCCTGGTCTGTGCCTCCAACTCCCCGAACAAACATGGCTGCAGAGCTGCACTGTGGCTTTCCTGGACTGTATCACAGAGTTCCTGGGCTCTACGCATTTCTGCCTTTATGGGCCTCTTCCTCCATTAAAAAAAAAAAAACAATTAAAATTGTATTTTATGACTGCTTTGGTACAAGAAGGAATATTATCTTCCACTGGATTATGTTACAACTTGGCTTTTGGTTTTAAAAGAAATTAAAACCTTTTCATGGGCCCCTAAAATGTCGTGATCCCTAAACACTCAGCTGACTGTGCATGGCGGAGAAGTCAGGACTGAACGATTGAGGTTTTGACTCTAAGCATTTGTTATTACATGTAAATTGCATACAAGCATTCACAGGGGGCGTGATTACGTCCATTACAGAGATGGGAAAGCTGAGGCTCGCAGAGATTAGCCATCTGGCCCAGGAGCACAGAGTGAATCCACGGCAAAGCTCATACCTGCCTGAGGTTCACCACGTCGTCACGGGAAGTTCCAACGACAGCTCTCTTGGGCCGAGCTGAGGATGACAGCCACGTGGCAGTGAACTTGTCACAGTGTCAAGATGAATGTGTGTCTGGCGCAGGGATGGCAGACGGGACAGAGAGAGTGGGAGACTCAGATGGATTCCTGCTTGACTCCCGGTCCCGGAGTGGTGGTGAGGGCTGGGGACAGAGGAGGGGCCAGCTCTTTGCCCTCGGACTTGAACTTCCAAGTGAAGCTGGTGGCCCCTGAGTCTATGACTACCCTTGGGGTGGAGACTGGGGCTGTTTATAAACTGAGTGTGATCCTGCCCAGCTCCGAATGCAGGTGGTCGGTGATAAGGTGGCTGCTCCGTAATGAGCTCAGTGGGAAGTTAATAAACACCATTGTACTCAGAGAGCAATGGCAGACTTGAGTACGAAATAAGAGAAATAGCCAGGGGGCGGCAGGACCCCTGAGCTGAGGAGCAGCTGCGCCCAGAACACCCCACCCTCCGCCCCCACCA
>NW_011495054.1:9861818-9862522 GCF_000754665.1 Bison bison bison
CCTCACTTCCTGCAATGGCTCAGCTGTCCCCTGGTCTGTGACCTGGGGCATGTGGCTTCTGGCTCATGACTGCCTCCTCTGTACAGTGGGGCAAAGGGGAATTAAACAGTTATGGCACCCACATCCTGGGTGCGCTATGATGCTGAAGCCTGGTGTCCTGTGGAGGGCCAGTACAGGCGGTCTCCTCTAAACAGTTCAAAGCCAGGATCTCTTCTGCTGCAGGTGAAGGACTGGAGGCTTGTTGATTCAACCCCCAGGTATTTACTGAGTTCCTGTGATGCACTGAGTTCTCAGTTTGGCGCTGCTTGTGTGCACTGCACCAGACAAGTCCCCTGGGCCTCGGTTTGAGAGGAAGGAGACGGACAATAACAAATAAACGAGGCTTATCCAGGTGGCTCAGTGGGAAAGAATCCACCTGCCAAGCATGAGGCTCAGGACACAAGGGTTCGATCCCTGGGTCAGGAAGATCTCCTGGAGATGGGCATGTCAACCCACTCCAGTCTTCTTGCCTAGGAAATCCCATGGCCAGAGGAGCCTGGAGGGCGACAATCCACGGGGCCCACAAAGAGTTGGATAAGACTTAGTACATAAAAACAATGCAGTGAGTCAGAGAGCGGCAGGGAAGAAGGGCAGGGCAAAGTGGGGAGCTGCTCTTTTATTGAGGCGGGGCTCAAGGAAGGATGCTCTAATAAGGTGACCTTTAC
>NW_011495054.1:9862752-9865239 GCF_000754665.1 Bison bison bison
TCCTGGACCCGCCTTTTGGCCTGGGTCCTCCCCCTGCCCATCCCTCCCCACCTCCCTTCTGACTGCACTGATCCAAGGGTGCATGATGTCTAACCCCATCTGAGTTTTTCCTTTTAGAAAATGGCATTGATGGCCTCAAAGATCCTTCCATCTCAGCGTTCTGGACTGTGTGATAAAAGGCCGTTCTGGCTGGGGTCCGAGGTCACCTTTTGTGCCTTTTCCTGAAATCCAGCCCGCTACAGCCTTTCAGGGAATTCTAAGGATTTGGGCTTTTAGTGAAACGGGAAAGGCTCAGAAGTTTGTGCTCCCAGAACAGCTGTGATCTGATCTGCCTTTTGGAAGGATGCTCCCCGGCTGCTGTGCGGAGAATATAGTGGACTCCTTGCCTCCAGGTATTGGGAGGCTTGCAGTGCGGTTCAGGAGCAAGCTGACAAGTCCCCCTCTCAGGTCTCACAGTCAGAAATATGATCACTGCCAACGGGCACTACTGCTGTTACTGCCGATAAACCATGCAGGCGGGGACAGAAGTCCTCCTGGTAAATAGGGGAAAAAAAATCTCTTCTGTTTGATGCTCAGAGGGGTCTTCTGGGGCACAGTCTTCCCAGGACCCTTGGGATGCTCATGACCACTCGAATTTAGTTAGGGTTCCCTCTTTACCACTTGTTGGGCCAGTTCCATCCTGGATGTCGGGGATACGGCTGTGACCAGAGTCTGTCCTGTCCTTGATTTTATGATCCAGGAGGGGAGACAGACAAGTGGCAGATTGCAACCTAATAAAAAGCACTCTGATGGGGAGCAGAGGGGCCTGAGAAATGTTGGGGAGGCTCCTAAATTAATCTCGGGGTTGAGTAAGGGAAGATGGGGTGGTGTTCTAGTAGGAACAGAAGCGTGAGTGGGAGTTAGCCAGGGAGGGGACAGCATGGCAGAGTCCTGGAGGGGAGGGACAGCAGGGTGGCTCCTGGAAGTTCACGTGTTTCACAGCGGCGAGTGCTGGAGTGTGACAGGCAAGGCTGGAGGTTGGAGGGAGGAGGGGCTGCCGGGGATTGGATCAGGAAGGGCGTGGTCTATGACTTAGGACTTCATCCTCTTAGTCTAGGGGGACCTGCTTCAACGTCACAGTTGCTCACAGAAGAGTCTGTGGCCTCTCCCTCTCGTGGCTAAAACGTTGCCCAGAGGGCCCCCCTTCCCCCAGGATGGCCTTTACCACACAATCTGGAATGTTGAGGTGGAATCACCCTTGAGGTCGTCAATCCTGTTTTCTAAATGGAGAAACCAAATCCCAGACAAGATTGGACCATGGATGCCCCGCACAGCAGGACCTTGGTGTGGAATTCAGGCTTCCCTGCCGTACACACTGAGGGTTCATCCCTAAAGTTTGGCCCCGTGGTTTGAACAAGCAGCTACAACTTGGCTGAAGCCCCCAGCGTGAGCTCGGCACACAGTAGGTGCGCAGTTAGTCTGAGTTCTCTTTCATGTGTCCTAGCTCTGCCTCCACTCCCCGGCTATGCAGCCTCTGGATAAGATCTCAGCCTCTCTGAACCTCCTCTGCTTGACGGGAAGATGGGATAGGGAACCACCTGGGGTATCTTCCAGGGCTGATGTTCTGACAGCACAAAGGAACAATTATTTGGCTGCTAGGATGGTCACATGCTTCCATTTCTGATAAGATTTTCCTGCCTCAGAGCAGCCTGGGATGTAAACTGGAAACAGAGGCAGGGGGCCCAAAGAGGGAGAATCCACAAAAAGCTGAGGTGGCCCCTCGGTGCTGTGATCGCATTTGGGTTTCGTCCCTACAGAAGAGTCATTGCAAAGCCAGCAGCTGCCTGTCCCCTTTGAAGAGCCTCCTGGGCAGCTGCCATCCATCACCTGCTTGGCATGACCGTTAAGTACCAGCGCTCAGCGCCGAGGGCTGAAGGAGGGGACTCGCAAGGGGTCAGCCCAGGGCCAGGGAATTAGAAAGAGGCAATCAAAACAGAGGGGATGGCGCATACTGGTTAACATGCAGGCTGTGAGTGAGGCGGCTCTGGGTCAGATCCCTGCGTGGCGGTCACTGCCGCTCAGCTGCCTTGTTCTGCTCTGTGGGTTTTAATAACAGATTCTTGGTCTTCCTTTGTGAGAAGGCTCCTCTCCTACACCTTACGCCCCTCCCAGGCTCAAGAGTGGGCAGGCAACCCTGGCCTGGACAATAGTAGCTTTCAACCCTTTTGACCACAGAGAGCAGGTTAGATGGTCATTGGCCCCAGGTTTGGTCCAATGAGACTTGCATTTTGATGGTGGTCGCTGAGTTGCTTTGGGGTACACCTAGAGCTGCTTTTGGTCATCTTACCTCAATGAAGGAGAACTTTCCTGGGAGTAAAACTATCATAAAACAAAGTATACCAAGAGATGGAGACAGATACCTAAGTGCCTAGATCCAGCCATATGTGATGCTGTTCCTTTACATTTTTCTGCTACATGAGCCTGTAAGTTCCTTTTCTTAGATTAAGG
>NW_011495054.1:9865339-9866325 GCF_000754665.1 Bison bison bison
TTTGTTTTTAATTGGATTTATGTCCAAGAGTAGTCACCGGTCCCCACTGTTACCCTCATTTGGCATATGGTTCACCTCTTTGGACCTCAATTTTCCTACATGTAAAGTAGGGATGACAACAATGCCTTGTAGGGTTAATATTTAGGTTAAAAGAAATAGTGTACGTACAGTGCTCATCACAATGTCTGACAATAATTAATGCTCAATTCAGCTATAATTCAACAGTTCTCGTCCTGTTAAGTCTACAGAGCCCTTTCTTGGCCCCTTATTCTCACGTGAAGGGTTCCTGTGAGGCTTAAACAAGGTGTCATGAATGCAAAATGACTACCGTGTAGTCTGGCACATTCAGCAATGACTGTTCAGGGGTTTTCTGGTGAGCAGGTTATCGAAGCCACGGTGACTGAGAAACAGGTGAATTTCAAGGACTGAGGGGCCAAGAACAGAAGGAGGGAGAGGTGGTCTGAGTAGGACAAATGTTCACTATGGGGACATCCTGTGGGTCCCAGCACACATTCCCCTCTCGTTACCCCCGAGCATTAGGGGCTTCCCTATGAGGGCTGCTTGGGTCCTTCTGTGGTGGTGAGCTGGCTATATGGGAAGTCTGGTAGGCTTGACAGGCCCCCGATCCAGCTGGTTGCCAGGCTTTTCCTGTGTGGAGGCTGCCAGCAACTGGTTGGCAAACCGGAGTCACGAGGTGCCTGACGACAGAAACGGAGGGGACCCTGGTGCTAGTGCTGGCTCACTGCTGGGCTGAGTCAGGGTCCAGAGGACTCTGAGGCTATTGCCTGCCCAGTGGTGGGTGAAGTCGGATCCTGGGGTTGCTGCCACACTACTGGCACGCAGAGCTGGTCTTGGGAGTCTGGCTGCAGGGACCAGGGGTCCCAGACTTGGTGTCACATTGTCACATTGTCACATTGTGTGTGGGGCTGAGGTCCCGGACACATTTGGGTATAGGGTCTGTGGTGTTCTGAAGGTTGTGTTGGCCT
>NW_011495054.1:9867000-9868664 GCF_000754665.1 Bison bison bison
TGATTATATTCTTTGCAGCCAAAGATGGAGAAGCTCTATACAGTCAGCAAAAACAAGACCAGGAGCTGACTGTGGCTCAGACCATGAACTCCTTATTGCCAAATTCAGACTTAAATTGAAGAAAGTGGGGAAAACCACTAGACCATTCAGGTATGACCTAAATCAAATCCCTTATGATTATACAGTGGAAGTGAGAAATAGATTTAAGGGACTAGATCTGATAGATAGAGTGCCTGATGAACTATGGAATGAGGTTCGTGACATTGTACAGGAGACAGGGATCAAGACCATTCCCATAGAAAAGAAATGCAAAAAAGCAAAATGGCTGTCTGGGGAGGCCTTACAAATAGCTGTGAAAAGAAGAGAAGCGAAAAGCAAAGGAGAAAAGGAAAGATATAAACATCTGAATGCAGAGTTCCAAAGAATAGCAAGAAGAGATAAGAAAGCCTTCTTCAGCAATCAATGCAAAGAAATAGAGGAAAACAACAGAATGGGAAAGACTAGGGATCTCTTCAAGAAAATCAGAGATACCAAAGGAACATTTCATGCAAAGATAAGCTCGATAAAGGACAGAAATGGTATGGACCTAACAGAAGCAGAAGATATTAAGAAGAGATGGCAAGAATACACAGAAGAACTGTACAAAAAAGATCTTCACAACCCAGATAATCACGATGGTGTGATCACTGACCTAGAGCCAGACATCCTGGAATGTGAAGTCAAGTGGGCCTTAGAAAGCATCACTATGAACAAAGTTAGTGGAGGTGATGGAATTCCAGTTGAGCTATTCCAAATCCTGAAAGATGATGCTGTGAAAGTGCTGCACTCAATATGCCAGCAAATTTGGAAAACTCAGCAGTGGCCACAGGACTGGAAAAGGTCAGTTTTCATTCCAATCCCAAAGAAAGGCAATGCCAAAGAATGCTCAAACTACTGCACAATTGCACTCATCTCACATGCTAGTAAAGTAATGCTCAAAATTCTCCAAGCCAGGCTTCAGCAATATGTGAACTGTGAACTTCCTGATGTTCAAGCTGGCTTTAGAAAAGGCAGAGGAACCAGAGATCAAATTGCCAACATCCTCTGGATCATGGAAAAAGCAAGAGAGTTCCTGAAAAACATCTATTTCTGCTTTATTGACTATGCCAAAGCCTTTGACTGTGTGGATCACAATAAACTGTGGAAAATTCTTCAATAAATTGGAATCCCAGACCACCTGACCTGCCTCTTGAGAAATTTGTATGCAGGTCAGGAAGCAACAGTTCGAACTGGACATGGAACAATAGACTGGTTCCAAATAGGAAAAGGAGTTTGTCAAGGCTGTATATTGTCATCCTGTTTATTTAACTTATATGCAGAGTACATCATGAGAAACGCTGGACTGGAAGAAACACAAGCTGGAATCAAGATTGCCGGGAGAAATCTCAATAATCTCAGATATGCAGATGACACCACCCTTATGGCAGAAACTGAAGAGGAACTCAAAAGCCTCTTGATGAAAGTAAAAGTGGAGAGTGAAAAAGTTGGCTTAAAGCTCAACATTCAGAAAATGAAGATCATGGCATCCGGTCCCACCACTTCATGGGAAATAGATGGGGAAACAGTGGAAACAGTGTCAGACTTTATTTTTCTGGGCTCCAAAATCACTGCAGATGGTGACTGCA
>NW_011495054.1:9868771-9871186 GCF_000754665.1 Bison bison bison
CAAAGAGTTGGACACGACTGAGCGACTGATCTGATCTGATCTGATCTGATGGCTCAGATGGTAAAGTGTCTGCCCGCAATGCAGGAGACCCGGGTTCGATCCCCGGGTCGGGAATATCCCCTGGAGAAAGAAATGGCACCCCACTCAAGTACTCTTGCCTAGAAAATCCCATGGATGGAGGAGCTTGGTGGGCTACAGTCCAAGAGGTCGGAAAGAGTCGGACACGACTGAGCGACTTCACTTTCACTTTCACCAGAGGGCAGGGCTGGGGCCAAGCTGATCCCAGGGTAGGGTCTGGTTTGCCGGGAGCAGGCTGGGTCTGCAGGAAAGGGGATCGTGGCTTTTCTGAGTCTGGTGTCCGCCCCAGGTGGGTGGGGCTGGTTCAGAGGCTCCTGGGGCGGGGCTGGGCGCAGGGGATTCTGGGAACATGATGCAGCTGGGCCCACGGCGCAGGGGATTCTAGGACAGTGGGGGAGCTCAGTCTTGGTCTCAGGAGATTTTGGGATTGTGGCCGACCTGGGCCCTGGGCACAGGGGATTCTAGGACCGTGGGGGAGCTGAGTCCTAATCTCAGGACATTCTAGGACTGTGGCGGACCTGGGCGCTGGGTGCAGGGGATTCTAGGACCGTGGGGGAGCTGAGTCCTGATCTCAGGACATTCTAGGACTGTGGGGGGCGGGGGTGGGCTGGGCCCTGGGCGCAGGGGATTCTGGGGCCGTGGGGGAGTTGGGTCCTGGGCGCAGGGGATGCTGGGATTGTGAGCTGACAGGTTCTTGTCAGAGGCCGCTGTGGGTTCAGGCCCATTTGACAGCTCGCTCGACAGCAGGTGAGTGAGGCTGCATCCCGCCCAGTTAACTGCTTGGCCTGAAGTGTGGCAGCACTGGCAGGGCCAGGCCAGGTCTTTGGCCCTAAGGAGCTGGAGGCCGCGTCAGCCTCCTTCAATGGAAGGAGCTCCCAAGTATGGCTTCTGTCAGGATGAGCCCGTCTCCTGGCCTCACCCAGAGACCCTCCAAGACCAGCAGTTAGGTGTGGCCCAGGCACTTGTGCCCTGTGCTCCAGAGTGTGTGAGGTTGTCTGCACGCCTTTAAGAGTAAAGCCTCTATATCCCCCGGCCCCCAGGGGCTCCAGAAATAATGCCCTGCTCGCCTTCAAAGCCACGTGCTCTGGGGGCTCAGCTTCCTGGTACAGGACCCCCTGCTGGGGACCCCAAGGAGGGACCCAGACCCCTCACTCCTGTGGAGAAGCGCTGCGTGTGGGTCACCCTCCTGGGGTGTGGGGTTTGGCTGCGTCACCGGTCCACCCCTCTTGCCCGTCTCATTGTGGTTCCTTCTTCAGCTGTAGGTCTTTTCTGGAGAGTTCCGGCCTTTTTCATCCGTGGTTGTTGTGCGCAGTTGTGATTTTGGTGTGTTCATGAGAGGAGTTTGGTGTGTTCAAAAAATTTTTCTACCTTGTCACCACGGCTGGTTTCTTCTATAAACGCTTTGATGGTAGATTTTATGTGTCAACTTGACTGGATCATGGAGAGTCTGGATGTTCTGGGTGTGGCTGTGAAGATGTTTCTGAAATTCCTAAACTGGGGATAAGTGCAATTGCTCCCAACAGAATAATGGTGCCAATAATGCTGCAGAGACGTCATGTTTTTTTTCCCCTTTGTTTTCATCAAGGCCCATCTGCCCTTCTTTAGAACATTTGTGAAGGAGAAATGTGGCATGTGTCTGGAAAAAAAGGTATATATTAAAAAAAACCCACAATACAAAAAGATGCATGCACCTCTATGTGCATAGCAGCATTATCTGCAATTGCCAAGGTATGAAGCAACCTATGGATTCATCAATAGGTGGAATACTACTCAGCCATAAAAAGAAGGAAATATTGCCATTTGTAGCAACATGGGTGACCTAGAGATTATCATATTGAGTGAAGTAAGTCAGACAGAGAAAGACAAATACTATACAATATCACTTACATGTATAAAGCAAACTAGTGACTAAACAAAAAAGCAGACTCATGGATATAGAGAACAAACCAGCAGTTAGCAGTGGGGAGAAGGAAAGGGTAAGGAGCCACATAGGGCCAGGGAAGTAACTGGTACCAACTGTTAAGTATAAAATAAACTACAAGGATATATTTTACAACATGGGGAATATAGCCAAAGTTTGATAATAATTGTAAATGGAGTATAGTCTCTAAAAATGGTGACTCACTATATTATACATCTGTAACGTATAATACTGTGCAGCAACTATACTTCAATACAAAATAAACTTATACTAAAAATGTACTATAGGACTTGCAAATATAGTTAAGACAGTTGAGAAAAGAGACTAGAGAAAAAAAGAAAGTGTTCTTTGTCAATGTTGTTTTGATTGGCTCTGTTGAATTCCATGATTTTTGAAAAAAATGTGTGTTTATTTTG
>NW_011495054.1:9871286-9917392 GCF_000754665.1 Bison bison bison
TTATTTTGACCATTCCTGTCTCCCCGCCCCCACCCCTGATATTTGGCTATTCTAAATGATGTTTCTGGAATGTGCTATTTTTTTTTTCCTCTCTTGGCCCCCATGAAGGAGAGCATTCTGTCCTGTCCTCCTTTAATTCAAGTCATTCTTAAGGTTGCATCCTAGATGTGCCTCCTCCAGGAAGTCTTCCGGGATGCACCAGTTCTGGGTCAAGTGCCCCTCCTTCCCGTAGAGCCTTGTCCTTCTTTCATCACAGTTTGTGATTAGTATAAAATGGCTTGCTTCTTGCTGGACCAGGAGTTCTAAAGCTCCCAGGAAAGCATCTTATTCATAGCTGTAATGGGTATAATGCACCATGAAATAGGTCACACTGGAAATATTGAATAAATGTTGAATAAACACAACAACACACATCCTTGCATCGTTGTAGAGAAAGTACTGTTTGACAGATGAGGAGCTTGAGACTCAGAAAGGCAGCGAAAGCTGAAATGAAGCAGAGCTGTGTTCAGAATTCAGTTTCCTCTGATTCCAAGGCATTGTTTGCCCTTTGCTGTAGTTCCTCCATTTCAGCACCGCGGGTTGCCTCTCCCATTCCTTCCCCCAGCTTCCCAGCTCCTGAAAAAGGCTAGAAACAGAGGAAAAGGAGCTGGAAAGAGGACTCTGTAACCCGGGAAGCAAAGGCATCACCTGCTCCAGCAGGCGAGGAGCCGGGGACGCTCATATGGGCCAGCATTTCCCGTTATTTTCTTCCGGAGGAGAACTTGGCCTCCTTCCCTCATGCCGGGGACTCACAAAATCCGATTTGAAATCTACTCAAGTGTACACTAACCAGCTTCCTCTTGGCACAGGCTGGAGAGCCTATAATTAGAGCAGACACCATACCAGTTAGCGGGTTTCATTCACATGAACAGAAAGTGTGTTTGCAAAGGGAGATGATGGCTGGAGGAGCAGACTTGGGAAGCTTCTCTGGAGGGCTTGCACCTGCCGAGTGCCAGAAAGATGCCTTTCTAAGTTCAGAGATTGTGGCTGGCTGAATGTGAAACGTGAGTGGGGACTCTGGGAAGGCGATGCCTGTGGTCCTTAAATACATTGTGCTTGGGTTAGGGCACAAATATTCAAATCCCAGCTCCAACACTCAGGTAAGTAATTCAGTTTCTTTGAGCTGTAGCCCATCTGTGCAGTTGGAACATCATTACTGACCTCACAGGGTCATGTTATCAAGATCTAGATGATGAGATGGTGTGTACACAAAACCAGAGCAGGTGCTCAGAGACAGTAACAGGACTTATTAGTAAAACCACCACCTCCACCGATAAAACAATCAGCATTTATTGAGCGTGTATTATGTACCAGACCCTGTTCTAATACTGTACATGTTTCATTTTCACAACGGTTGGTAAGCAACATACTTGAGAAAACTGAGACCCAGCAATGTCATGCCATTTGCACAGAAATCACACAAGATGGTAGCTTTTCATTAACATTCCAAGGGGTGGAGAGAGCATGACGGTGTAAGACAGTGTATGGGGTTGTCTCATGAAATTTACAAACTCATCAGTGCTGAGGTCCACACTTTCTCTTGTTAGGGTCCTAGGAGAAAGGGGAGAGAGTTCGCAGTAAACTCATTTATTGGGCGCATCTACTATAATCTAGATGCTTGTATAGGTGTTATTTTATTTAATTTTTCTCTGGGAGTCTGTGGGTGTGAAAGAATAGCCTCGGAGATTGATGTCTTTTGTCCAGGCTTATGCAGAGCTATGATTAAAACACTGGACAGACCAATCCCAAGTGAGCTGCTCATTTTATAATACCGCAAGATTACCCAAGCCTGTCAGGACTCTGTTCTGTTTGTTTACGTATATCATTTATGGAATGTTAATATAAAATCTGAAAAAGATTGGAAGTTTAAGTCCCATCAGAACTCTTTTTGAATGCAGAGATTAGCTTTAGGGAAGAAAGAAATTTGTTGGATCATCAAATTGAGAGCTTTCGAAGCAGGCTTTCAGGCAAGGCTGAATCCAGGTGCCTGAACAGAGCACATGCTGCTGCTAAGTCTCTTCAGTCATGTCCGACTCTGTGCGACCCCATGGGCTACAGCCTACCAGGCTCCTCCATCCATGGGATTTTCCAGGCAAGAGTACTGGAGTGGGGTGCCATTGCCTTCTCTGGATTAGAGCACATAGGCCTTCAGCTATTAGCCTCTCTTCCCTCTGTGATGTTGCCACCTTCAAGAAGCCCCTCTCCCTTTTGTAGTGAGATTTCCACTGGCTTTATGGTATCTGGCACAGGCTGCTTTCCCCCCACCTCCCACCATTGGCTTCATTACTTCACCTCAAGTTAGACGATGAGGTGACATGATTCGTGTGGGTCAGCCTCCTCCTGGGTCTCAGAGCAGAGTAGGGGGTGAAGGAGAATGGGACTGAGATGGAGGTTGGAAGGAATATAGCCAACACTCTTTCCTACTCCCCATCTCTAGGATCCAGTCTTGATGCCTTCTTAAGTGCCACAGATTTTCTGCCAAAAGAGGAGACTGCCCTGAAGCTTGTTTTTTATCCTAGGGATTGGACGCTCTTTACATGCCCAGGCGTTGGCTGGCCCTCCTCCTGGTGGGCCAGTTGGGAGGAAGCATGAAACAACCTCCCTCCGGCTTGGTCTCTGTCAAGACCCAGGGTCCCACGGCTCGATGCCTGACTTTGGATTCCTCCCTCCCCCACCACCCCACTCACTTCTTGTCCAAGTCCACCCAACTTCAGTAGCCTCCTTGGGCTCCATTTCTTTCTTGCTTGTACCCTGGTACTTAGCTTTTTTCCAACCATGTCATTCCTCGCCCCTCCCTCATCCCACCCCCTCAGGGCTTGGCACATTAAGCCCCCTCTGTCCTGCTCCCACCTCTTTCCAGATGTGGCATCAGGGACCAACCTTCCTCATTCCTTCTCTGCTTCTTTGGCTCTTGTCCAGCTGGACACCATTCACCCACTGTGTGATCTAGGGCCAGTTACCTTCTGCGGGTCTCAGTCTTCTCAGCTGCAGGAATGGGGGCGATCCTTTCTGATCAGCTGGCCTGAGCTTGGCAATCGTATTTACAGTAACACGAGCACAATATGTGAGGAATTACCAGGAGACTCCGGGCTGCTGCGAGGCCGGATTTGTACTGATATCGCCCCATTATGAGGTGTCATGTTGCATTTGCAGGAGGTGGCTCTCCTGTGCCATATGAAATACTCACCTGCCTCCCCTGGAAGGGATGAGAGCTTCTCCCTGCTTCCTGGCCGCTCCACCATGGAGGGAGCCAAGCCCCAGGCTGTCACCAACACAGGGTGATACCAGGACCTGAAGCACAGCCCTGGGCATCTGGGACAGAGGGGTGAGGCTGGTGGGTGGTGCAGAAGAGACCGAGGGGACCTGTTGTCTGTAATGGTCCAGGGTCCATCAGAGCCTCATTACTCACCTCTTCCCCATAGGCAGAGACACTTGGGATTGGAAGGAGCTATGGGTTGAATTGTCTCCATCTCCAATCTCTGTGTTGAAGCCCTAACCCCCAGTACTTCAAAAGGTGACATTATTCAGAAATAGTGCAACTGCAGATGTGAGTAGTCAAGATGAGGTCGTACTGGAGTAGGGCGGGTCCCTAATCCAGTGTGTCTGATGTCCCCGTAAAGGGGGGAGGTTTGGAGACACACACAGGGAACTCTTTCTGAATACTGCAGGTGTGCTGCCACAAGCCTGAGGACTGCCAGAAGCTGGGAGAGAAGCCTGGAAGAGACCCTTTCCTAAAGTCATCAGAGGGACCCTGGCCCTGCCCATATCTTGACTTTGGACTTCTGGCCTCAGAACTGTGAGACAATGAATTTCTGTGATTCTAAGCTGCCCAATTTGTGATGGTTTGTTACAGCAGCCTAGGAAAATAATCCAGGAAGGGAGTTCACAGATCCCTAGGGGTCCAAGGAGGTACTACGTGGGCAGGACATAGAGGATGAACTCTGGGATCAGCCAGAATTGACTTTGAAAATGAGAGTTGAAGTTTTAGAAGGGAATTTGGTGTTGAGAGTCAGAATCGGGGCTCTGGAGATAGAATGAAGACATCCTTACTTCCTCCCTGTGGGACACCAGGTCTAACTTCTCTGGGCCTCAGTTTTCTCCTTTGTGAAATAGGGACAACATATCATTGTCCTCATAATATTGTTGGGAGATGAAATGATATAACACTTGGGAAGCAAATAGCATATAGACCATGTTAGCTTTCCTCATTGCCAGCTGAGTGAATTTAGTCACTGCTTGTATAGACCTTAGTTTTCTCATTTGTAAAAGAGGGCTAATAATTTTGTCCTCACATTTTTGTTAAAAGCATAAAGAAGGTAGACAATCACTTACTTGTTCCAGTAACTGGCAGATAGTAGGAGATAAATAATCGTTAGCCTCATTCTTTCCATTTGAGTTTCCCACCTATGTAGTTGCTCAGCTTCTGCTTGAATACCTCTAGGGATGGGCAGCTCCTTATGTTTTATAATGTTCAATTCTATAGGGAATAGAAGCCTCACACAGAATCCTGATTCAAGGAGACTTTATAAGGTCCCATACATGTGTTACTCTTTCTCTTCAAGACTCCACTTTATACATGAAGGGGCTGAGGCCCAGGAACCAAACAGAAAGATTAGAAATAAGGTCTCTGGAAAGGGAACCCTCCTGCACCGTTGGTGGGGAGGTAAATTGGTGCCCCAACTATGAAAAGCAGTATGGAGGCTCTTCAAAAAACTAAAAATAAAGTTGCCATATAATTCAGAAATCCCACTCCTGGGCATATATCCAAATAAAACTCTAATTCAAGAAGAGGCGGGCACCCCGGTTTTCACAGCAGCCAAGACTGGAAACAACCTAAATGGCCGTCAGCAGATGAGTGGATGAAGAAGATGTGGTCAGCATATACAATGGAGCACCACTTGGCCACAGAAAAGGATGAAATAATATCTGCAGCAGTAAGATGGACCTGGAGATTGTCGGGTGGCGCTACTGGTAAAGAGCCCGCCTGCCAGTGCAAGTTCCATCCCTGCGTTGGGAAGATCCCCTGGAGGGGGAAATGGCAAGCCACTCCAGTAATCTTGCCTGGAGAATCCCATAGACAGAGAAGCCTGGCGGGCTACGGCCCATGGGGTCACAAAGAGCTGGACACGATTAAAGTGACTTAGCACACACAGAGATGATCATACTAAGTGAAGTCAGTTAGAAAGAGAAAGACAAGTACCATGTGACGTCACTTGTATATGGAACTGAAGTGTGACACAAACGAACTTACCTACGAAACAGAAACGGACTCTCAGACGGTGGACCTGTGGTCACCAAGGCGGGGGGTGGGAGAGGGTTGGACTGGGAGTTCGAGATTAGCGGATACAAACTACTGTATGGAGAATGGGTAGACAACAAGGCCCTACTATATAGCATACAGAACTCTCTTCAGTATCCTGTAATAATAGTATAAAAGAATATGAGAAAGAATGCACGTGTGTGTATAGGTAAAACTGAATCACTGTGCTGTGCAGCAAAAATTAACATGACATTGTACATCAGCTGTACTATGAGTGTGGAAAGAGTGAAGGGGGAGGGTGGGTGACGTGGGGACACGGCACACCACAGTAGCCCCCTCTTCCTGTCTGTCTATCTCTTCTTCCACGCTTGCCTCTTTCCTGCTATGGCCTAACATGTGAATTAGCTCACACCATTCCCTGCTTCTGACTTTCAGTGGATTCCCATTGCACTTGGAAAATAATCCCAAAGGCCTTTGCTTGGCAGACAAGGACCCTCGTGACTCTGGTTCCTTTGCCAACCCCATCCTGGGATATTCCACCCTAAACAACCTCACGCCAACCTCAAGGCCTCTTCCTGTCTTCAGATGGACCATTCCTATGACCACCTTGGGGCCACCCTCTGCTCATCCTGTCTGAGCATCACGTGACAGCAACTCCTCACCCTTCAGGCCTGGATCTAAACCTCACTTTATCCTAGAGGTCCCCACTCCCCTGCCCCCAGTGCCTCTGAGCTGGGTCAGTCTCCACCCCTGCATATTACCCTTACTGTGCTGTTTTATTTCCACTATCACGCATGGCACCAGTGGTATGAATATGTTTATTCTGTGCCTGTTTGATGAATGCCTCTCTTTCTCAGCAGACCGAAAGCTCCAGGGAAGCAAAACTCATGCTTTTTTTAGAATTCACAGTTGGCCCCTGGGCACCTGGTAGGAACTCAGTAACTGTCATTTGAAAGGTTGAATTGCACGGGTGTGAGTGTGGGTCTAGGGTATGCATGAGGTGGGTGGGATGGGGTGTGGTGGTTGTTCTCAGGGAACTGACATAGGTATCAGATTTGTAGCTCTGAGATGATAAGTTGGAGAGTGACCAGAACTGTGTTTTAAAAGAAACAGGTGCCTAAACTACATGTGTTAAATCTGGCAAGGAACAGACCTGGGGAACGTGAGACATGTCACTATCCTGTGAAGACAAGACTGTCTCTGTTCCCCAGGATGTCCCCAGGATCTAGCCCCATCTCTGACACAGAACCTTAACTCGAGTGATGCTCAGTGGGCATCTAAAGAGAGAATACAGGGGCGCAGACCTTGTCTCGATCAAGGAAAATTCTTTGTGATGTTTGGAGCTGGCACATGCTTGGGGGGAGAGTGGGTGGACTTCACCTGGGTCTTCAAGTCCCTTCCAGCTCTGAGACTCCATGCTCTAAGAGACCTTTCCCTGGCTGGGCAGACCTGGGCAGAAGGCAGAGTAGCTTTCCTTTTCTCGGTTGGGAGCACTGGGTGGAGGGGGCTGGGAACAGATCAGTGCCTCACTCCTGGACCGGAGTCTGGTCCTGTTGGTCTTCGCCGCGGGCCTGGAAGCAGCACTACACTCCTTGAGACGGGACCTCCTCCCTCTTCTGCCTCTGTAGGGCCTCAAGCACGAGTCCTAAGCAAGCCTTGTTACCTCTCTGCTTGGGTAATGATTTCCCCAGGTCTCACAGTGCTTATTATCGAAGTCACAACAAACAGTCATGGGCCTCCTAATTAAAAACCAGTCTTCGTTTGGTTCCTGTGCTTGGGACTGCAGCTTGGCATTACCTTATCCAAGATGGAAAGCTAGTTGGCAGAGGTCTTTAGTGAGAACTTGCTACCCAGGAAGTCAGGACAGAGCCAGTTCAGAGGGGCTGAGGGAGCCTGGACAGTCTCCCTGAGCTCAGTGGGGCTCGTCAGAGCAGGATGTATGTTCACAGTGACCCTTGTGTGGAAGCCTAGTGAAAATAATGTGGACTCAAGCAGCTAAGGTTTAGAACACCAGCTCCTCTAGGTGACCTTGAAGAAGTCACTTCATCTCTTGGGCTTTAGTTTTCTTATCTGTAAACTGGGGATTGCAACAGTGTTTACCTCTTAGAGTTGCTGTGAGCAGGAAGTGAGTAAAGTAGTGAACACAGAAGGTCCCAGAAGGCCAACATTTTGCCTTACAGGAGGCAAAGACATATTTCTTATGCTGAGGGACTTATATTCTTCCATTTCTGCTGCTTGGCCCAGTAGTTGCCTAATAGTGGAGAAATGCTTTCTCGGGCCACCTTAAGTGAGAAATGTGGTCATTTCTTTCACTCCTGGAAAAAAAGTTGGCTTGAGGAATTTCAGAATGTCCGCAGAGGGCTGGATGACCTCAAGTCCATTCAGCCTTATCTCCTCACATTGAACTTGTAATGCCTGAGAGCCGGAGAGGGAAGAGTGCTTGTCTATGGTCACACAGCTGTAAACGCAGAGCCAAGATGAGCACTCAGCCCTCGTACTCTTTCTAGGGGGTGATGGCATTATGGCAATTGGCCATTGTCTCAACCCTGTTGATGAGACCAGAAGCAGCCTTCCTGAGTCACTGAAGCAGGGACCCTGGGACGGTCCCTTCAACCCAAGGCCCATGCAGGGCCAAATCCCAACAGGGGAGTTTGCTCATAACAAAACCACAGGCTGACAGCCTTGTACTCACAAACAGTGTTGAGGGAGGTGAAGGGGAAGTAAGTGCTCTCTTGACTTTCTGAAGGAAAACAATTTTCTTTCTTGGTAACTGCAATTACTTGAAAACCATGTCAAAACAGTCGTTTTTCTCCAGTGCTGTCTCTCTCTCTTACTCTCTCTCTTCCCCCTCCCTCCTTTCTTTCTTAACTAGTGTTTAAGGGGCCAAAGAAACTGCAGGGTGATCGAGAGAGCAAAGATCTTAGTTAAGGACCTTTGACAGAGGCGCATAAACCTCCCTGCCACCGCCCCCCCACCCACCCGCAATACCCTTAGCTGAGCTCTAGTGCAGAGAAGGGTAGCAGCTAATTAATGCCCGAGATCTGATGAGCTTAACTCCTTATGTGGGTATTTCACTGCTTCTTGGTTCCACTTCCTTATGAAGTGATAAGTACGGTGTTGATGGACATTTCTTTCTTTTTTTATGAGACGCTTGGAGGGCCCTCATCTCTCCAAAGCACTCTAGGAAGGTTGTCTAAGTGAGAGTTGCTGCTTGTTCTAATTAGGGTCCCTTCCAATTCCAAACCTCTTTGAATAATAAATAGATAATGAGATTTAGAAAAACAAAAGCTGTGTCCTTAAGCTGTGGACCATAGTTCATCAGCAACTTTGGGGCCACTTAGCTCCATGACTGCTTGGACAACTGTATCGGTGCCTAAAACACCCAATTAATGGTCCTATTTCCACTGTCTGATCACTGAACAGACAGGGGGAGAGGTCACCGGAGTCCCACTTATAGAACTAAATAAGACACCTTTGCAGAGTTTCTCCTCAGCACCCTCTGTTTAATTACAGAAATGATTGTTTGACCAAACTAATATAACAGTTTAGCAGAAAGGTGATCGTGTGAATGCAAAATCCTTCCCAGGCCAGGAGAACAAGGATTTAACTTCCACCTCTGCCCTCAACCAAACCTGTGTCATTTTCATCACACATTCGTGACTTATTTGGAGTTCATGTCTCTGTTACTCCTTTCTTTAGGAGTCTTGTCTTGTGGATGTGATGGGCAATAACCTAAGCTGTATCTGCCCCTTTGAGACTCTCAGACCCTCAAGGGCAAGGAACAGACCTGACTTATCTGTGCAGTGCTGGACACAGTAAGTGTTCAGTGAGTGTATGACTGGCTGACTAACTGATGGGCTGAATGAATGTTAAAAGGGATTTTGAATTTAAGCTCACTGAGGGCAGGGACTTATGTCTTTTATTTTTTTCCTGGAACAGTGTTTGGCACAGAGTAGGTGCCTGCTAATTGCTTATTGTACTGTGTGAGCATAGGAATGGACATGAGAGCAAAGGCTGCTTTTCTTTGCTAATTGTGTGAACTGGAGAAAGGAATTAATCTCTTTTCATGGATGTAGTTATGGGGATGAAGTGACTTACGTGACGTTGCTTGCTGAAGTATACCGTAATATACACGTGTGTATTGGTTACCCACGGACGCAATAATGCTCTGAAAGGTGCATGAAAAGGCGCTCAACACGCCTAACCATCAGGGAAACGCAAGTCAAAACTACAGCGAGGGGACTTCCCTGGCGGGCCAGGGGTTAAGAATCCGCCTTCCAATTCAGAGGACGCAGGCTTGATCTCTGGTCTGGGACCCAAGATCCCACAGGCCGAGGGACAACTAAGCCAGCACACCACAACTCCTGAGCCCTTGCCCCACAAGCTACAAAACCTGTGTGTTCTGGAGCCCATCTGCTGTAACTGAGAGAAGGCCACACGTCGCAAGGAAGAGCCCGTGTGCCGTAATTATGATCCAAAGCAGCCAATAAATAAATATTAAAACATCACAACGAGCTATTTCCTTACAGCCGTCAGGATGATGAACACGACTGCCTAAAGTCTGAGTGCGCAGTCCCAGAACCACGGTAGTTTTTCCCTGCCTTAGGCCAAAAAGAACCCCAGAATCTAGGATGAGGTAAAGGGGAATTCGTTCTCCTCTCCTCACTAGTTAAAATAGATGCTCTGGAGGAAACTCTGGTGGGGGCCATGTCTGAGAGGATGGGTGTTCAGGGTCACGTGGCCTTAACAGGGGTGGGGGAAGGGAGGGGGACACAGGGTCTGGGAGGCAGAAAGGTCTGGCAGAAGGTTATCCAGGCCCTCTCCTAGAACTCCCCGTCTAAGCTGTGGACTTTAAGAATTGTATCTTATTTACTTCTGTCCTCAGCAACCAGTGGGGCATCTGAAGCAGGGACACTCAGTAAATGCATGACTGAATTTAAGAAGCAGCATGACGGTCTGCCCTAGGGAGGGCCATCTTTTCCAACAGGGGAAATCTAAAACCAGAAATGGGGCAGTCAGAGGCAGGAGGATTGGGCTGTTGGCACCGTGACTACACCTTTCACCAGGGGAAGCAGGTCTTTAGCTACTAGTTATGGAGAAATATTACCCGGTGCCAGTACTGTTTAACTTGCGTACCTTTGGCCTGGGGGCTGCAGAGACACCCCTCGCCCTACCAGCTGAGAAGTGCCTCACAGGCCAGTCAGCATCCTTTTAAGCAACTGGGCAAAACGAGAAACTTTGGATGGCTTTTGGAGGTAGGACCTGCTCATTCTAGCCTTGTTGCCTCCCTTTTCTTCTATCTCTGGATCAGGGATAAACAGTTACAGAGATTGAGCTTCTTCAGTATCAAACAGGTCTGAGTTCAGATCCAGGGTCTACCATTTGCTCTACGTGTAACCTCGGGCAGGGAATGAATGTTGTTCTCTGAGCCTCGGTTTCCTCATCTGTAAATGGGTATGATAGTAGCAGAACCCATTCTTGTGAAGATTCAGTAAGGTAGTCTGGGACAAGTACTTAGTCCTGACTTCCTCAAATATGTATTGAGGGCTGGCTTGGTGCCAAGACTCGAGAGATATAGTGGAGACAAAAGCAGATACAGTGTCTGCCTCTGTTGGTAGTAGGCTGGTGGTGGTAATGGTCAAGTTAGAAATCACACAGAGAAATGTGAAATTGCCATTGTGATCACTCCTGTGAGTGGAGTTGCACAAATCTCTGAGCCTCCAGGGAGGAGTTCAGCCTTGTCTGGAAGGTCAGAGAAAGCTTCCCTGAAGTAGTGACTCTTGGGCAAAAATCCAAAGAAGCAACAGCTAGAAAGCATTCAGTGTATGTGTCATTGTCCTCTTCTTCCTCACCTTCAGAGGTCAGTTTAGCTCAGCTGGTAAAGAATCTGCCTGCAATGCAGGAGATCCTGGTTCGATTCCTGGGTTGGGAAGATCCCCTGGAGAAGGGAATGGCTACCCATTCCAGTATTCTTGTCTGGAGAATTCCATGGACAGAGGAGCCTGGCAGGCTACAGTCCATAGGGTCACAAGGAGTCAGACAGAAGTCTGCACAGAGTCCCAGCGATTAGATTTGCAGAGCGTTTGTCTTCCCAAAGGTTCATTGTGCCTGGAACCCTGCCATTAGGTTGGCAGCCCTTACAGTCCTCTTTTGGGTAGAATTTTTTCCTCATTATTTATAGTGGCCAACAAAACGGGTCAACTCCCCATGAGGAGAGACAAATTTAAGATGTTGATTAAAAGAGAGATTTGGGAGCAGGTACATTTAAAGGTGGGCTTCCTAGGTGGCGTCAGTGGTGAAGAACCTGCTTGCAAGGCAGGAGGTGCAGGAGACGAGGGTTCGATCCCTGGATTGGGAAGATCCCCTGGAGGAGGGCATGGTAACCCACTCTAGTATTCTTGCTGGGAAAATCCCATAGACAGAGGAGCCTGGTGGGTACGGTCCCAAAGAGTTGTACGCAACTGAAGTGACTGTGTATGCATGCATAATCAAAGGCAAGATGGAGAAGATACCTAGACTCTCTACCTCCTTTTCACCTCCCCACAACCCCATAATTTTAGAGAAGTCTTAGTAACATAAGCTTAGAGAGGTCACAATCTTAGTAACCACCTAATTCAATCCACTTATGTAACGCCCGAGAAACCTGAGGTTCAGAGAGGGTTAGGTATTTGCCCGAAGGCACACAGCAGGTGACTTACAGCATAGGGACTTGTACCAGGGTTTCTTAAACGCTCTTGTGCTTTTTTCCTCTCTGCACCATATTCCTTCTAGTTTTTTTTTTGGGGGGGGAGGGGGTGCTTAAAATTGCCTCCTAAAGGAAGGCAGCAGATTTATGGGTTAATAAACATTTACAATGAGCCGCTGAAAAAACAGACTCAGGTAGACAGGAATTATTCATTCAAATTAACTATAAATTAAGATCAACCTAATTTAGGCCTATTAAAATGGAAAGCATATTATCTCTCATTCAAAGGAATTTGTATTTGATGCAAATAGAACAAGTTCCTAAACTTTAGAAATGTTCTTGGATTTTTCATCTGCGTAGTTAACCAATGGAGAATGGGCCCCCAATTTAAAAGCAGGGGAACATACGGAACAATAATTAGTTATGTAAATAATGTGGCATTCTTGTTTATAATTAGTTCAAGAATAAAATAAAATTCACGCATGTCACAGGACTAATTTTCGTATGCAAATGAACAATCAAAATTATAAACGGTAATAATGCAGTTTGGGAGATGTGACATTCTCAATTTATTAGCAGAGGTGCCAGTTACAGCTGATGATGGCTGACGTTGAGAGATTTCAAAGGTGCCCAGACCTGAAAAATTCTCACCCATCAAGAGGAGAAAATCTAACTGGAATATTTTCACCCATTTTATGTTGCTGCTGGCCGCAAAGTGTGCCCAGGGCTCCCCCAAGTCTGGAAAGAGGGATTGCCACACCAGGGAGAGAGGATGCCAAGAGAATCTTTGAAAATGTTGCCTTGAATCTCGCTGGTGGAAGGAGCCAAGAAAGGGCATTCTAACCTGGGTTCTGGACCTCAACTATGTGTATGACCTTGGGCAAGCCACCTGCCCTTGCTTGGTCTCATTTTCCTCATTTAAGATAGAGGTTTAAGAAAAGAGGTTAAGAAAAGAGGTTAAGAAAGAGTTGGTGGATGTTTTGGAATCAGACATTTGAGTTAGAATCTGTCGTGCTGCTTGCTAACTGTAGGGCTTCCTCCTTACCTCTCTGGGCTTATGTTTCCTCATATGTCAAATGACAGTAATAATAGTGTCCCTTGTCTGTAAGCACTGCTGAATTAGCTCAAAGAAGGACTATGTGCAAGTTTGATGGAAAGTATAATATCAGGGGAAGAAAAAGAATGAGATAATGAGAAGGTCTAGAAAAAATGGTGCTTAAATTTTGGCATTTGTGAGAGCTTTGTGTTGTTCTGGAAAATAGGTTGAAATTACACCATGTCACCATGAAGATGTGTATCATGTTTCTTGAGATTTACCCATCCATTCATCCATCCATCTGTCCATCCACCCATCATCCATCCATCCATTCATCCATCTGTCCATCCATCCATCCATCCATCTGTCCATCCGTCCATCGATCCATCTGTTCATCCACCCATCATCCATCCATCCATTCATCCATCCATCTGTCCATCCACCCATCATCTATCCATCTATTCATCCACCCATCGTCCATCCATCCATTCATCCATCTGTCCATCCATCCATCTATCTGTCCATCCACCCATCATCCTTCCACCCATCATCCATCCATCTGTCTATCCACCCATCATCCATCCATCCATTCATCCATCTGTCCATCCATCCATCCATCTGTCCATCCATCCATCATGCATTCATCATTCATCCATCTGTTCATCCACCCATCATCCATCCATTCATCCATCTGTCCATCCACCCATTCATCCATCTGTTCATCCACCCATCGTCCATCCATCCATTCATCCATCTGTCCATCCATCCATCCATCCATCTATCCATCCATCCATCATGCATTCATCATCCATCCATCTGTCCATCCACCCATCATCCTTCCACCCATCATCCATCCATCTGTCCATCCACCCATCATCCATCCATCTGTCCATCCACCCATCATCCTTCCATCCATCTAACTATTAAGAACATTTAGAAGGTTAACTGTGTACCATGTGAAGGGTGGAGACTCCAGGCCCATTAAACTGGTGGCACTTCAGATTTGGGATGGGGATGAATGATTACTGGGCAACTACCCTGTGCTGGGCTATGTCTAGAAGCTTTAGGTACATGATCTCATTTAGTCCTTTTACAGCCCTGAAAGTTATAGGTAACAACACATAAAATAATAATAGCTATCATTTATTGAGTGTTGCTATGCATTAGGCATTATGATTAGACATTTATGTGAATTATCTCAGTTGATGTCCTCAGCAGTTTTGAAAAGGAGTTACTCTTATTTCCCAGATTTACCATTATTTCTTAGATTCAGAGAGATTAAGTGCGCTACCTGAGGTCACCCAGGACAGGAACACTCAAGCCAGGCTCTAGTCCCTGGTCTTTGGAATTCCAGGGGGGCTTCTGTCTCCTTCACTGTGCCTTTAGGACAGTGGTCTTCTCTTGGAGGGGTGCATGCTGGCTCCTGGCCCCACGAGACAATTGTGGGAGTAGGAAGACAAATGCCTTCTCCCAGAGTTGTCTCTGCTCCTTCCCCAGGGGGTGTCCCCTCCTGAGAACCCTGACTGGTCAGCCTGTGCTCAGAGCATCCTGGAGGGTCCTCCACACCTCCCAGATGTGAGTACACACAGCCGTCAGGCTCCCAGGAGTCTCTGGATCCCGAGAGCAGTGGGGGCCCTGCAGGATTAGTTGCATCTCCAGCTCCCAGCGGGGAAGTGAGGGGCTGAGACAGCTCAGCTTGGTTCAGACTGAAGGGAAGGCACCCAGGTGGCAGAGAGAAGACCTCCGTGGCTCAGGGGCTCTGTTCTGCAGGCCCGAGAACCTACGTGGGCAGAGAAAGGCTCATGGCAGGTAGGGAAGGCCATGGAGGGCCTCGCTTCTTCCAGGGGGATGATGTCAGACCCCAAAGTCCTCTTCTCCCATGCAATTCTGGAATTACACAGCTGGAAAAGGAGCCCCAGAAGGATCTGTTTTCAGCTTCTTAATTCTTTTGATGTGGCCTTCTTCCCTGTCTTTCTCTCTCTTCTTCTTCCGTGGTTATTTTGGGGCACCTACTGTGTATTATGCTCAGGAAGAACCAGGCAGACCCAGTCTCCAGCTCCATGCTGGGTCTAGGTGGGGAAGACAGAAACCATCAGATAACTGGCACAAAGAAAGGCATGTTTACACACTGGGAGGGTTATGTCAGGGAGTCACTCATCTCTCTGCAGCAGGGACTGGCTTCACTGGGGGATTGGCCAGGAAGGGCTTTCCTGAGGGAGTGACATTGGCACCAGGACCAAAGGATAACCAGGTGAAGAATCACTTCACCTCTTGAAGCCTCAATTTTCTTGTCTGTAAAATGGGATAACAGTAGCACCAACATTCTAGGACATTTGTGAGGATGAAATGCCACGAGACGGGGAAATGGATGGTACACAGATGGTCCTTAGTTAGCACACATCATAGCACACCTCCATGTGAAGCCACTGTAGATTGGAAGTTTCACCTTTGACCTAGGAACTGCTTGCTGGCCTGAGGGGCTGAAAAGTGCAAGACCGCCGCATGAAATGCTTTGATGATGAAACACAGAAGAGGAAGGGTCTCTCTGTGCAGTGTGTATGTGCATTTGTGTATGTGTGTATGTGTGCAAGAGAGAAGGGGGCAGAGAGAGAAAGAGAAAGAGGGTTGCATGGAGAAGGTGGTGCCTGGGCCATGTCCTAAACAGTTAATACTGTTCAAGAGAATGAAGGAGGGAAGAGTGTTGGAAGTAGAAGGAACAGCAAGTGTGAAGTGATTAAAATATGAGAGTGAATGTCGTCTGTTGGTTGATACCTGAAGAAATTCAGATGGTCACATGGAGCAGATGTTCACACAAAACAAGCTTTATTAAGACAACACCATATAGACATTGCAGGATAAAGCTTTCATTTCTTGAAAAAAAAAAAAAAAAAGACAGTGCTGCTATTCTTAATAATAATAACAATGGAGATGATAACAACAATGACCACAAACGCAGAGGGAAGCGGTGCTTTGCCAGACACGACATGTGGCTGACATGCTATCTACTCATTTGGTGATGTTGCCTGACTTGATGTCCAAGGCTGTGTGGGCCACTCACACTGGCGAGGAATTGAGGGTAGCATTGTGGAGGAATTTTCTGTTCTATCTCAGAAGAGATGCTCTGTTTCTGCAGGGTTACCCTTGGCAACATGAATGGTCTAGACAGGTTCTTTCTTTGTTTCCTGGAGGGTCAAATTGAGACAGATATATTAAGGAAACAGGTTTAGCTCAGTCGAAGGATGATTGTACAGAGCTCTAAGAGGTAGTGAGCTCCCTGTTATGGGGATATGCAAATATTAACCTGGCTAATTCCTCATTGGAGATGTTTTGAGAGCAGCCAGAGAGAAGTCAGGGACTTCGCTGGTGGTCCAGTGGTAAAGAATCCACCTGCCACTGCAGGGGACATGGGTTCGATCTCTGGTCCGGGAAGATTCCACATGCCTTGGGGCAACTAAGCCCATGCTCGGCAACTTCTGAGCTCCCACATTCTGGAGTCTGCGAGCCACAACTCTGAAGTCCGTGTACCTTACAGCCTGCGCTCTGCAACAAGAGAAGCTATCCCAGTGAGAAGCCCGTGTGCTTCCAGCGAGAGAGTAGCCCCTGCTCGCTGCAACTAGAGAAAGCCTGTGCAAAAGCCAATGAAGACCCAGTGCAGTCAAAAATAGATAGATAAATTAGAGAAGAAAAGAAGTCAGGGGAAAAGTAGTATGAGAAATTGGACTAGGATACCCCTGAAATCCCTCCATTTCCAAGAGCCTGTGGTTTTCGAGAGGCAGACATGATCTTCTGTGAAAGGCTTTTACGAACAGTGGGAACACTCTCATCTTTGCCGTCCCTGTCTTGAGGAGCCTTGACTATGATTTGCACAACTGCAGGGGGACGGGTGCCTTACTGTCTCACAGTTCCTTTCCAGCCCGTGAAAGCATTCGGGTCTGTACTTGCAGCCGCCCTCTGAAACTGTAACCAGAGTCACCTTCACCTCTTCCCAACTGTTACCACAGCTCCCTGCTGCAGCGGTTGGCTATAGGCAGAGAGCATCACACTTTACGTAGGAAATCCTTTTAAAATACACCAGCCACTATTGGACTTCCTCACTTTAGGCATGCGAGATGAGAATAGCCAGGCCTCCAAGACACCTTGGCTCTACTCCCAGCAGCACTCTTTTTATTTATTTGGCTGCGTTAGGTCTTAGTTGTGGCATCTGGAATCTTCCCTGTGTGGTGCGGGATTTTTCACGGTGGCTCACGGATGCTCTAGTTGCCTCCCGCAGGCTCAGTAGTTGTGGCGCTCTTGTGGGCTTAGTTGCTCCTCGGCATGTGGGATCCTAGTTCCTGATCCAGGGATCAAACCTGAGTCCCCTGCATTGCAAGGTGGATTCTTAACCACTGGGCCACTGGGGAAGTCCACCCCATCCAGCAGCATTTCTTCATGGGACAGATATTTGTGGGGGCCAAAAATAGATCAATCACATTAAACTTAAAATTGAGAATGTGTGTTCATTGAAAGACATGAACAGAGTGGAAAGTGTCAGGAAAGGTCAGAGTGAAAAGGTAAGAAATTGAATGGGAGGAGATATTTGAAATCTGTATACTTGACGAAGAGCTCATATGTAGACCAAATAAAAGGACTCCCACCATCCACACGAGAATGGCAGATAATCCTATAGAGAAATGGGCAAAAGGCTTGAATAGGCAGTTCACCAAAATGGACATCGAAATGAGCGATACACGTATGTGTTCATTTTCAGAAGTCAACAGAATAATGTGGATTAAAATCACCATGTGATACTACTGCACACACTATATAATGGTTAAAATATTTTAAAAGCTAGGGAATTCCAAATGTTGGTGAGAATATGGAGTAACTGCAACAATTTTGCGTTGCTTGTGGGAGAATAAACTGAGATAACCATTTGGGAAATCTGTTTGCTGGCATCTACTAAAGCCAAGCTTATGTATATCCTATGACCTAGTAATTCCATTTCTTGGTATAAATCCAACTGAAATACATACAGATATGCACCAGGAGACTTGTAAAAGGAAGTTTATAACAGCACTATTTGCATTAGTCCCAAGCAGAAACAACATAAATGCTAACAACAGAAGCATGGCTAAATAAACCACGGTACATTCACGCAGTTGAAAACCAAGCACCCAAGACCATGAACAAACCACAGATACATACAAAAACATGGATGAATCTCATGGCGAATCTCACAAACATGATTTCGGGTGAAAGAAGGCAGACCCCAAAAGAACATGTGCCCTGTGAGTCTATCTACCTCGAATTCAACAGTTGGACAGACTTGTCTGTGTGTCGGGAGTTGGGAGGGTGGTTATTCTTTGAAGTTGGGGGGGATGACTTGGGGGATATGACAACGTTCTGGGGTCATGGGGTAGGGAAGGCTGGGAATGTTGTGTGTCTTGAGCGAAAGTGCTAGTTGCACACGTGTTTGGTTGGCAAAATTTCATTGGTTGCGTACTCTGACTTGTACATCTTTCCACAAGTATGTTATATATTAATAGAGTTTATTTAAACATATTTATGGGGTCCTGCATTGTGCAAACCAGGCTTGACTCTAGGGAGTCATCCAAAATCAATGGAGAGGAAACCCTCCCCATCATGAGACGAAGTATTAGATGTCCCAGCGGATAACGTGGACTTGCTGGGTGGCCTCAGGTGAGAGACCCCATTTCCCTTAGAGATAGGAGAACTGGGTCTCATTTCCCCATCTGTAAGTTGAGACTCCTAACTCTTTTCCCCAATCACACTCAGCTGGCGAATTCCCTTTTCATCACTCCCTCCTGCCCTCAAAGAGACAAGCCCTCCTCACCATATGTCTCTTTGTTTATTTCCACTCAGAGCCACCTATCAAATCGTGGTCCTGAAAGGCAAGGCAAGGAGGGGCCCTGGCTTCCACCTCCGTGAATCCCACAGCCCTCCTCCTGAGATCTGCAGGGGGAGCATGAAATATTTAAAAGCTTAAATTGAAATCCTGTTAGCGCCAGGTCTTGGAAAGCCAAGTTTCCCAGCCCCAGAACATCAGTATCTGTTTGCCGGTGTCACTTAGGGACCCCGGCTTTCCAAACCATTGACTGAACCTTTCTGTCAATCCAACACTTTTAGGGTAATTTAACTTAATAATACCTTTGTCGGCACCGGCGCCTGTATCTGAAGGGTGATTACCATAGAAGTTATTTTCGGTTGTTTAATGGAATGTAGTAAATTCTCAATTGACAGGGCAGACCCTCAGAATGGCTTTTCAAAGTGTTTACCTTTCAAAGCTTCCCCCCCTTCACTTTACCAAACTTACTACTTGGAGCTGGTGAAGACTTCATAAATTATTAGCAATTGTTCTCCCCCCGTGTTCACATGCATCATTAATTCTTTGTAAAAAGTTCAAACTGTCCGGAGCTTAATTGTTATCACTGGGAGAACGGCTGGAAATGGATGTGGGCTCTATTATTTCTGTCAGAAATTTTGACTTATTGCGCTTGATATTTTACCCATCACATCATATTCTCAGCACAAGAGAGCGAAAAAGAGGAGGGGAGAGGGGGGAAAAAGAACATAACTGCTTCTCCTTGAAACAAAAAAAATAATAATACATATATTTCTGGGGAAAAAAAGTCAGAGATCCAGGTGACACAATAATAGTTCTAATCCCCCAACGAGAGAGGAGGAGAGCAGAATTGAGGGGAAAATTTATGTTGTAACTTTTATTGGCTTGAACTGTATTTTTATTCTAAGGTTTGAAGGTTCTATAATTCTCGGAATCTAATTTTTAACAGTTCTGAGATATTGAAATTCCATGTGTCCAAGTTCCCAAGGCACTTGATTTTTAGGATAAATTAATCCAACAGTCCAAGATTCAGTTCTGCTGAGAAGTGTTGTCTCTCAGAATTAGAATAATATTGACAAGAGCCACAATAATAGCTAGCATTTATTAACAGCTTATTATGTGCAGGCATGGTGCTAAGTGCTTCCTATACATCACCTCATTCAATCTTCACATCCCCTGAAACTCTTGATTAACCCCATTACACAGCTGGGTAAACTGAAGCACAGAAGGGTTGAATAACATGTTTAAGAACACACAGCTGGTAAGTGGCAGGGTTAAGCTTTAAGCTCAGGCAGCCTGTGTTCAATCCCATAAGTGTAGAATCTAAGTATCCCATCTCAAGATACTGTTGATGGTTCCTTCTTTTTTGGCCACACCCCACAGTATGTGGGATCTTAGTTCCCTGACCAGGGATCGAACCCACCACCCCCTGCATTGGAAACATGGAGTCTTAACCACTGGACTGCCAGGGAAGTCCCTGTCGGTGGTTCTTTTGTCCCCACCTGGGATGCTGTGGATTAGGCAGTGCATGGAAGTGCAAGTGAGCACACTTGTAGGTGAGTCTACTGCCAGACAGCATCCCAGATGGCCCAGCTCTGGCCTGTCTTCTGCCTTTGTGGGCACTGCTTGTTCAGCCCAGCAGGTCTTCCCTTCCCATTCATCCTACAAGGTCCTGTCCTCCAAGGAACCTTCAATTGTGCTCTGTCACAATTAGGAGTGATTGCTCCACCCTTTAAAACATCACAGCTTTGGTACCAGGCAATGGGATGGCGGGCATCTGGTAAACCACCCAAAAGCATGGAGCATGGGATCAGATGTTGGGCTGGAACCTTGCTTCAGTGCACTGAACTTGAGTTAGGCATGTCATTTGAGCCTCAGCTTTCTCATCTGTAAAACAGGCTGTCTCATAGGATTGTTGTGAGGATTAAGGGAGGTGCTCAAGGGGAGCCTAGTAAGGTGCCTCATACGCAGTTGGTGCTCAATAAATATTGACTGCTGTTCTGACTTGTAATGTTAGTTATCCATGGGTATGTCCTATCTTTCCTACTGAATGTTTTTGTGGGTTAAGCACGAGGGTCAATTATCTCTTGGGCATTTGCTGTGGGGTCAACCTCTGTACTGAAGGCTTTATGTTTGTGACGTCACTTGGCCCTTATAACCACCCTCTGAGCCCATGATTATCCCGTGCTTCAGAGGAGGAGACTGAGTCTCAGGTTAGTCTTCCTACTCATAGTTACAGGGATGGTGTGTGCTGGTTCTGGGATTCATGCTGAGATGGGAAAGCCTGGGTCTGTGCTGCTGAGGGAGGAGGACCGTGGGTTTATCTTCTCTGCGCTTTTCTCCAGAAGCTCAGTGAAGAATATTTGGGAGGATCTCCCGGCAATACCTGTTTTGTCTTTGGCCCTTGGCCCGGGAGGTAGGGCCATTGTCTGTACGAGTCAGGCAGGAAAGCACTTGTTTTCCTGGGGAGATTCTCATGAGTTGCGCTGATTCTGTACCTACTCCCACTTGTCTTTTTGCTGGTCCTCATGGTCTTCCTTCCCAATAAAGCAGGAGGAGGTCCTGATGTCCTAGTGATGGCAAGAGTGGCTTCTAGATTAAGGGTGCAGGTGGGTGGGAAGGATTGGGCCAGGACACAGGGGCTTGAGTTCTGGCCCTGCTATCTGTGTGACTCTGGGGACAATCCTTCTCTCCCTGGACATCCTTTCCCACAGTTGCAGAAGCATGCGAGTTGTATTATTGTTTAACTGGCTTCCGTGCTGTTTTTGTTTGTGAGGCAGTTGAACCAGATGCTCAGATGAAATTGTTCTGAGGAAGGCTTACACTCAAGTGGGTGGAGAGGGAATGGGGGAGTTGATCCCGCCCCTCAGCTCCCCAGTGGCACCCAAGGCACCCACAGTGAACACCAGCGTGCCATAAGACACTGTTTGAAAAGAGGTGGCCAAATGGTCCCTAAAGATATTTATTCCTCCAATGTTCAATGTCTCTTATCATCCTAAACAACTCAGCTTAGAACTTCTCAGTGGAGCAAGGTGAGCCTGTCCAACGTCCTGAGAGTTTGAGCAGAGAGGGTGCTGTGGCCTTGGCCGTTGATTTCTATCTGGCTTTGGAATATGGGTCTGCAGTTTCCTCCAGGTCACAAGCTTGCCTGTGCCTCAAGTCTTGTGGGAGAACTCCCACTCCCTCTTCGGATGCCTCCTTTCTTCTTTGCTGAGTGAAGAAGTGTCACCATCAACAAAGGAGATGAGGATGTCGTTGTGAATTCTAGCACATCGGATGTGGTTTAGGCTGATGGTCTACATGCAGGGAGGAAAGGTGTCTCTGTGGTTCTCCTGGGGAAGGAAAGGAAAGGCAGGGTCCGCCCACCACCCCTTCCCTCACCAGAGTACCTGCGCTTTGACTGCTTTCCATGTGCGTGTGTGCTTCTAAAATAGTATTTTTTTAAAAATCGGAGTATAACTGCTTTAAAATGTTGTGTTAGTTGCTGCAGTACAATAATGTGAGTCAGCTGTATGTATACATATATCCCCTTCCTCCTAAGGGCTTAGCAGGTGGTGCCAGTGGTAAAGAACCCGCCTGCCAATGCAGGAGACATAAGAGAAGCGGATTCCATCCTTGAGTTGGGAAGATCCCCTGGAGGAGGAAATGGCAATCCACTCCAGTGTTCTTGCCTGGAGAGTCCGGTGGACAGAGGAGCCTGATGGGCTATAGTCCATGGGGTTGCAAAGAGCTGGACACGACTGAAGTGACTTAGCATGCACGCAGTTCCCTCGAGCCTCTCAGCCCCTCATCCCACACCTCTAGGTCATCACAGAACACAGAGCTGAGCTCCCTGTGCTATACAACAGCTTCTCACTAGCTATCTATGCTAGCTGTCTGTACTAGCTATCTGTACTAGCTATCTACGCTAGCACACCATGCTGTGTGGTGTGGCCAAAAAAAAAAAAGGTAAAATTATTTCTGTTTAGTGTTTTATTTTGCTCTGCTTCACACAGAAAGCTAAGACTGTGGTATGTTGGAGCCCACTTCTGCTGGCTCATAAGAGCCTATTGTGTCCATCTCTTCCCAACTCTATTCAGGGAAGTTGTGTTGGTAGCTTGAAATTGGCCATGGTGGGACTACTTACACCAGGACGATTGGCCAACACCGTGAATCAGAGTTTTCCCCTAGGAGAGTCAGTTGTTAAATATTTACCAGCATGCCACTAGACTAATATAATAACGCTTATATACCCACCACCCAGCTTCGGTAAATCTTGACATTTTGCTGTATGTATTTGTTTCAGACCTTTCATTTTTCTTTTAAGGGATAAAATGATACAAAAACAGTTGGCTCCATCTGTATTACTCCCCACAATCTCATTCATTTGCTTCCTGATCCAGAAATATAGTCCCATCCCAAACTTGGTGTTTATCATGTTTTAAAAATATTTTTACTACATATGTGTCCATAAATAATACATGGTATTGTTTTGCATATCCTTAGATTTATATCCGTCGTATTCTACCATATGCATCATTCCACAACTTTTATTTTAAAATACATTTTATGTTTTTTTAAAAGATTTATACATGTTGATATATGTAATTCTAGTTCATTCATTTTAATTTCTATATGGTGTTCCATTGTATAAATATACTAACATTAATTTATTCTTTTCTCCACTGATGGACATGTAGGCTGTTTCCAATTTTTGTACACATCTCCTGGTGCACATATGTAAGAATTTTTAAGGTATATACTTAGAAGTGAAATTTCTAGGTGCAAGAATATGCATATCTTAATCTCTACTAGGTTTGCCAAGTTGCTCCCCAAAATGGTTGTACAAATTTACACTCCCACTAGCAGTGGATAAGAGTTCTTGCCAACAATTGGCATTGTCAGATGGCTTAATATTTTCCAATCTGATGGGTGTAAAATGATATCTCTTTGTGGCTTTAATTTGCATTTTTCCTGATTACTAGCAAGATTGCGCATCTTTACATATGTTCAATGGACATTTATTTTTCTGTTTTGTGAATTATCTATTCGTTTCTTATGCCATTTCCCCCCAAAGTATTGTTTATCTTTTTTGTAAATCAATTAAAAATATATTCTGATTCTTAATACTTTGTGATTGTATGAAGTGAGTGAAATTTTTTTTCTACCAGTACCAATCCTGTTTTTCAATACTGTGTGGGATATCTTTGTGTAGAAGTTTTCAAGTTTAATTAATCACAGAGTTTAATCTTTTAGGATTTGTGCTTTGAGCCCAGTTTAATATAGATAGTCCATCCTGAGGTTATAAGATATATTCTTATAATTTATTGTATAATTTTAAAAGTTTGATTTTTCCCTGTTAGGTCTTTAATTAACCCAGAATTTATTTTTGCATAATATGTTAGAGAGGAATCTAATTTTCTTTGTTTTACATGTATGTACCCAATTGTCCCACTACAATTTAAGAAATATTCCATCTTTTCATCTCTGATTCTCAGTAATGTCTTGCAGTTTTTAGTGTAATAAATTTTCTTATTGTTTGTTAGATTTATTTCTTAGGTATTTGAAATATTTGATACTATTATAGTTTTGTAATTTTCTTAAATTTTTTTCTATTTGTTCATTGTTGGTATACAGAAATAAAATTGATTTTTGTGTGTGTTGGCCTTTTTCTCAGTGACATTGTTAAACTAAAAGTATTAATGCTGAATGATGCTGGGAGAGACTGAAGGCAGGAGGAGAAGGGGCGACAGAGGATGAGATGGTTGGATGGCATCACGGACTCAATGGACATGAGTTTGAGTAAGCTCTGGGGGTCAGTGATGGACAGGGAGGCCTGGCGTGCTACAGTCCATGGGGTCACAAAGAGTCAGACATGACTGAGCGACTGAATTGACTGAATAGTTTATATTTTAATCTTTTTTTATTTTTATTTTTTTACTTTACAATATTGTGTTGGTTTTGCCATACATCAACATGAATCCGCTATAGATTATTTCGAATCTTCTACTTACGTATGTCACCAGTGAATAAAGACAGTTTTATTTCTTCATTCTCAATCCTTAAGCTTTTACTTTCTTTTTCTTTCCGATTGCTCTAAGTCCTGTAGTACAATGCTAAATAGAACTGTTGACAGCAAGCATTCTTATCTAGTTCCTTATTTCATGGGAAAAGTTTTCAGTAGTTTTCACCATTAGGAATAAACTTTGATACATTTAAATTTAAACGATCAGATTGAGGAAGATTCCTGCTATTTTTAATTTACTGTTTCTGTGGGTTGAAAATTATCATGTTATGTATTTGTGTGCTCCCCCTCTCCCTATTAGTGTAATCCAGACTTGCGAGATGTTTTTGTTTATTTGTTTTATTTTGAACAGTGGCTTTTGTGTTTGTTGATCCTCTCTATGGTTCTGAGGTCTTGGGGCTGGAATTTTGGCAGTCGCCCTGCTGGTACAGACATACCTTGAAGAAGCTGCGGGTTTGGTTCCAGACCACCGCAGTAAAATAAATATTGCTATAAAGCAAGTCATATACATGTTTTGGTTTCCCAGTGCCTAAAAAAGTTATATTTACACTATACTATTGCCCATTAAGTGTGCAATAGCACCATGTCTAAAAGTTTTATACCCCTTAATGAAAAAAAAACAAACTTTGTTGCTAAAAAATGTTATGCACTGAGACTTCAGCAGGCTGTAGTAGTCACATCTAAGATCACTACAGCAAATATAATAATAATGAAAAAGTTTGAAATACTGTAAGAATTGCCAAAATGTGACATAGGCATGAAGTGAGCAAATGCTGTTGGAAAATGACATCAATAGATTTGATCAATGCTGCGTTGCCAAAAGCCTTCCATTTGTAAAGCAAAAACAAAGTGCATTATCTGTGAAGTGCAATAAAACAAGGTGTGCTTGTAGTCAGGTTCAAGGATAAAGAGTTTGCCCAAGGAAGACAATGGTATAGTGGATAGTAATTGCTTGACATGATTAATTCCTTAAAAGGGACATTAAAAGGGCATTGTTCGTCCTCAATCTTCAGTACCCAGAACAGAGCGTCTCATGTAGAAGTGCTCCATAATGCTTGGCAAATGGGTGAATGGAATTCATCCCATGGAGATGCCAGAAATGAGTAAAAGCCTTTTTACCTTTGCAGTATCCCACTTCTGACACCCTTACTACAATCTTTCTAGAAAGTAAACTGGACTTTAGCAGAGATAGGAAGACCCAATCTTCTCAGGCTATTTATTTGCATCAGGCCTCCCCAATACAAAACACTCTGTCCATTGTGGTTTTGGCCATGAATACAGAGCTTTCAAGAACAATTCTAGTTGTTGGACAGGAAGTGCTTCCATACCAGAAAGACTTTCTAAAATAGAGGAATACAAATCTGTTTCATTCATGCCAAGCCAAGCCAAATGAATCCTACAAAATGTACCCAACTTAGTTCACATCAATTCCATTGAAATGCACCAATATAATGACCCAGCTCAGCCCAACTCAACTAACAAAATGCAACCCAATTTGACCAGATATTATTTAACAAAACCAACCCAACCCAACAAATTGTAAAACTCAACACAATACAATAACTGCTTATCAGTCTACCAACCTAACTTAACACAAGCAAATTCAAATAAGAAAATACTTCCTGCACAAGATGTCCCAACAATGTAATGAAATTCAGTGGAGTGCAATTTAATAAATTGGTTTAGCATCTTTTCAGCTGAAGGGTACTTCGCATGCTATACCAAAATAATATCTATAAAATGTGTAGTTGTTTACAGTTGGTTTTTGAACAAGCCCTTGAAACCATAGCCTTTTCAAACCTCCTCAGTGTAGGTATGAGGAAACCGAATCTCATAAATTAGAAAATTCTCTCTATTCATCTCCCTCGCCTTTCTGGCCCCCAGAATCCTCACAACACTTTATCTTACTTTCCGGTCTCATCTGCACTAGACTGTGAGCTCTTGGGGGCAGGGACTGTGTCTTATTCACCTGTCTACACTTGGCACCTTTCAAAGGGCCTTGAGAAACATGGTTTAAATGAATGAATGACCAGAGGAAGAAATCTGAGAAGCTCATTCTCTTTTGAAGCATCCGTAGAATTTATCTATCTTGGGGGCCTGTTGAGGAGGATGCTAAGGCAGAAGGCACAGGCGAGCCTACATCTAAATCCTGGCTCTGCCACTGACTAGCTTGGGCAAGTCACATCACCTCTCTGGACTTGCCCATAGAGCGAGGAATGTAATACCAACTCCAGGGGTGTTTTGAGGATAAATACTGAGTCGATACATGTAAAGCACCTCATACTATGTCTAACATATAATTGAGGATTAATAAATAGTGACTAGAATTTTTCTCTGAGTCTTTGTTCGGCATTTTACCTTTGCAGTTTGGAGACACTCCCTCTGTGGACCAGGAAAACTCAAAAAAGTCTCTTTCAGATTCCTTGGAGAATAACATCTTTTGCCATGGTTTCAGTGGCATAATTATTGAATAACCACCGTTTTTTTGTATTTCACTACGATTCCTTTGTTAAAATAGGCTTGAGAACGATCAGTCTGGTAGAAGTGTGAATATATACGCTCAAACAGTTAGGGATTAGGGCGCGGAACTCTATGACAGCTACAGTCCTTTGAACATACACTGTTGGCCGTGGGTTCACAGCTAGTGGCACGTGATTCCTGTGCCAGAGGAACTTACGGTTTAGAGAGAAGATGATGTAGAAATGGGGTTGACGGGAGCTAACTCTGAGAACTTCAGATGTGGCGGCCACGTGTGCTGGGCAGTGGGCTGGCGTTTGGGAAGGTGGTATATTCTGGGCTGCTTTGGCCAGGCCCTTTCCCCCTCTGAGTTTCATTTCTTCCTCTCTGTAGAGGGGATCACAATACATACCTCATTGATTTTTGAGGGGATTCAATAGGAGACTGACCAGTTCCCTGGCTTACAGAAGGTGGGAAATCCACATTGGTCCCTCCTTCCTCATTTACAGGGGTTACCATGCACCCCAGTGACACCACACATTTGTGTGTGCACACACGCATATGCACACAAGTATCCCTGTGTATTTATTAAGCACAGATAAGATGGCAAAAGTAAAACAGAGTCAACAAGAGTTCTGGGCTCAGAAAGTATGTCTCCCTTCCTGAAGCAATACCCATCAGTCAAGTCGTGAAAAATACATTCATCTGACTCCACATTCCGCAATGAGAGACCTGCACGGCATCATCCAAACTTCCGGACAAGCCCTTGCGGCTGTCAGACACACAAATGGCCCCGTCTGAACAGTGTGGTCTCCACCTTCTCTCCGGGTACCAGGCTGCCTCAAATTGTGGTTCACATCTAAGTCCCATTTGCTGCACTGGGCTGCCAGGACAGCTGGCTCCAAAGTCAACTGCCTCCCCTGCTAAGGAGCTGGAACTGAATTCTTCTTCATTACAGCCTGGCTGTGGGTTAGGCATTATAAATAACATCATGCAGACAGCCAGATGGACAGCATGCCTAACTGGGGGCCGCTTCATCTGTCCCAGCAGGGATGGCCCTGAAAATAGCGTCTGAGAGACTAGGCGGGACCCACAGAGTGACCGTGTCCTTCCCTTGGGTTTAGTGGGAACCCTCCTAGCTCATCTCATCCAGGAAGGTGCCTGCCTGTTCTCTTTCTTAGAAATCTCTACAAAGAAAGGAAAATCTACTCAGACCTCTTCTACTCTTTTTTCTTTTGGTAATGGTGAATACAGTGTGAAAATGTTCTAGGGTAAGATCTGGGCTTAAATCCTGGTTGAGTCATTCACAAGCTGTGTGACCCCAGGCAAGTTAATGAACCACTCGGTTCCCTCACCACTAAGATGAGAATAGCGCCCAGCTCAAAGGTTGCCACGGGCTTTAAGGGCAGGAGCAGGGTCACAGTAAACGCTCAGGGAGTGGGGCTGCACCAGGTTGCTGTCCTGCAGTCGCTCGGTCGCGCCTGTCTCCTTGTGACCCCATGGACTGTAGCCCGCCAGGCTCCTCTGTCCACTCTCTCCCAGAGTTTGCTCAAATTCATGTCCACTGAGTCGTACATGCCATCCAACCATCTCATCCTCTGTCGTCCCCTTCTCCTCCCACCTTCAATCTTTTCCAGCATCAGGGTCTTTTCCAATGAGTCAGCTCTTTGCATCAGGTGGCCAAAGTATTGGAGCTTCAGCTTCAACATCAGTGCTTCCAATGAATATTTAGGGTTCCAGGTTCAGTTCAGTTTAGTTCAGTCGCTCAGTCGTGTCCAACTCTTTGTGACCCCATGAACTGCAGCACGCCAGGCCTCCCTATCCATCACCAACTCCCGGAGTTCACTCAAACTCACGTCCATCGAGTCAGTGATGCCATCCAGCCATCTCATCCTCTGTCCCCTTCTCCTCCTGCCCCCAATCCCTTCCAGCATCAGAGTCTTTTCCAATGAGTCAGCTCTTCGCATCAGGTGGCCAAAGTACTGGAGTTTCAGCTTTAGCATCATTCCTTCCAAAGAACACCCAGGACCAATCTCCTTTAGAATGGACTAGTTGGATCTTGCAGTCCAAAGGACTCTCAAGAGTCTTCTCCAACACCACAGTTCAAAAGCATCAATTCTTCGGCGCTCAGCCTTCTTCACAGTCCAACTCTCACATCCATACATGACCACTGGAAAAACCATAGCCTTGACTAGATGGACCTTTGGAAAGTAACGTCTCTGCTTTTGAATATGCTATCTAGGTTGGTCATAACTTTCCTTCCAAGGAGTAAGCGTCTTTTAATTTCATGGCTGCAGTCACCATCTGCAGTGATTTTGGAGCCGGAAAAAATAAAGTCTGTCACTCTTTCCACTGTTTCCCCATCTATTTCCCATGAAGTGATGGGACCAGATGCTGTGATCTTCGTTTTCTGAATGCTGAGCTTTAAACCAACTTTTTCACTCTCCTCTTTCACTTTCATCAAGAGGCTTTTTAGTTCCTCTTCTCTTTCTGCCATAAGGGTGGTGTCATCTTCATATCTGAGGTTATTGATATTTCTCCCGGCAATCTTGATTCCAGCTTGTGCTTCTCCCAGCCCAGCGTTTCTCATGATGTACTCTGCATATAAGTTAAATAAGCAGGGTGACAATATATAGCCTTGATGTACTCCTTTTCCTATTTGGAACCAGTCTGTTGTTCCATGTCCAGTTCTAACTATTGCTTCCTGACATGCATATAGGTTTCTCAAGAAACCTATATATAGGGTTCCAGGTTAGTGAGAACAATTACTCAGCTCCCTCCCTTCTTGTATCTTCCAACATTACTGAGGGCAATTCTTTCTGGATCTGGGGACTAAGTAAGACCCCCATCTGAAGCACCACTCTGAGGCCTGTGTACCCATCTCCCAGGTCTATTTTATTATCCAGGAGGTAGAGGACCATAAAGGGAGGTCACAGGACTCAAGTCCCAAGACTCAGTATATCAGCTGATGCTGCAGGAAACAGAGGTGCCTCAGGGGCTATGAATGAGGCTCTGTTTAATACCCCACCCCCACGCCCAGCCCCAGGACACACTCCTGACATCTGATTTTATGTCTCAAAAAGCCACTAAAAATAGATTTAAGCTCCAAGAAAAATTGGAGAGTTGCTACTGTAGCCAGTAGTCCCTTGGTTTGCTCAGAGGACTATCACCCATCTCCAGTGACGCCACTCTCAAACACATCTGAGGGTGAGTCCTCTTCCAAGCACCATTCCTTGGCATTCGGAGTCTCCCAGCCTGACCCTGCCCCCTGGCCGGCTAATTCCCACATTTCCTCTACACTTTTGTGCTCCAGGTATTAAACTCTGGGACACTCTCTGGATATATTAAATGTGTCCTAGCATCTTTGCATCTGGTCACTGGGTCTTCCCCATCTGCAATGCTGTTCATCTGCTTCTCCATGTCCTTCCATCTTATACTTACCCTTCCAGACTGTGTTGCAGTGTCCTTTTGTGTCAGAAGGTTTCTATTTTGATGCCTCTGAGCAGAAGTAAGCAATTATTCATGTATTCCAATGTTTATTGAATGCTTACTTTGCGCTGGACATTGGAGGCAAAGCGTGAGCCAAAAAAGAGATGGTCCCTACCTTCATGGAACTTACAGTCCTGATGGGAAGAGAGAGACAACTATCAAATACATAAATGATTGAATATATACGTAGGAATTTAAATTAGTGCCCCTAATGAAATAAAAGGGTTCTAGAGCTTCCCTGGTGGCTCCGTGTTTAAGAATCTACCTGCCAATGCAGGGGAAAGTGAAAGTTGCTCAGTCGTGTCCGACTCTTTGTGACCCCATGGACTATACAGTCCTGGAATTCTCCAGGTCAGAATACTGGGGTGGGTAGCCTTTCCCTTCTCCAGGGGCTCTTCCCAACCCAGGGATTGAACTGGGGTCTCCTGCGTTGCAGGCGAATTCTTTACCAGTTGAGCCACAAGGGAAGCCCAAGTATACTGGAGTGGGTAGCCTATCCCTTCTCCAGTGAATCTTCCCAGCCCAGGAATCAAACCTGGGTCTCCTGCATTCAGGCAGATTCTTTACCAACTGAGCTGTCAGGGAAGTCCCCCCAAGGCAGGGAACATGGGTTCAATCCCTGGTCTGGGAAGATTTCTCATGCTGTGAGGCAACTAAGTTTGTGTGCCACAGCTACTGAGCCCATGCTCTAGAGCCTGCGAGCGAAAACTACTGAACCTGAGTATCGTAACTACTGAAGTCTGTGCACTCTAGAGCCCATGCTCTGCAACAAGAGAAGCCACCACAATGAGAAGCCCACATACAGCAACTGGAGAAATCCTGTGCACAGCATTGAAGACCCAGCACAGTCAGAAAGAGAGAGAGAGAGGAGAGAAAGAAACAGGTTCTAGGAGAACATATAGCAAAGGGATCTGACTTCGATTGGTGATCAGAAGAGGCTTCCTTGAGGAAGTGATGCTGAAGCATCAGGGCAAGTTAGCCGAGTGAGTAAGGAATAGGAAGAGCAGCCCATGCAAAGGCCCTGTGGCAGGCCCAGTGCAGTATAGTGACCACATATTCGAGTCTGTGCTAGACAACCCCAGCTGTCCTGGGTTATTAATTAGTAGCATCCTCTTTCTCTCTCCAAAGTGGCCTAGCTTGAAAGATAAATTGTATGGTTGCCCTGTGATTGTGGCCCTGTTTGGGGAATAAAAAGAAGCCCAGAGTGTCAGGACTGCAGGAGGAGGAGGGGCCAAGGCTGGAGAGGCTGGGGGGGCTGGACCAGGTGGGCTTGAAAGCTGGAGAAGGAGTCCAGTCTCCATCCTGAGAACAAGGTGAACCTCTGAAGGGGTTCAGGCAGGTGTGCCAGGATTGGATTTGCCTCCTGAAAACAACTTCTTCTTCTCTGTTCTCCTGAGTGCCCTGGGCCCTCCTCCCTTGAAGATCTGCCCTGCATCTTATAGGCTGTGGTTTCCATAATTCTCCTGCTCCTAGACTGTGTGTGAGCTTCAGAGGGGCAGGAGGAACTGTCTGTGACCCTCCCTCCGATTCTTTTCCTCTCTGCTGGCTGGGTGGTGAGCCCCCAGGAAAATCTTGAAGCTATGGCAGAATCTCCATTAACTTGGGCAAAGTAGAATAATATCCCCCCAACTCACTCTCCTGAGCCAACCTAGAACCTCATTGAGTAGTCTGTGTGAACGAGAAACTAACATATTATGTCTGAGCCATTATAAATATTGGAAATAAATCTTGGAAATATCGAAAGGGAAAATACCAGCTACTGAGCATTGAGTGCATGGCATAAGCCAGACTCTCTACACTCTATATGCATACTTTCATTTAATCCTGATGATATCCACTTTATAGATAAAGAAACAAAGAGAGGTGAAGTTACTTGCCCCAGGCCATACAGCTAATGAGTAGACGAGCTGAGATCTGAACCCAGCAATTGTTGTTGCTCAGTTGCTCAGTTGTGTCTGACTCTTTGCGACCCCATGGACTGCAGCACACCAGGTTTCCCTGTCCTTGACAATCTCCTGGAGTTTGCTTGAAACTCACATCCATTGAGCCAGTGATGCCATCTAGCCATCTCATTCTCTGCTGCTCCCTTCTCCTCCTGCCTTCAATCTTTTCCAGCATCACCCAAGAATATCTGATTCTAAAACCAATCACAGAATTAACCAGTCCTCTCTCTCTCTGTCAGCTGGAGCAGTGGGGGTCTCCCCACCCTGTGGACTGGGGATTTAGACTAGCTATTTCCCCTGCCAGGCAGAGCTTCCCCAGAGCAGACGCTGGGGTAAGGGATGGGGGTGGGAGAAAAGACGGGTATCTTACATCCTTGGCCACAGCCTCTGGTGCCATCTCTCCATCAAGAACCCAGCTCAGGCAGCGGCCGGTGGTGGTATTTCTTTCACCCGCCTGCATTTTGGCAGGTTTCTCAGAGAGAAATGCTCTTAGATTCATTTAAAAGTCTAAGCAGGGACAGCACAAATTATTAGTGCTTGAAATATTTATAAAGTTCCTTGTTTGCCGTGGCATAGGAGGTGAGAGACCACAAATAAAAAGAAGCAGTGGATGTGCCACGAGTAGCAGAGAGAAATGAAAAGGGAAGGCGTTTTGTCTGTCTGCTGCCGCCTGGTTTTCCAAGGCTGCCCGGCACGGTGCGTTTTCATCCTGCGTTTGCTCAGGGGAGCTTCCTTTCTGGCGCTCCCGCCACATCTCCACCCTTAAGACAATTGCCTGGACATTTGAACTGAAGGCTTAAAGATCACAGACCATCAACATTCGGGGAGGCTGGGTGAAGGACAGAGGGAGCTCTCTGTGCTACTGGTTTTCTTCCTTTATTATTTTTTTTAACCTTTTGTCTAAAATTGTTTCAAAATAGAACATTAAAAATATATTGCAAAACGTACTCTATGTTTGGCTGGAAGAGAATGTGGAGAAAAATGTTCTTTTTCTCCTTAGACAGATGGAAAAATGGAGACCCAGAGCATGGGGTCTCAAGTTACCCAGTGAGTCAAAGACAAGAGCTGAGATCTTCTGACTCCCAACCCAGACCTCACCTTCGCTGCCTCCTACCACTTCAGAGCACAATCTGATGATTTAAAAAAGAGGGTTCTGGTCATGATTTGGGAATCCTATGGCTGATTCAATCATTTGTGTATGTATATCTGAATGTATTATGTGCATATTCATTCACTCACTAAGTGAAGAAATACGGTGCTTTGTCAACAAGTCAGACATGTCCTGCCTTGGAGAACCTAGGAAAAGGGGTGGTTCAGTTGATGTCCATCCTCCAGATTACCCCCAAGGGCCATGGAGCATGACTGTGGAGTTGTCCCACCCTGGAGCAAGGGGCCTGGCCTTTTGTACCTCACACTGCTTAGTTAGTGGCAGTGGGACACCCCTCAGGGAGGGTGTAGTCTCCTGGGTATTTCCGAGCAAGTTGGCTCTTGCTGGCTGAGGGCAATTCTTAGCTGCAGGTGCAGCTGTGAGCATGGACAGTCAGCGTTTGCAGTGGGTGGGACTGGATGGACTGGTCTTTCCAAGGGACCTGAGTGGGGCACGGATAGTACGTGCTGTTGGGAAACTGGAGCTTCCTCCCACTGGGAAACTGACAGAGACTGAGAAACTTGCACGTCCCCGTGAGAGCAGGCTTCTATCCACCGACTCCTCCTGAAGGCTGCTTCCCTGGGAGCTTGATTCCCAGCCTGAAAGAGCACGGCTTGACCTGTGTGGGGCCGTGGAGAGCTCCAGTAGACAGGAAGTCCTCCGCAATGAGACCCTGTGTGTGAGAGCATGGGAGTTGGGCAAATGTGCCCAGAAATGGGAAGCGTTGAGGAAACACGGGTGTGTGAGAACCAGGATCATCCACTGCAGATGGCCTGGGCCAACCACACTTACCCCTCAGATGTGTGGACTTGGGAAGCTACTGGAGGCACAGGGCGCATTGGCTGGAGCACCCAGGAAAATCACAGGGTCCCAGCTGGGTGACCATCATGGCCTTTTGCATGTGGAAGCTGTGTGGGTGTGAAGTTGGGGCATCATTAGAGGGGATGGCTGGGGAGAGAGTAGGGCAGAGAGCCGTGTGTGCAGATGCTGGAACGTCACTCAGGGAGGGTTATGCTGGCCTGAGAACACGTCTGGATGCTGGTCACTCACGCATTCATTTATTCTGCAGGTATTTGTAGAGGGCCTGTAATGCGCCATGGTTCATATTGCATATAGCATTGTGCTCGGTGCAGAGACTATGATGAATAAATAAGGCAGACAAAGTAAGTGTTCTCTGAAATAATATTTTGAGAACAATTAGATTTTTATAAATTTGTGGACTATGACTATTTTGTACAATTTTTATTTTAAATGTGCACCAAGAAATAGCTAGTTTGAATCTCTGATTCAATTTTTGTAAGCAATGTATTATAAGTAAAATTTTAGGAAAAAGAATCATTTCAACCTATGTATACTGTGGTAGTTAACGTAGTTTAAAAAAATTATTTATTTTAATTGGAGGATAATAATAATACTTAAGCTCTGTAACAAAGACTCAATGTACAGCAGTATAAAGAAGATAAAAAAAAAATAAGAAAAGATCCCTGTCCTTGGAGCTTATATTCTGTGTGTGTGTGTGTGTGTAGTAGGGAATTAGATAAATAAACAAGATAATTTCAGATACGCACACATGTGGTAAAGGAAACCAACAGGGTCCTGAATGGAGAGTATCTGATGATAATGAGGGGTACTTTCGACAGGCTGGTCATGGAGAGACTTTCCGATCACACCCATTTTACAGACGAGGAAACTGAGGCTTTGAGAAGTTCAGTAACGTGCCCAAGTGCATTCAGCTAGTAAGCCGTCCAGTTTTAGATCCCAAGCCTGTCTCTCTGTAGCAGCCTCTACTTCTTTACTCTGAGTTCTTTGAACCAACACAGACTAAACCTTCTTCCTTCTCCTATCAGTCATTTTGTGGTTTGGAGACTAAGACATGACCTCCTGAATCCTGACACAGACTCTCCTGTTTGTGCCCTGGCCCTGGACTGTGCGGTGGCTGGGAGCTCTGGGGCCAGCCTCACTGTGGCAGGTGTTGGGGTCCAGGAACACACAGTGGCTCTGGGCCGGCGGTCCTGGCCTCATCACTCGTTTACGGTGGGAACTTGGGCAAGTGACCTCCTCTGTCACATGCTGATACCGACTCTTTTACCTCCTGGTGTTACTGAGATTACACGAGCTAACATTTGGGCAAACACATGGCCCTGAGCCTGGCACAGAGTGGACACTCACCTTGATCTTGGTGGGGCAGCTGTTTACCCTAAATAATCTTATCACTTGTTGGGGGATCCACTGGGCAAGAGGCAAGTAGAGACCTTCAGTCCTGGTCTTCATGGACCTCAGTCCCTGAGTGACTGCAGGCCAGAGCCAGGAGTGGAGAGAGGAGGATTTTCTGACTCTGGGTCCGGACTGCCAGAGTCAATTAGGGGCGTCAGACAGACGGTGGCCTCCAGCACCCAAGCAAAGCAATGTGGCGGCCGACAGAGGGGCCAGCTCGTCCTGACCTTAAACCCGAATGCTCCTGCCCACATCTGCAGCTAAATAAACCAAGTAAATCATGCTGGCAGATAGATAATTAAATAATTATCAGGCACTTAATAACAAGGAGTGGGTGTTCTGAATTACCATATTAGACAGTGTCTTTGAGGACTAATTGTTGCATTACATCAGAGTTACTCATTCATTATTCTTGTCATTTCGGGTGATAATTTGCACTTTAGGAGACAGCGACAATTTTAGCAGGCAATTAGAGACGTGTCAGGCCTGGCCCCGTGAGTTACTGTCACAATTATTGCCTTTTTTTCCAGTGTCCTCATTTGCAGCCATGTATTTAAGGGGATTTGGGTAATTCCAGGACTGGGCAAAACAACCAGCCCACGGGACGGTGGCAGGGTGAGGAAGTGGTGGCCATGGCTGTCAGGACAGGGGACGGCTTCTGAGAAGCAGAGGGGTAGGGCTCAGGCCACCAGGAGCTGCATGAAGCTCTTTCCTCCACTGGCTCGTGGGAGGCACCTTCAGTCTCTGAAAACCAGGGCTCTGTCTCCCCAGTCATTCTTGAGACTGTGTGTTCCTCTCCTGGCTCCTGGTTGCCCACCCAATCCAGCCCTTATTCACATTTACCCCAACATTTGTGGTGAGTTCTTTGCAGACTCGGGGGAGGCAGAAGGGAGGAGAAAGAAGAAGGGAGAAAGCTTTTAAAACATTTTCTGGATGTCATGATGCTTTGACATGGCGGTGGCACCTTGAAAGAAAGTGAAAGTGAAGTCGCTCAGTCATGTCCAACTCTTTGCGACCCTGTGGACTGTAGCCTACTAGGCTCCTCTCTCCAAGGGATTCTCCAGGCAAGAATACTGGAGTGGGTTGCCATTTCCTTCTCCAGGGGAGCTTCCCAACCCAAGAATCGAACCCGGGTCTCCCGCATTGCAGGCAGATGCTTTAATTTCTGAGCCACCAGGGAAGCCCTAAGCCCTAAGCCCTAACCATGATGCTTTGACATGGCAGTGGCACCTTGCAGACCCCCTAACTGCCCCTCCCAGGGTTAGCTGTTTCCTAGAGGGAGCATGCATTGCCTTTCAGCACACCTTTGATACACAAACCAACCAATGCAAAGGCCACACACTCCTCTACCTCCTTTTATCAGGCTTTTGCAGCTCAGGATACCATCTCTCTGTCTGAGTCACCCTGGGGCCAGGTCCCAGACGACAGGGGATCCATCAGCTCTTATAGTCCAGCTGTGCTCAGTTGCTCAGTTGTATTCAACTCTTTGCAGCCCCATGGACTGTAGCCCTCCAGGCTCCTCAGTCCATGGGGATTCTCCAGGCAAGAATACCGAAGTGGGTTGCCATGCCCTCCTCCAGGGGATCTTCCCAATCCAGGGATTGAAGCCAGGTCTCCCACATTGCAGGTGGATTCTTTACCATCTGAGCCACCAAGGAAGCCCCCAAAATGCTCAACTCTGAAGTTGTAGCCTGCCAGGCTCCTCTGTCTATGGAATTCTCCAGGCAAGAATACTGGAGTGAGTTGCCATTTCCTTCTCCAGGAGATCTTCCTAACCCAGGGATGGACCTTGGGTCTCCTGCATTGGCAGGTGGATTCTTTACCATCTGAGCCACAAGGGAAGCCCTGCAACTGGCAGCAGCACTCCTCTGCCCATGGAATTCTCCAGGCGAGAATGCTGGAGTGGGCAGCTGTTCCCTTCTCCAGGGGAGCTTCCCATTCCAGGGATGGAACCCAGGTCTCCCACATCGTGCAGATTCTTTACTGGCTGAGCCACCAGGGAAGCCCTAAGTCTGCTGAAATTCTGCAACTAGCCAATACTAGATTAGCTTACTCTTGCCTCACCTGTCCTTCCTGCAAAAACCACAATCAGGTCTCTGGCACGTGTTTTCTTCTTGTTCCTTCTGCCTCCCTACCAGAATCTCCTCCTGGTGTTTCCTCACATGGCCCAGCCTGTTGTGTCCCCTCCTCTTGGGAAATGTGAGCAACAACCATGTTTTTTTTTTTTCTAATTTTTTTAAAAACATCAAAAAATAGTTTGCTGCACTGGATCTTCGTTGCTGTTCTCAGACTTTCTCTAGTTGCAGCAAGCTGGGGCTCCACTCTAGTTGCGGTGCTCGGGCTTCTCATCGCAGTGACTTCTCTTGTTTCGAAGCACAAGCTGTAGAGCACACTGGCTTCAGTAGTGGCGGCTCTTGGGCTCCAGAGCTCCAGCTCAGTAGCTGTGGTCCCCGGGTTAGTTACTCACAGCCTATGGGATCCTCCCGGACCAGAGGTTGAACCCCTGTCCCCTTCATCGGCAGGCAGATTCTTAGTCACTGGCCCACCAGGGAAGTCCAAACCATCTTTTCAATGGCAGTCATCTCCTGATCACCATTGTAAAACAAACAAAAAACTCCTGTGCATATTTTAACACAAAAGAGAAGGAAGGAGGATAGAAGAGAATAAATGAAGGAAGAGAGGGAAATAAGAGGGAAAATGGAACAGGAGAAAGAGAGATTAAAAAAGGAGGAAGAGAAAGACTGAAGAATAGAGAGGTGGAGAAAAGAGAAGAAATCAAGGTGAAAAGGAAGGAAGGAGGGAGAGAGGTTGGGAGAGGGAGATGGGGAAGAGAGGAAGGGAGATGGCACATGAAAGTTATATTTGAAACCAACATTTTTTTTTTTCATGGCTCAGAATATTTACCTTTTGGTGAAATTCAATGTCTGGGTTCATTTAGCCACGGTTGACTCTCTTGACCCTGGGCAACTTGAAAACAGACAGTGTGAATCAGTGACTCAGAATAGTTCCAGAAAATATTTTTCACTGGCTGAGTCAAGAAAAAGAGCACTGTTCAACCCAAGTGCACTACTCTGTGAGAAGAGAGGGGGAGGTTCCACCTCAGACTGGCTACTTCTCAGGTCTGTCCTCAGCAATTAGCTGAGAAGAGACCGAAATGGCTCCGCTGGGTCTCCCTTTCCCTCCAAGAGAGAGTGCCGCCCCCGAAGGGATGAGTAAGCCCAATGACTCTTGGAAGCAGCAAAGCTCAGAGCTCAGCTTGTGGGCTTGGAGTCTTGGTTCTGCCACTGTTTGCTGTTTGCCTGGGCAAGTCACACCTCTGACATCCTCATTCTTAGCTCAGAGGTGGCTGGCTCTGCTGAGATTTCACAAAAGTATGACTGTAAGGACTTTGGCCACCCGATGCAAAGAACTGACTCATTTGAAAAGATCCTGATGCTGGGAAAGATTGAAGGTGGGAGGAGAAGGGGATGACAGAGGAGGAGATGGTTGGATGGCATCACCGACTCAATGGACATGAGTTTGAGCAAGCTCCGGGAGTTGGTGATGGACAGGGAAGCCTGGTTTGCTGCAGTCCATGGGGTCACAAAGAGTCGGACACGGCTGAGCGACTGAGCTGACCTGAACTGAAGGACTGAGTGGGGGCTACTACTGTTTCCTTTGTGGCTCAGCTGGTAAAGAATCCGCCTGCAGTGCGGGAGACCCGGGTTCGATCCCTGGGTTGGGAAGATCCCCTGGAGAAGGGAAAGACTACCCACTCCAGTATTCTGGCCTGGAGAATTCCATGGACTGTGTAGTCCATGGGGTCGCAAAGAGTCAGACATGACTGAGCGACTTTCACTCACTTAATTTTGCATTAGCATGTCCCTGTGTGGTTTTGGTCTGGACCTACCATGTCCCTGGTCCTGTGGGGATAGAAGATGATTCTGAGGTCCAGTCTGGTTTCCCCCTGGTGTGAGGACTACCCCCTCTGTGAGGGTCCCTCTGAGGGTTAGAGTGCTTCCTGGACCTCGTTCCTCAGGGCATGCTCCCCTTGCCCCTACATCACAAGTCCATCCCCTGACCGGGGAGAGGAAAAGGGAGCTTCCACAGCAGGTCCTGAACATCCGCAATGTGCAAGCCCCAGGGCTAACCACTTCACATCTGTCATTTCATTTAAGCCTCAGAGTAGCCGCTAAAGTGGCTGTAATTATTCCCATTTTACAGATGCAGGAGTCTGAGGCTCAGTGAGACGATGTAGGTTCTTTAGAGTGATACAGCCAGCAAACGGCAGAGCCAAGATCTGAGTCAATCACGAGCTTTCTGCAGTCCTCCCTGCCTCCTAAGATGCGATATTATGACCCGAGGTGGTCATCCCTCAGGAGGATGACGTAGGAAGTAGTGCGTTGGACCCATTTCTGCAGCAGGATTGGCTTCACTTAGCTTAGGGCGTTATCTTCAAATATTTTAAAGGGATAAGAACAGATACCACACTTGATCTTAGCCAGAAGGCCGAGAAGCGATTATCTTCAAATATTTCAAAAGTTAGATTTAAAGAAAAAACACACAGCATTGAAAAGTACAAACAACTGGTGGTACTGCGTCCGTCTCTCTCTGTCCACGCATCTGGTCTATCTGTTGCTCTACCTTTCCATCTCTCTCTGTCCATCCTCCTGGTCTCTCTCCCCCTGTCTCTTTATTCTCTCAATCTCTATCCGTGCATCTAATCTGTCTCCCTATCATTCTAAACCACACACATGCCCACGCACACACTACATTCACTTGCACACACACATATATGCATCAGCTCAATGGAGTTAATTAACTTAAAACTACAGTAAATCTGACAGGCTCAGATTAACACGATGGTCAAAACTGTAGGAAATACAGTATTTTGAAAAAGAATAAATCCAGCCAATTACAGATTTATGTTGACGCCAGCTTGGTTACTACAGTTTTACAATAATCATTGATCAATCAGCATTTTACGACAAAACTATAATTTTCATGTGTTTCACCTTCACCTAAAAGTTTCCTCGTTTGCTTAATTCCCAGAATGCGATTCCGTAAATCTTTCTTCCTGCGATATTAAGTAGATAATAAGAATGCCATGTAAGATTTGCTTATGGTTTAAAGCACAGTTGCAAATGATTTATAATTAGGGCCAAATCCAAGACAAAACATTATTAAAGTCAAAACCTGCTGTAAATTGGCCCGATCTGCTTAGGCTTTTAGCAATTTATTGGGGTTTGATGACAGTATTCCCTATGGTGAGATCCAAGGGGTCAGCTGACACCAAGGGGAGATATTTACGAGTAGGGGGATGCTGTGGAAATCATCGGGACATCCCTAGTGGCATCAGCTGAGGGGACAGATATGACTCCCTGTGCCACCTTTGAAGGCAAAACTCTCCTGCCAACTTAGCAGCCGATGAGGGACCGGAGTCCACTCTGCTTCCCCCATGGGCTGATCACCTTGGAATTTTCAGTTCAGGGATTTATCTTGAATAAGTCTGATGAGTAGAGAGTCATTGGTGCAAAATGTGTTTATTGAGCACCTATTATGTGCATATCCTCTGGAGGAGGGCACAGCAACCCACTCCAGTATTCCTGCCTGGAGAATCCCATGGACAGAAGAGTCTGTCAGGCTACAGTCCATAGGGTCACAAACAGTAGGACATGACTGAAGCAACTTAGCATGCATTAAGTGCAGGATATGGGGCTACAGTGGTTTGAAAATGAGGCAAATGTCCCTGCTCTTATAGCACAGTGTGGGCAAGAGACAGACAAGACCTCTTCCTGGTGGTGGTGGTGGTGGTAGGGACGCAGGTTGGGGGTGGGGTGGGAGGGAAGTCAGTAGGTGTGAGGGTTGCTAGTAAGAGGTGGGAGGGATGCCAGTGGGGAATGGGGAGAGATGCTGGAGGAAGTTGGGAGGGAGGCTGGTAAGGTCCATTTAAAACAGAGTGGTCAGGGAAGGCCTCCTGCAGGAGGTGGTTTTCATCAGAGTCATGGGTAAGGGACTAAACTATGGGCTGTCTAGGGAAAGAGCATCTCAAGAGGTGGGACGAGGCAATGCAGAGTTATTGAGAGGAGAGTGTCCCCAGCAGAAGCCCAGTGTGACTGGAGCAGAGTGATGGAGGCCTCTGAGCCAGATCTGATCAGTTCGGCATTTAAAATAATGGTTGTTCTGACTGCTGTCTGGAGAACAGACTGTAGGGGGCAGGAGTGGAATCAGAAAGGTGAGGTTGGAGAATTTCCCGTCCACTAGCTGTAAAGTATGACGGTAAGGTGGCTCAAACAGGGAGGCTGTAGTTGAGACGGGGAAAGAGGGCTGCATTTGAAGCAGTTTTTGTAACTGAGTTGTCAGGACTTGTTGATGAACTGGATATCGGATGAGGCAGAAGACAGGAGTAAAGGTCAAGCCCCAGGTCTCTGGCCTGAGCACCTGGGGGACAGTGTTGCCATTCCCTGAAATGGGGAGGATGAGGGAGGGGCACCAGGTTAGAGAAAGGGTGGAGTGGCGTCGAGTCTCTGGCGATGGACGTCTGAAGTTTGAGATGCCGTTAGTGTCCAGCTGGGGATGTCACGGGGGCCGGTGGATGTATGAGTCTGGAGTCTAGGAGAGAGGTCAGGCTGGAGATATAAATTTTGAAGTCATCAGCCCGAGGATGGTTTTAAAGCCATGAGATCACCAAGAGCTGAAGACAGAGAAGTGTAAGAGAAGGCCTGTAGGCTGAGTCTTGGAGCCTGCAACATTTAGACACTCACTGAAGGGGAGGATAAATGTGCCACACAGGATATGGGGAAGCAGCTGTCATCGACATAGAAGGAGATGCAAGAGAATGTGGTGCCCTGCAGGTGAGCATAAACCCAAGGGTGAGGCCACCAACTATATCAAAGACTGCCAGGGGGTCAAGTGAGAGGGACAATAGAACCTGACTGCTGGCTTTGGAAACATGGCTGTCAACACTAAAAATCTTGAGTTCTTGGACCACCTTTTGACATGTCATCATTGACCTTCACCAGGAGACATTCCAAGAGTCAGTGGTATCAAAATTCTTTGTTTCTTGGAGACGTATCTTTGAGGAACATCCTGCAATGCTTCACAGCTGCCTAGGCATGAGCACCCATGGAGGTATTTCTCCCAGGAGAACTTCACAGAAATCTCTTTCTTTTGAGTGACTGAATCCCCCTTTTCCAAACTCCTGGATTCCTGGTTACTTCTTTGCATTGGCCACCAGTTGCCTGGCACCTGTGTAGGGATGCATTTTTGTGTGTCAAACTTACTCTTGGCTCCCTCTTATTTTTTATTCTAAGTTTCCTGGTTCCTTTCCCCTGTCTGCCTTGTCTGTTTTATTTGAGTCCTCTGTTAATGTGTGCATTTCTCTTGAATGTGTATATTTCTGGAGTGTAATCACCGCAGATCTTTTTGGAACCATATGGGGGTGGTAAATAGGATAGCAAATGCCAAACGTATGACTGCCTCATAGATACCACTGGATCTCCTAGGAACTTGCGTGTGTCACCATGGAGAGGAAATAGACCTGGGCACAGAGCCAGGAGATACTTATTCCATTTCTCCCTCTGCCACTAAATAGCTGTGTGACCTTGGCAAATCAGTTCCCCTCTCCGAGCTTCAGTTTCTTGGACTGTCATACACAGAGGGTTACACTAACTCAGGGTGAGCACATATGAGGCACACACACGCTGCTGTCACCTAGCTCCTCGGCAGACATCACCAATCCATAAGGCACTCTTTGCCATTAAGCTTAGGTAAGACCTCAGAATCCTTCTTAACATAGCACTTCAGGCTGCAGCTACAGATTGACAGGAGTTGGTGTGCTAAATGAGATCTTCTTGCCTTAGAGGACTAAGTGATATCCCAGAGTGAGACTGATGGCTGGCCATGAACTTGAGCTGTGGTAGTCTCTGTAGCCACATTCCAATGCCCCCAAGAAAAAATTCCAAAGCAGAGGAGGGTCGAAAAGCTCTATAATAATTGTAAAGTGCGCCATGCATATCCTGGCATTTGTCATCGAATATATCATCAAGAATGACATTTGGACCATGCCTGCCGTGTATCTAAGATGAGAGTTTGGAAACCTGAGATATAAAGAATTGCCACCTATCCAAGTCTGAATGCTTATTCTCAGAGATAGATTTGTCTTCTGTTGGAATAAGCAAACTCATTTAATTTCTACAGTTTTCAAAACATTTTTGTGTGTTTTCTTTCCAAATAGCAATAGGAATGTAACCCAGTATTTCTATTCAAATCATCTATCATTAAGTCTGGAGGGAGAAACTTTCCTTTATAGACAGCCTAGGGTAATTACTTTTAAATTAATTGATTAGAGAACTCCCTGTCACTGCACATAACTTACGCATGTACTTATGTCTATGTTCTTGTTTAAAATTTTATTTATTTATTTAGTGCTGGCTGTGCTGGATCTTCGTCGCTGCTCGGGTTTTTTTGAGTTGCCACGAGCAAGGTCTGCTCCCTAGCTGCTACACGTGGGCTCTTCACTGGGGAGTTTTCTCTTGTTGTGGGGCACAAGGCTCTGGGGTGCATGGGCTTCAGTAACTGTGGCACATGGCCACAGGGGTCGTGACTCCCGGGCTCTAGAGCACAGACTCAGGGGCTTAGTTGCTGGCAGCACGTGGGATCTTCCCAGACGAGAGATCGAACCCATGTCTCCTGTATTGGCAAGTGGATTTTTTTTTTTCTTTTAACCACTGAACCACCAGGGAAGCCTGTCTATATTTGTTGTCCAGGATTCACTGAGCCCTAACTATATGACTCATGCAGTACTAAGACTCTTCCTTCCAACAACCTTAGGAGGTAGCTAATTTTATTATTCCCATTTCATAGCTAGAAAATTGAGGCTCGAAGAGGTGAACTAATTAGACCCACGTGTTTTCTGGAGACATCTTCATTGGCATGTCTGATGTAATAAAATTCTAATCATAAAATTCTTAAAAGGATTCTGATTCCCTACATTTGTTTTTGAAACACTAATAAATTGACGATGGCTTTAATAGAGGGTATGTGAGCAGACTTTTATCTCAGACAGAAGGTGATTTTTTACATTTATCTATAGCCTCTTTAATCACTGTGAAGTAAGCACTGTTATGGTCCTTTTACAGACGAGAAAACGAGATTTTGGAAGCAGTGCCTTGCCTAAGGTCATAAGATTTGAACCCTCTGTGTGTGTTCACTCCAGATTCCTTCTTCTGTGATAAACTTCCTCTCAGGGTTAAGTACAAGCAGACATCATTCCTTCTCAGAAACGAAAATGAAAGGACAAGATGATTTTGGGGATTTCCAAACGGGGATCCTTTAAAAATTCATGTGCACAGATGCCGAGGGTGGAGGGAGAGAGACTTGGCCACTGGGACAGACGTGGTGTCAAACGGCTGCCTCCATATGGTGATCTTGGGCTCCTCGTGGGTGACAAGTGGGTTGCTTACCAGGCTCGGCAGCAGAAATGAATTTGGGGGGTCCACTCTGGTCCAGGAGCTACCAGTAATAAATGCTTCCGGAATGAATGATGGCTGAATGAATGAATGATCGAACAGTCACCCTGCTGGTTCCCGCTCTGCGTTGTCAGACCAAACTCGAGTAAATATCCTATACACTACATCTTAAAAAAAAAGAACCCCTTTACAGTGTTGAGCCTTAAACATCGTGCCTGCTCTGCCCTCCCGAGCTCCAGAGGCACAAACGGCCCTCCCCACTTCCCCACCCCACCCATTTCTGCCTTTAGAATGGTACCCAGGGAATCTGCTGCAGCAGCAGGAACCGGCTGACAACACAATTCTTCCTGTTTCCTGGGACAGCCTTTATTTTGCTTTGTTCTGCACTTGAAAGTGAGCAGGCACCAGACTGTCAAGAGCAGCTCCTTTCACTGAGCTGCTTGGGACACAGGGGATGTTAGGCTGGGTGGGGGAGGGGGACAGAAGCCAGCCCTGCAATGGAGGCTGAGATGGCTGAATGGCATCACCAGCTTGATGCACA
>NW_011495054.1:9917492-9918159 GCF_000754665.1 Bison bison bison
CTGGGTGAGGTGCTCCTGAGGTTCTTTCTAGTTCGGAAACATACCTTGAGGGATACACGCGTTCACCGTCAGCGCCTTGAGGAATAAATCCTTGATGGTCTGATTTCAAAAACAACAGATGCCTGCTCCTTCCCAGAGCGCATCTTTGGAGAGAGGCAGGGGAGAGGGTTTTGGGACCCCTGACTCTGAGGTCGGGGAGGGGAGGATGGCCCAAGATGGGAGAAGAAAGACTTGAAGATAATGAGAAATTGCATCAACTTTCCCCAGAGCTGTTTCTGGCTCTGGAAGCAAGCAAAAATAAAGCAGGAGGGGGAGAAAAGAAAACACACACACACACACACACACACACACACACAACAGGCATTTATTTTGGAGCTGTATTGGAAACAGAAGTGTCAACTGGCTGAAATGCCGCCCGCACATCCAAATGAGGGAGCGATTAGACCGGGTTCGCCTCTGAAGATGGATTTCTTGGTTGGGGGAGCGGGCTGGGGGGCTGGGCTGGCGTAGAGGGGACGGCAACACGAGGCTCTGGCAAGTTAATTAGGGTTCAGGAGTCCAGCAAGCAGGGGGAGGCTGGATTTGCATAAAGCCCATTTACATAATGTTCTTCACAAATTGTGCAGCCCAGAAGGCTTCTGGGCTGGCAGGAAGGTGCTGGGGGGGT
>NW_011495054.1:9918259-9948153 GCF_000754665.1 Bison bison bison
GCTGGGGGGGTGGGGGTGGGGGCGCGTGCTGCACTGGTTAGATGCCCGAGGCGGCAGCAGGGGGAAGGGAAGGCCCAAGGCCCAAGACAGGGCCTCCTGCCTGCCCGTCTGTCCCTACCATGGCCCACCCTACAGCAACCTTCCCCCAGGCCTCCCCACGGCATGTCCCAGCCCTGAACTGCCCCCACACCATCCCGCCTCTCCAGGGTAGTCAAGTTCTCAAGCACCTCTGTGATCACAGCTCTCCCTTGCTTAAAGCCTGTTGTGGGCTCCTCCAGGATGAAGTCGCCTTACCCATAACCAGCCTACTGACCCCTCCTGCTCCCCTGACCCGATCATCATTTTTGTTCTCTCTTCATACATATGCTCAGTCCCCCTGAAGGACCCCTGGGTCCTTAAGCGTGTTTTTCTCTTCCTGGCCTCTGCTCCTATCTTGGAATGTCCTCCTACAAAGGCCAGCCTCTTTGTGACAAACCCCTCCCCCTGGTTCCAGACACTCCCCCCGGGCTCTTGGGGCATTTCCTCACATCCTGAAGCCTCCTGCCGTGGACGGAAGCCCCTCTGGCATGGCCAGAACTCGTCAGGCTGCCTAGTACTTGCTCAGGGGACGGCCCCTTACTCCATCAGGCTGGGACTCCTCCAGGAAAGGGATGTGCTTGAAACATCCTGTATCCAGCAGGGCAGGGCCGTGCAAACAGTGGTGTTAGGCGTGCATACTCAGTTGTGTCCCACTCTTTGCACCTCACGGACTGCAGCCCGCCAGTCTCCTCTCCCTGTGGGATTTTCCAGGCAAGAATACTGGAGTGGGTTGCCATTTCCTCCTCCAGGGGATCTTCCCCACCCAGGGGTCGATCCCGAGTCTCTTGTGTCTCCTGCATTGGCAGGTGGCTTCTTTACCACTGGCACCACCTGGGAAGCCCCATGCAACAGTGGGCACCCAGTAAATGTTGATTGGAGGAATGAGAGAAGTCCGCCCAGCCACAGATGGAGAGCAAGCAGGCTCCTGTCTGCCCGAAAGGAAACAGACCAGCTCTTCAACTTCTCTGGGTTTCCCCGCCTCCACCTCCTTCTTGTAATCATCAACCAGTCCTGTGTTTGAGCCTCAGTGGACAAGGTGAAGTTACCCAGGAGAATAGGTGTTCTCTGAACTGGACCCTCCACTGGGAGTAGGATAATAAAAGGGAGACAGAAGGGCAAAGGACATCCCAGGCTGGGGAGATAGGGAGGTTGAAAAACACACGGAGTATGTAGAACATGGAAAGAGGGATGAGTGGGCTGGAGCCAGAGGTGAAACAGGAAGAATTTTGTGAAGTCTTCAGTTCTGAGCTAAAGAGGCTGACATAGATCTGGTCGATTTTTCTATGCCTCTGAAGATCTGCATTCAAGGAGAAGAAAGGAAGGAGTGGCCCCGAGCTGATGTGCCACTCGGTGTGATTCCGTTTCACAAACACGCACAGTAGGTGTCACTCCCCCCATAACTACCAGCTTGGGGGGCAGGCATGCTGTCCTCATTCACCAGGATCCCACAGTGGTCAAGCAGGGCTTGGAGCTCTGGTTTCAAATCCTAGTCTGCCTTCTGGATTTATTTGTGTATTAGAGAAGTATGGAGAAAAAAAAAGGAACCAGAGGAGAGAGGCCAAGAAAGGGGCCAGAGAGAGGCAGGCAGGCAGATGGCCAGAGAGAGGAGGAAAGGAGGAAATTAAGGGGAGGCGGCTGAGAACATCAGGGGAAAGGAGGAAATTCACAGGTGTCAGTCGCCCCTGGGGAGAGCAGTAGGGATGCTTTTGGTCCCGGACAGCCCAGTCTGATAGAACCTTCTGTGACAGACTTCTCCATCCAAGGTCCAACGCAATAGCCCCTCGCCTTCTGTGGCCACTGAGCCCTTGGAATGTGGCCGCAGAACCAAGGAACTGGAGTTAAACTGCATTTAAATTTAAATGCGAACAGCCATGTATTTAAATGTATTAATTTATATTTAAACGTGAACGGTCGTCTGAAGGCGGTGGCTGCATATCTGAAGTCCTGCCCTGAGAACAGTCCTTCTTGCTTCTATCAGGGGTCCAGCTTGGGTTTCCTTCGAGTCCTTCTCGGCCCCCCACTCTGCGGCTCTGTTCTGAAACAGTGTCCCTGGTGTTTCTCTCCCTCACATTCCTGGACATCCCTCCCACATGAAGGTTTAATTTTAGCTGATTCTCTCTCAAGGACAAAGTATATATTTTTATTTTAATTTATGTCGCCTGAACCATTTCCAAGTTTTACTTTTAGAACCTGTCAATATTAGTGACATGTGGCATTTTAGGTACTTTTCTGCTGGTGGGGCCGAAATTTATTGTCATTTTATGTCACTCGGCAAAATGCACAAAACGCCAGAAGTGTTATAAACAGAGACGATTTATGTTCGGGTTGGGGTGAGGTTAAGAGAATGAATATAATCCATTTTTTTTTTTCACAGACTTTTATGCGAGTGTGCTGGCCAGCCGGCAGGTGCACATTTGACACTCAGTGGGATGTCTTTTCCAAGCAACAGGAGATGGCAGATGCAGACGGGGCCCAATTACCGCTGCTCTCGCCTGATCACACCATGCTCTTGTGTGTGTGTGTGTGTGTGTGTGCGGATACTTGCCCCAGTCTTTGGCACCCAGCATGGGGCTGTGCACACAGTAGGGCTCAATTAAAGCCTGTGGAAGAAATAATGAAGGGGGGGAATCTGAGACATAAATGGGAATTCTTGTGACTCCTCTATTCCACTCTCATAAGAGTGATCTTTTAGACCCTAGTCACTCCACTGCTCTAAGCCTTTCAGTGGCTCCCCAGGACGCTTGAGTTCTAGCTCAGCAGGTCTGTGAAGTCCTGGCACCTGAGGGTGTCTCTGTCTCGCCTTCTCCGAGTTACCTGCCACGCTCTGAAACGTTCGCATTCTTCCTGCATCTTGCTTTTGCTGTTCTGCGGTTGGGAGTGCCCCCGATCCTTCTTCTGCCGGTTATTCTTCAGTGACCAACTCCTCTGTCCTTTGCAACCTTCACCCTCTGTCTTCCCAAAGAGAGCTGGTTGCTCCTTCTTTGGGGTATCTCCTGCCATACCTATCTATCTAGACATATTAATAGGTAGGCACGTATGTTTCTAGATATTTTTGTTGTTGTTGCTCTTTAGTTCCTAAGTTGTGCCCAACTCTTTGTGACCCCATGGACTATGGCCTATCGTGCTCCTCTGTTCGTGGGATTGTCCAGCAAGAATATTGGAATGGTTGCCATGTCCTCCTCTAGTATCTCTCTATCTATATCTCCACTGAAGAACTTTTCACAATGCCGTGTTGGCTTTGCTCTCTGTTGCTTCCTTCGCCAAAGAATGGTCTGGGGAGATGTATTCATCTTATGCTGGGTCTGCACGGAGAATCTGACAAAGGAAAGATAATTGGATGCCATAACAAATGGGTTCCAATCAGGTTGGTCTCCAGCATTCCCATGGCTGACTTCGGATTCAGCTGTGCTGCGTCTGCTAAGTCAATTACCCTTGTCCTCCTTCTTTCCAATTTCTGAACCTTATGGCTATTGTCTTTTCCCTCAGTGCACCCTGTCCTTAGATGTTTATGCCTTGAAAAATTCCTTTACTGGAATTTTATTGGGTTTCGTGGAGGGAAATATATTCAAGAGGTTTGTTCAGTCCACCATCTGAACTGGACGTCAGTAACAAGTGAACTGGAAGTTTAGACTTTGGGCAAATTGCTTCTCTTCCTTGGGTCTCCAGTTCTTCACCTATGAAAGGAGGGAGTTGGACTGGATGAGTGCTAGGGCCCAGCCAAAGTCTTGGAGGGGGACAGTGCTGGTCAGACGTGCTTGATGGGTAGTGAACAGGGGTTTGGATTTTATGTGAGAGCAGCCACCCACTGAGATCCTCTGTGATGACCAGCACTCTCCTTGTGCTTCGAATTCTCTTTCTGGCACTGGTGTCCTGCCTCCTAAACACTGTGGGTAGTGGATGGATTTGAAGTTCCCCCTCATTCAAGCCCTGACAGTCACCGACCCTCATCCAGTTCTGCAGCTTACCCAGAGCACTCACCCTCACCTAGTGGGGCTCTGGGGCCAACCCCGTGAGAAATCTTGAATCCCATCTTACAGATGAGAAATCCAAGCCTCGGGAAAGGCAAGGGGCTTGCCTAAGGTCATCGGGTAAGTCAATAAGGAGCCAAGTGCCAGCCTTGGTCTGACTGACCTTTGACCCTGGTGTGTCCAGCATCTCCCCCGTCATGGATGCTCAGCTTCTATTTATATGGAGTGGGAAGTGATGACCCTTGGGTTGGGTCACAGAGGAGCCATAAGGGCAAGAAACATCATTTAAAAATGAATCATGCAGCATGGGACTTCCCTGACTGTCCAGTGGATAAGACTCTGTGCTTCTCCTGGAAGAGGCACAAGTTCTGTCCCTGGTCAGGGAACTAAGATTCCAAATGCTGCATGGCACAGCCCAAGAAATAATTAATTATACAGCATGAAGTTGTTTAGGGCCAATGCATTATAGAATGCGTTAGCACTTTGCTCCTTTTTATGGCTGAATGATATTCCATTGTGTAAACATACACCACCTTTTGTTCTTTCATCAGTCGATGGACACTTGGGTTGTTTCCTCTTGATGGATATTGCTACTGTGAACATTCCTGTGCAAGTTTATCTGATGCTACCTGAAAGAAGCCAGACACTGAAGGTCACGGGTTATAGTTAACATAAAATGAAATATCTGGAATAAGTGAATCCATGCAAAAAGTAAGAAGACTGGTGGTTGCCAGGACCCGGGGAGGAGGGAATGGGAAGTGGGCTCCTTGTGGGGGTGACAAAAAGTGTTTTGGAACTGGATAGAGATGATGGTGGCACAACACTGAGAGGTGCAAAACGCCGCCAAATCAGACACTTTAAAATGGTTAATTTTATGTCAGGTGGATTTTACCCCCATCAAACAATTAATTACCAAACACTTCACGCAAGTAACATTCAGTCAGGCCCAACCGCGCATTTGCTAAGTGTCAGGCTCTTGGTGTGAAAACATATAGTAGGCACTTGGGAGAGATTTGTGGTGTCCATTCACAGATTGCCGTGTGGACTGTTTCTATCTTCAGCCAAGTCTGGTCCCCAGAACAGTGTCATCGGACCCCCCGAGCTGGTCAGAAGTGCAGGACCTTGGTCCCAATCCCCTCCCACTGAACCTCTGTATGAAACACACCTTTGCCTCTTTTTTTTTTTAAGTTTTTTTTTTTTTTTTCAGATGTGGACCATTTTTTAAAAAAGTCTTTATTGAATTTATTCCAATATTGTTTCTGTTTTATGTTTTGGCTTTTTGGCCCTGAGGCAGGTGGGATCTCAGCTCCCCGGATCTGGATCTCAGTTCGATCCAGACCAGGGATCAAACTCGCAACCCCTGCTTCGGTAGGCAAAGTCTTAAACATTGGACCACCAGGGAAGTCCCTGTGTGTTTGCCTCTTGAACCTACTTCCTTAATCTTCTTTGCTTATCACTGAAGAGAGAAATGGTGGGAGAGGACTGAGGTTAAATCCCCCTGAAGTCTGTTGTCACTGAACAGGACCTGTGGTCTGTCTGTTTGTCTGTCCGTCTCTCCCCCTTCTGGTTGCTCTCTGTCGCCCCCTCCTGCCCTCTCCGCCCCACCCCCCCCCCCAATGTTTCCCCCACTCAGCAGAGTCCCTACCTTCCCGCACTCTCTGAATTGATTTTTCTCACTCATCTTGGCAGGTTAGTAATCACCCTTCTCAGCAGAAATTCCTTCCATTTCATTACACCCGGTGAGAAATACTGGACCACAGGGGGTGGGCTGGGGGCTGTGTTTCATTTCACTCCCGTCTCTGTGTCAGGTGAGGCGGGGAGGGGGGAGCTTCACACTGGGCTCCCCCGAGGAGGGAGGTCAGTGGTGTGAGAGGGAGTGGGTGCCCCTTTGATGCTCTTTCCAAACCCTGAGGGTCCTGCCCCCAGCCCTCTCCAGCTCTCAGCCCCTCTGCCCTTCCCTGTCCTCAGTCACCACTTGCATTTTGAGGACTTCCTGTGGCTTACAGAGCCCCCTCTTCGCATCGCCCCTTTTAATCTTCACACTGCTTCTTCAAGGTTGGGATCGTCACCTCCATTGCACAGGTGAAAAAGTGAGGCTCGGAGTCATGGAGCCCCGTGCGAGACGCCTGGGAGCGAGAAGTGGGTCTGCAGGCTTTGGCTGGGTGTCCTGAACTGCTGGTCAGTAAAGGGACTGCTCCGGCCACCTCCCTGCCCTGGCGTGGTCCTGGCAGAGAGAGCTCGGCATTTGTGGGCCCACGGGCTTGGTTCCAGTCCCAGCTCTGCACTTACTGGTCACGATGCTCTGGGCAGTTGCTCGTCTCCCCGCCCCTCCTTCTCCTTAGCTGTCCAATCAGAATGGTACAGAGCTGGGAGAACCCGGCTCCCAAGAGTAGGAGCTCTGTAACGCAAACCTGGGCTTCTCCCTTCACCACCTGTGCCACCCACCCAGCGGAGGTGGCATCGCCTCTCTGGGCTCCAACCCCCCCGCCAAAGCATGTTTAGAGGTGCCATGGGTCCCTCTGTATTATTGCAAAGATTCCATGAGCTAGCTTCCATGTACCTTTTAGCACGTACCTGCACATGAGCCAGAGCTCAATAAATGCTCTCGACTGAAAGAATATCATATTTCATCCAGTCTAAGTTGCTGTCGTGATGGCAAGATGTACCCTGAATTCAGAGATGCTAACATATATATATATATATAAAGCTTGCTTAGAATCGAGAGCTTTCCTCCCGCATGTGGTGCCTGCCCCATGTGGGACATAAGAATAGGCACCTTACATACATTTCCTGTCAATAATCCTAAAAGGTACAGTTTATTCTCCCCATTACAAGCTGGGAAGACTGAGGCTCACGGAGGCGAAGCCACTTCCTCTGTGTTATATCGTTTGTAAGAGGTGAAGCTAGGATCAACCCAGGTCTCTCTGCTGCCAAGTCCAACGTGCAGATGGAAAAAAGCAGACCTGACCATGTTTTGCAAAGTTCCAAATTCCAGTCATATGTGTCGAGGGGGAGAGAAGGAGGAAAACTGATAATAATGATAAGAATAATGTCTACTTAGCACTGGGTACCTGTCATGTGCCAGGCACAGGGTTTAAGACCCCTGCAACAACACTGCTATAATCCCTATTTGACGAATGAGCAGACGGAGGCTCAGAGTGGGAAAGCAGCTTACCCTGAGTCACACAGCCAGCAAATGGTGAAGCTTCAGGGCTCCAGGTTGACTTAACCCTTAAGCTGATACTGGAGACTGCTCACCTTGGGTGCAGGGAGCTTAGCTGGAAGGACCCTCTCTACCCTGGGTGGCCTCCCCTTGGCCCCCTGCCCCTGCCACAGGCTCTCCAAGCTGTGTGTCTACTAGGTTCTCAGCCACTTTTCTGCAACTGGTCTGTCTTCAGCCCCTCTCCGTGCCTGTCGGGCCCCGGGGCTGAGGTGGCAGCCACGACCACGGAGACCGAGAGAGTGCACAGTATGCAGATCGCCCCATTAACATTTCATGCGGATTCAAAAATTCAGTGTTGACTCCAGTGACGCAAATAGGTATGAAAATTCCGAGGAAGGCACACTCATTGTTACCGAAATCAAATGGTTGAACGGCCACTAATGAGGCAGACAAGGAGCCTTGCGCACCCTCTGAGGATTGGGGTAGACGAGAGGAGCAATCGCGCTACATTATTCATACCCTCTTGTCTGAGTTTCATATCTCAAGGAGGCTCTGGAAGGGGAAGGGAGAGAGGGCAGAGGCAGCGGAGGGGGTGGCGGGAGACGGCCGCTCTGCCAGCTGCACTAGGTCGGGTGACTAATTGACAAGTTCTCACAGAGCCCCTTCCCCAGGGTGCCCTCTCTTCCAGCTCTCATTTTCAGCTCCTGCCCACAAGCACCTGCCTCGCTGCTAGATCGCCCCCATCCACGGCCCTTGTGCTGTGTGTCAACTGGAGAGGGCCAACGGGTGGAGGTGGGCATGCGCGGCTGGCTTCCGGTCCTGGCACTGTGCGAGCTCCGGCTGGTGGCGAAACCTCTCTGAGTCTGCAAAACAGGGAAGCCCATCAGCAGTTCTTCTGCCTACTTTGCCGGGGTGGAGGGAGAATGGAACGTCTGAGGTTCAGAGGCTGAGTCTTATACTTGCATGCTTAGGAATCACACAGGGATCTTGCTGGATGGAAAGTCCAGTGCCGCCAAGTCAGGGGTGGGGCCTGAGATTCTGCATCCCCAGCTAGCTCCTGGGTGAGACGGGGCCGCCGGTGTGTGGACCCCAGCCTCGGAGGCTCTAGCAAGGCCATGCTAACAGGGAAGCACTCTGTAGGGTGGATCTGCTGGTCCTCAAGGCTTTCTGCTTTGTATCCACCTCCCTGGGCAGTTTGGAAAGGTGTGATGCCCACAGCATCCCTTGAAGGTTGAGTTTAATTGGTTGGGCCCAGATCATGGCATCTGGTCCCGTCACTTCATGGGAAATAGATGGGGAAACAGTGGAAACAGTGTCAGACTTTATTTTTTGGGGCTCCAAAATCACTGCAGATGGTGATTGCAGCCATGAAATTAAAAGACGTTTACTCCTTGGAAGGAAAGTTATGACCAACCTAGATAGTATATCAAAAAGCAGAGATATTACTTTGCCAACAAAGGTCCGTCTAGTCAAGGCTATGGTTTTTCCTGTGGTCATGTATGGATGTGAGAGTTGGACTGTGAAGAAAGCTGAGCGCCCAAGAATTGATGCTTTTGAACTGTGGTGTTGGAGAAGACTCTTGAGAGTCCCTTGGACTGCAAGGAGATCCAACCAGTCCATCCCAAAGGAGATCAGTCCTGGGTGTTCATTGGAAGGATTGATGTTGAAGCTGAAACTCCAGTACTTTGGCCACCTCATGCGAAGAGCTGACTCATTGGAAAAGACCCTGATGCTCAGAGGGATTGAGGGTGGGAGGAGAAGGCAACAGCAGAGGATAAGATGGCTGGATGGCATCACCGACTTGATGGACATGAGTTTGAGTGAACTCCGGGAGTTGATGATGGACAGGGAGGCCTGGCATGCTGTGATTCATGTGGTTGCAAAGAGTTTTAACCCCGACCCCTCTTGGTTCTTATATGCAGCCAGATTATGGCAGTCCCTATTATTAATACTTTATTGTTCATTGCCATCATATTTCCTGACCATTTTCCAAGACCCTGTCTTTCCCAACTCCCCTTCAGCCTCCAATGCCACTTTACATTGGATGTGTGTGTGTGTGTGTTGCGGGGTGGGGGTGCATTTGTTTCCTTCTCACTAAACAATATCATTTGCAAGAAGGAGCCCAAGGACCCACTTGTTTGCTCTCAGGGCGGTGCGGAGGAGGGGAGAGACTGCATCCTACGGGACTGACTTCTCTCCAGGGGCAGCACCCGCTTCCAGGTTCTAAGGGTCCACTCTCTGGAGAGGCAAGGAAAGTGTGAATCAAGGGCCGCTTGATGCTTGATGGTCTTCGGCGCCTTCTAACACACTGGCGACATAGTCTCTCAAAGGGTACAGCAGGCTCCAGAGGAGCCAGGGATGTAAAGCTAGCTTGGCAGGAAGGGGTTGATCTCTACCGGCATGGAATGTGCAATCCCACTGTTGACCACGCACCCGGCATAACTAATAAACAGGTTCCTGAGCGGAGCACTCCCTGCATTTCGTAATTATTACTCGGCTATAAAAATCCCTTCTCCCTCCTGCCAACATTATCTTAGTAAACGTTATGAGCGCTCACGAGGTTAATGCAGGGCCGTAAATCCGCAGTGGGTCGAACAAGTGAGACTTGAGGAACTGTTCATAAATCTACTGGAACGGCTCCAGTTTGTTTATTTAATAAAATATCATTTCATAGAAATGCACAGGGCACTGCGGGGTTCGCACCTTGGCGGGCGTGCATGGGGAGGGGGGTGAAGTGAGGTTTGCAGAGGATGGTGGGCGTGTGCACACGGGCATGCACAGAACATCAGGCACCCGGGTGGAGCAGTCAGCTGCCTGGTGCCCGGATAGCTGTGTGGTCTGTTATCACACCAGCCATTCTGAACTCAGAACCTGTTCCACTTAATGCCGGCCTGTTCTCTCGGAATTCCTTAATGGGCCTCGTCAATATTTGAAACGATGCTACAAGGCCCAGGACATGTGTAAAGCTGTTTGCACAACAAGAACACCTCCCTGAGCCAATCTTCTGGGATTTGTTAGGGGCGCTTTGCCCAAGCTGGGCTGTTAAATCAACCAGAAGTCAGGCTTCCCCACATATTGTGGAATAAAATGCCCAAAGCACGGGCACTGGAGGAAACAGACGTGGGTTCTAACACCAGATTCGCCCCTAACCGGGGAGATGGCCATGGTATTCACGTCTCTGGCCTCAGCTTCCTTCTCTGGACCACAGGAATTATTGTGGTACAGAGATCTGTGATGTGAAATGCGGGAGGACCAGAGTGGGGAACCAAGATGGCTGTCTTTGCTGTTTCACTCACCTGCACGTCTGCAGCATTGCACAGTGCTGAAAGGCCTTTGCTAATCAGTTTTGGCTGCAGGTCATCTTCAGAGTCTTCCTTCTTTTCTGTTTAATTGGCAGGGCCCCCATCTGAAAATAAAAGACAGTAGGATAGGATTAATGGAAGCAGCAGAAGTAATGCAGAACCTAGAGGTGGTATTCCTGCCAAGTGGGGGTTCGCTTCCCTGGACTTACCATGGGAATCAAGTCACAACAAAGGAGAGAGACAGCGTGGTCTTGTGGTGAGGACCACAAAGTCCAGAGACCAGGCTCTAAGTCCTGACTCTAACACTTGACTGTCTGAGTGATCTCTGTGGTCGAGCATTTTAACTGCTGAATTCTTGGGGAATGATACTTTGTTTTAAAGATGAAATGTTACCTTCCCCTCTACCCCCCTGTGTTTTTTCTTTTTTGGCTGTGCCACCGGGTACGTAAGATCTTAGTTCTCCAGCCAGGGATTGAAACCACGCCCCACTGCATTGGAAGCACAAAGTCTTAACCACTGGACCACCAGGGAAGTCCGCCTGTGGGATGATCTTAACATCTGCCTCTTAGGGTTCAAGCTGATGTGGGTGAAGTGTTTGTATAGGCCTGACATGTTGTACAAAGTCAATAAACAATGGACAGATGGCTAGTAGAGGAAACGAAAGAGAGGCAGAGATGAGGTGAGCCCCCTCCCACCTCAGGTGTTCCCTGGACTGTCCCAGTTTGGAAACCACAAGGTCTCACTCCCTGGGAACTCCCTTCGTCCTGGGAAAACTGAACGGTTGGCTTCCCTAGCAGGAATGGATAAGTCAATGCTTGAAGCACTCTCAACTCTGGGTTTAATTTGGCCACAGCTATTGATGATTTAATAACAGCTGGCTGGTTATAGAGGCTCCATCTAAAAGACTCTAATTCCCCAAGGCTAATTGCTGAGCATTTGATTAACCCAGTGGCTCTCATTAGAATCACCTGAAGAGCTTTCTAAACATACCAATGCCTGGGCCTCATCCCAGACCAGTCTTCCTCCAGCTCACCGCTATTGACATACTGGGCTGAATAAGTCTTTGTGGTCGGGGGCTGTCGTGTCCATTGAGGCATGTTGAGCAGCAACCTTGGACTCTACTCTGAAGATGCCAGCAGAAATGCCCTAATCTCAAAATAAGTAAACAAATAAATACCTCCTGGTTAGAATCAGCCCAAGTTGAGAACTAATGTCCCAGACTAATTCAAGAAGTTGGGGACAGGGTAGGAACCGAACCTTGGTATTTCATATTAAATTCCTGCCCATAGCTGACTTTAGCATTTCCCCGGGGCCAAACTCCTTGTTGAGCTAGTGGTAAAGAACCCACTGCCAGTTCAGGACACATAAGAGATGTGGGCTTGATCCCTGGATTGGGAAGATCCTCTGGAGAAGGCAATGACCACCCACTCCAGTATTATTGCCTGGGAAATCCCATGGACAGAGAAGTCTGGTGGGCTATGGGTCCGTGGGGTCGCAAAAGAGCTGGACACAACTTAGTGACTAAACAACAACAGTAGGCATATGATTTTATTAACTTGATCTGACACCCTGATGCAGGAATTCCTATGATTCCCCCTTCAGAGGACAAGAAAACTGAGGTCTGAAGAGGGAAAACAATTTGCAAGTGGAGATGACAGGACTCAAAATCAGGGTTGTGGAGGGCGGGGGTACAGCATTCTATGGAGAAAAAGATGGAAGTTTCAATATTTAAGTTTTCTGGCTGCCAACACGAGAGGCGCTCCAGGTTTTGCAGGATTCCAGTCATTCCAAAATGACTTAGATCTGAGTGGAAGTGGCCAGCAATTAAATCCTTGGCATTCGGATTACTCCAAACATTCATGTAGGCAAACATTTTTTCCTTCTTTTAGATGCAATCTGGATGAGCCAGCGGGAAACCAGACAGTGAGGGGTGGGACACACAAGGTCTTCTGCCTTGACTTATCAGAGCTGCGCCCTCCCTCCTCTACCTTCTTCAACCTGGAACCTCCTTCTTCAACCCGGAACCTCCTTCTTCAACCCGGAAGTGTTCAGCCCAGCCCTGGCCCTCGCCGGAAGTGTCTACGGGTCTTGGAGCTGAGACAGGAAGTGACTCGGGTGAGGTTAGTGTTTCTCAGATTTCCTTCAGGGTGAAGGGTAGTCACAACGTAATTGTGAAAAGCAATTACAGGGTTCACAGTAGTCCAAATGGAGAGTGAGTTTTCTGACTGCCAGGAGGGGAAACATTTTAGGATTGGTTTCCTAAAAGAAATCCATCACTTTGATTTTAGCCGTGGTGGTGAACACAACGTTTGGTCCAATTTTAGAAACGTTCTGAGACAGGAATAGGTTGTTCCTTGTCTTTGTCAGACAGTAACTTAACGTTTTCTGAGTCTAGGATGGATACTGGCTAAAAATTTACGTTCAAAGACAGTTCTGTTTCTTTAGAATCACACCAGAAATTTCTAATGTAACGACAGTGATTCTTAACCCAAGTGGAAATGTGTATTGGTTGAAATATCTGTTATAACCATTAAACTTGGGTGAGAGAGAAGAGTGTGGTTAAGAGGAGTCAGGTCTCACGTGCATCACAGAAGACCTCAGAAGATGAGATGAAGCTCATTAGTAGAGGAAGCGGGAAAGTTGGGAAGGCAGGAACAACACTTGCAAATCCATGGGGCCATGAGGAGCCCAGTTGTACTGGGGGTCAGGGCAAATTTCAGTGGCAGGAGCTGAGAGTATATGAAATGGGGAGGTCAAGAGATGCAGCTAGTTGGGGAAGGTCTGAGAATTCTTACCCTGCAGTCTGCTTTTCCTCGGACACTCAGCAGAAGCAAGCTTTTACCCCGATCCCTACCACACCTCTGACAACTGGCTTGGAGGCCTGGCTTCCTGACCTTCGTCATCAATGACCTCCTTTTAGGATTGTAGACATCTCCACCACCCTGTGGACTCCTGACTATGTCAGGTTACATGGAAAAAGGGAATTAAGGTTGCATATGGAATTAAGCCTGCAAATCTACTGACCTTGAAATGGAGAGATCATCATGGATTCTGTGAGTGGGCCCAGTATGAGCATCAGTTCAGTTCAGTTCAGTTCAGTCGCTCAGTTGTGTCCGACTCTTTGCGACCCCATGAATCGCAGCACGCCAGGCCTCCCTGTCCATCACCAACTCCCGGAGTTCACTCGGACTCACGTCCATCGAGTCAGTGATGCCATCCAGCCATCTCATCCTCGGTCATCCCCTTCTCCTCCTGCCCCCAATCCCTCCCAGCATCAGAGTCTTTTCCAATGAGTCAACTCTTCGCATGAGGTGGCCAAAGTACTGGAGTTTCAGCTTCAGCATCATTCCTTCCAAAGAAATCCCAAGGCTGATCTCCTTCAGTATGAGCATAGGAGTTCCTAAAAGTGGAAGAGAGAGAACTAGAGAGACGGCAGCACAAGGAGGAATCGGCCCAGCATTTCTGGCTTTGTAGATGGAGGAAGGGGCTTTGAGTTTAGGAATGAGGCAGCCTCTAGAAAGAAGCCTTAAAAGGCAGGGAAACTGGTTCTCCCTTACAGTCTCCAGGTGGAACACAGCCCCAGTGACTAGCCTAGTGAGACCCATTTTGGGCTTCCGATCCCCAGAACTGTAATAAAGTAAGTCTGTGTTATTTGAAGCCATGGTGTATGTGGTTATTCATCACAGCAACAGTAGGAAACTCATCCAGACCCCCATTTCTTCATCTGAGAAATGAGTTTAATAATCATGCCTCATTGTGTATTGAAAATTGAGTTAATGGACATCAAACATTTAGCACAGATCAGGGCCCACAATATGTGTTCTTTTCTAGTGAGGCTGTAGGTGGATGGAGTTCAGGTCTACTAGCTTAGATGTGTTTGGCTGCTCCAGTGAGGGACTGGAGGAAAGAATCTTGGACTAGGGATCGGGAGGACGGGGCACAAGTCATAGATCTGTCTCTCACTAATAGACAGATGATCTCAGACTTGTTCTTACTGTGATCCAGGTCTCAGTTTTCCGGTCTGTGTGATGGGTGTGGGGGGAGATGGCCCATAAGCATCCTTCCAGCTGTGACCTTCTTATGAGGATTCATACTGTTGGGGGTGGGTAGGGGGCTTTTGTAGCTCACTTGAAGCCCTTAGTTTGGTTTTCTGAGAAAGTGCACTTCCCATCATGTTCTTGAGACCTTAGGGTTGATGGTGGTCACCCCAATGCACTCGCTTCTCCCTGCATCGTGAATAGGGCCTAGGGTCAGGGGAGCATCCTGAGACCACAGGCCAAGTTGACTGGTCTCTGCTGATGTCCAGTCCGTGTCCTCAGGCACATCAATTCCTCCCCAAACTCACAAAGCAAACCAACAGTTAAACACGTAATATCACTTTGTCTCCTCAGCCAAGTCGATTCCTGAGGCCTCCTGGTGCAGTTGAGCTGAGATGGGTTTCAGTGGTGGCTGGGCTACTTGCTTGTGAGCAAATTGCTCAACTCCCATGAGCCTTAGTTTATCCACTTGGCAAATGGGGATAATAATAAGCAACATTAGACTAAAGTAGATTCAACCTCATAAAGTCATTGTGATAACCAGTATATTAATTCAGGTAAAGCAGTATGATAATTGCTATGACCCGCAGGAGACAGGGGTAGTGTTAACCCTTCCAGTGGGGGATGATGATTGTAGAAGGTTATACCTAAGCTGAACTTTAAATGGCAACAAGGTATGTGAAAAGCTTAGTATAATACCTGAGGTGGATTATATGCTTATAAAGGAAAAGGAAGAGAATAAGAAATGAGGTTGCTGGGGGATCCAGTACTCCCCCGAGGCTCCCTGAGTCTGATCCACCTTAGTCCTGAGGCTTCTTCTCTTCCTGCCTCTCTCTCTTGCCCCATCCCTGCACCCATGCTTGGTCCTGGCCCTGAGCCTTGAATCCTACTGCAGGGGCACCCAGAAGGCACAGGCATGACAGGAGAGGGAGAGAGGCAGAGCTGGAGAGAGGGGCTTGAAGAAGATTGATGCCGGCACTGTCGTCATGGCAACGACAGGATGGGCTTGAGGCCCCACTGCCGGGACCAGCTCCTCCAGCTCCTCCTGGATTCCAGAGCCTTTGAGGGAAGGCAAGAGGCTCAGGTGGGGGCCCTGAGAACACAGGTGGGGTCTCAGGGTGACAGCCAGGGAGGAGGCAGCTCTGGGACCTGCCAAATCAATGGGCTCTTAGAGAAGACCTGTCCAAATCCCTGAATTGAAAGATGAGGAGACTGAGTATTAAGGAGGAAAGTGGTGAGGACAATGTTTTCTAAGCACATAGTAGGTAACTGGTACTTTCACCTCACTTCTAATGACGTGTCTCTCTTTGCCACCTGACTGTGTGATTTGGGAGGGCAGGGGAGCATCTTGGTTATGGGTTAGGTGTCAGAGAGACCTGGTTTCAAATTCTTGCTTGGCCACTTACCCAGTGGGTGGTGGTGCCTGTTATTACCCCTGAGTCTCAGTTTCCTCATCTACAAAATGGATGGAGTTTATGATTTATAATATTGTCTGCCTCATAGAGTGGGTGAAATTTTTGAATGACATAACTAATATAAAATGCTTCATATGGTGCTTGGTAAAGCATAAATGCTCAATAAATATCCCTATAATAATAATATTATAAGGTTAGCCAGCAAGAAGCAGCTTCACATTTTGCTGGCCGGAAAAAAATATCCACTGTATTTGTGTAGCATCATGAGAGGCGGGATCTACTTTACTTCTTGAACCATCTGGTTTTGCCTCTTTGCCTGCCTTACATTTATAGCTATATTTTTCTGTCTCTTGGAGAGCAGAGCTCTATTTGCTAGGGAAAGCCCATAGGTCAGTAGTCAGGAGATATAGGTTAATAATAAATAATAGTTCTCATTTATTGGGAGCTTACTATGTGCCAGGCTCCTTGCTAAATGTTTGGCATGAATTCTTAACAATGATTCTTTGTTAGGTGCTCTTATTATTCCATTTTAGAAAAGAGGAAGCTGAGGCTCAGAGAGGTTACATCTATCACCCAAAGTCACAGAGCTGGTAAGTGGCAGAGATGGGACCTCAGCCACAGGTGTGTGCTTATTCTTGAGAATGAGGGGCAGGAAGGACTGATGCCGCTGACCTTGGTCCTGAAACCTTAGTGGCCTATCGGGCTGAGCTATTCCTTAGAATTCCTGTTCATCAGTGCCCCCTGTCCTGCCTCTGCTAGAAATCTGACAGGTAAGAGAGGACGCCTTGGGGAAGGAATATAGAAAGGAAAGAACACAAGAAGTCGGTGAGAGAGAGAATCAGGGCCTTTTGCAACGAGATATTTCATGAAAGGTTGCTGAGGAGAAATAAAAGTGACTTGATTATATATATACGTGTGTGTGTGTTCATATATATATATGTATATATATATGAAAACAACATTGCTGGGGGAAGTGCTTTTGGAGACAGCTGATCTTCACCCTGCTTGCCACATTAGTGGCTAGCAGCCTATTTTCTGTCCCTCACAAGTGGGGTCTCTGTATCCTTGCCTCATAGAAAAGTGGAAAGTCCAAGTGTGACGCCTGGCACACCTGGGTGCACTCTCTTTAGCCCTTCTCCTGGTTTTATCAGTAAGTATCCTCTGCGTACATTTGCTCTGGCCACGCTGCATCCCGGCCAGCGATTACCCACCCAGAACATGGATTTCCTGAGAAGAATTTCTGCAGCCCAGCCACCCAAGTTCATCTGTAATGCGGGCTTCCCCTGCCATAAAGCTCCAAGCTGCTCGGCAGAATTTGGAACCACGTTTCCCTGCTTTAAAAAGTGCCTCGAGTGAGGATTGTGTTCAGTGGTGGCATGTAAATGCCTCTTTCAAGAAGGGAAATTGCTTTGAAGTTACTATTTCCCTGGCTTTGATAATAATCTGCTTAATGTCTTGTGTCAAACTAATTACAGCATAATTACCTTTTTTAATAACAGGTACTTTTAATTGGTGCAGGGTTAAACAATTCTGTTGTAAAAATCAGTTGTTTTACATTCATGGCTATAGTTTACAAAGAACTGGGACAACCTTGTAATATTAAACACTCCACAGAGCTAGGATGGGGTGTGGATGAGAAGGCTGCCATGCCTCCTCTCCTTGACTTTGGACCGCATTTCTTGTGATGCTTCACCTGCTCATGGACAGAACTTCTTATGCCAAACTCTTAGAAAAAGAGAGGAAGGATGCTTAGGGCTACGTGTGTTCACATTCTTCATCCTGCTTCCTTCTTATCTGTACACACGCAAGAGCATGTCAAAGAAGTGCTGTTGCCTCCATTAAATAGATGGCTCACCTGAGGCGCAGAGAGGTTGGGAACCTGCTGCAGGTCACAACGTCAAGTGGATGAATTCAGACTCTGAACTCATGCCCTTTGTCTCCAAATCCAGAGTTTTTGAAGGGTAGTATGATTGAGTGGTTAAGAGCTTGGGATGAGTCTGGAATCTAAAATATCCGGGCTCAATCCTAGCTCTATAACATAATTACCGAGTGACCTCGGATGACTCCTTACCCTCTCCAGGCCTGTTTCCTCATCAGTAAGCGTGTGTGTGTGTGTGCTCAGTCGCTCAGTCGTGTCCAGCTCTTTGCGACCTCATGGACTGCAGCCTGCCTGCCAGGCCCCCCTGTCCATGGAATTTCTCAGGCCAGAATATTGTCATGGGTTGCCATTTCCTGCTCCAGGGGGTCTTCCTGACCCAGGGACTGAACTCATGTCTCTTGTGTCTCCTGCATTGGCAGGTGGATTTATTACCACCACACTACCTGGGAAGGCCCCATCAGTAAGAATAAGAAGTGATAATAATATCCAGCTCATGGGACTGATAAGATAATAGAAAACAACATAGGCGATGTGTCTAACACAGTAGGTACTCATACGGTGGTAATTCCTCCTATTCCCCTCTGAGCATTGCTACAATTGCGCTTTTCTTCTCCTGGATTCTTTCCTTATTAAAAAAAAAAACTCTTGAGTACCCCCATGGATGTATTTCCTCACGTCTTGGCTGAAAAAAAAAAGTGCACACACTCATCTCATTACTGCAGCTTTTTGCATTTCATTAAAAAACCTGACAGGCCATTTCATAATAATTTATTAGCACAGAGTCGATTTTTATTAATTACAATCATTAATTTATCAGTGTTCCCGTCATCCGAAGTTTGGTCAGAAATGAAAGGCGAGAAGTGCAGAGAGAAAAATGGGCGAAATGGAAGTTGGGGGGCTCAGGGCCCAGTGGCATGGGGGTGGGGAGGGAAGGGGCTCATGGGTTGGTGGGCCCGATGGCGCAGGGGGCACCGCCCTGGATGCAGAGCCTGGGGGAGGGGCAGTGTCTACACTGGTGGTCATGGGTCTGACCGTTGAGTGATGCTTGCTTTCTTAATGCGGAAACAAAAGAAGTGTAAAGTTGATACATACAGGGCCTCACAGACATCAGGAGCAAAATCCTCCAAGCTCTGTCTCTGTGTCGCCCTTCACCTTCACCCCTCACCTCTCTCCCCCTTGCTCACTCCACTTGGACAGTCGTTGTTCCAGCTGATATTTACCTCTCCCTCTGGTTGTCAGCTTCTCGAAGGCACCAACCTTGTCTTGGCCGTCACTCGAATTTCCAGATCCTACTAGAGAATTCAATGGATACCTGTTAATGGGTCATCTACCCAGCCTCTGCCCATTTTAAGGATGCAGAAACTGAAGCCCAGAGAGGACGCCTGACCTGCTTAAGGTCACACAGCGCCCTGACAGCTGAGTCAGACACAGGAATTCAACCTGCTGGACCCTTGACCAGTGGCCTGTCCCTTTCTTACATGTCCCCCCTTTTTGTGTGTTGGCTTTTCCCTCCATCTCAGCCCTTGGGGTGTCTCTTCTTTTCATCAGAAAACGTACAATGAAAAGCCAAAATATGGATTGCGAATAAAGGTGAGGCTATTCCCTCTGAGAGGCACAGGGTTGGTTTCCTTCTGGGTCCTCATCTTCCTTCACTGAACCTCGTTTCTGGCACCTACATTCTGGCTTGTTCTTCTCTGGGCAGGGAGCCCTTCTAATGGCTGCAGTAGAATCACTGTAGAATCACTGAAAAGTGAGCCGTGGAAACACTCAGGTACTGGGGTCCACCCTGGAACTGTGTGATCCACGGGCTGATGTCTGAAGGGTGGGAGTCACTGCTCTTGGGGGGTCCTTAGGCAAGGGGTCCAGTATTCCTTAGCACAGTTCCTGGCATTTTGTAGGCTCTCAGCAAGTAGCAGTGGACACAGTGCAGCATATTCAGTGAGCCCAAGGTCGCACAGAGCTGTAAGACTCTGTCCTTTGGGGCAGAGAGGGAGGAAAGGAAGAGGACCACCATTACCTCGATGTCAGGAGTCGGGACCAGCACCTCTGCTTCATCAGCAGGTGGGGTGACAGCGTGCTTTGTGCATCAGCACAGCATCTGAATATCCTGTTCCTGACCATGCACTCCTGTCTCATGTCTGCTATACACCGTGTCTGGGTGAATAGCCATGCCTCACATGTGTTACCTACTCTGGAGAAGTGGGTTTGGGTCCAACCTGAGATGCATAAATCTGCCCAGTTCTGAATGGTGAGGAAAGTGAGGATTAAAGTATCTATATTAAATGACATCAATGTTAGATATAGAAACTCTGGGACATAGTGAAGGACAGGGAAGCCTGGTGGGCTGTAGGTCTTGTGGTTGCAGAGAGTTGGACACGACTTGGTGCCTCTTCCCTGGTGGCTCAGCTGGTAAAGAGTCTGCCTGTAGTGCGGGAGACCTGGGTTCTATCCCTGGGTCGGGAAGATCCCTTGGAGAAGGAAATGGCAAGTCACTCCAGTGTTCTTGCCTGGAGAATCCCATGGATGGAGGAGCCTGGTGGGCTGCAGTCCACAGGCTCACAAAGAGTCGGACACGACTGACTTTTTTTCCTTTTTTTAGTGACTGAACAACAACAGCATTCTATAGTGGATCTCTCATTTTTCAACACAGTGCCTGGGAACTTAACCTGTGGATACCACAATTATTTGGGCAGTGGGGGCCCAGGTGCACAGAACTGTGTAGACCCTCTCTGCAAGCACTCTTGTAAATTACCCACCCCTGTCTTCCACCCGGATGCCCCTCCTCTTGACCGCGTTGGCACGCATTCCTAGTTTTCATGACCTCCAGCCCACAGTCTGGCCGTTCATACATACTTGTGTCTTTGGAAAATGTATGGTGTGTGTAACTTCATAAATTGCAGAATTGATTGGGTTCTTTTTCTGGATTTTTATTCTTTTTCAACATCATTAAAATTTTTATTTGTTTATTTATTTATGGCTGTGCTGGGTCTTTGTTGCTGCATGTGGGCTTTCTCTAGTTGCGGAGACTGGGGGCCACTTTCTGTTGTGGTGCCTGGGCTGCTCACTGTGGTGACTTCCTCTTGTTGGGGAACATGGTCTCTAGGGCACACGGGCTCAGTAGTTGTGGCGCATGGGTTGCTCTGTGACATGTGAATCTTCCCAGACCAGGGGTCAAACCCGTGTCTCCTGCAAGGGCAGGCAGATTATTAACCACTGGACCACCAGGGAAGTCCTCAGCATCATTTCTGAGATCTGCTGCTGCTGCTGCATTCAGGTCTGACTTCTTTTTTCCCGACAGTTGTAGAGTATTTCCCATTTCTCAGTTTGCCTCCCACCACATGTTGACTCACCTGCTTCTCCAGGGAAGGAGTACGGCCAACCTTGTGTCAGTATAAGGAGCATGCCATGAATACCCTTGTGCGTATCTTCCTGTGGCCCCGACTGAGAATGTCTTCTGGCTCTGTCACCAACGATGGCTTTGCTGAGCTCTTGAGTGTCTGCACATTTAATTCCGCCAAGTGTGGCCAGACTGTTCTCAGACGGCTGTGTCCTTCACACTCTCTCCAGCTGTGAGTGAGAATGGCTCTTTCACCACATTTTTGCGAAGACACAATACTATCTTTCCCTTTGACTTTTGCCAGTCAAATGGGGATAATGTGGTACTTCATGGTTAATTTAATTTCCATGTCAGTCATCACTGGTAATCTTGAACATGTAATATACTTATTAGAATTTTTTTCCCTTTCTGTGAGTTATTTATTAATGTATTTTGTTCATTTCACTATTGGATTTTTAAAGGTTTTTTTTTTTTTTTTTCTGATTTATAGATCTCGGTGTTTCCTAGAGAGTTATCCTTTGCAAATATCTTGTTTCATTCCATTGGCCTTGTGCTAACTTCATCTATGGTGTTCTTGGGATGGATATCTTTAATTTTGATGTGGTAAATTCCATTCTTTACCTATGTTATCATCTCTAATGTTGATATGTCTTCAAGAAATTCTACTCCCTCCTGTTGAAGGTCACAAAATATTCTCCTGTTATTTTCTTTGGTTTGCTTTCTGCTTTTTTGCTTTTCATGTCGAGGTATTTAATGTATTTAGATTTTAATTTTGTATATGGTGTGAGGTAGGAATCCACCTTGATTTTTCCCTCTTGAGTAGTTGAGTTGTCTCAATATCATACTCAATAATTCATCATTTCCCTACTGTCTGTGATTCTACCTGCCTTTCTATTATCTATCTATCCATCTAGTTTACTTTGCTCTCCATTTTGCTCCATTTGTCTTTTAAAAAATATACTATTAATATGGTTGTATCTGTCTATCTACTTTATCTCTGCTCTCTATTTGCTCCATTTCTCTTTTAAAAAATATACTCTTAAAATGGTTGTAATCAACAGTGGCAAAAGCTAAGCATCTCAGTAGGGTTATAGGAAGTTGAGTTTGCAAAAGGACTTTAGAAATTACTTTGTCTGATCACGTAGTATCACACATGGGGCAATTAGGCTCAGAGGATGGCAGCTCCACATTCAAGGACAGTCAGAAATGGAATTCTTGTGTCCTGACCCCCACTCTCATCAAGCATTCCTGAATATTTGTTCCCTTTCGTGACTCCTGAGGGTGTTTGGATGCAAGTGCCTTTTAGGGGCAAACATATTCCAAGCCTTAATGTTAAATTAAATACCAAATACCTTAACATTTGAAAAAATGACATTTATTATACTGAGTTGTAAACAGAGGAAAAATTACAATAGAATCCAGTGTAGGTCTTACATAAACGGCACCCATTCGGTGTAATGACTCTGAGAATGTCAGTGCTAACAAGCACATAATTGGCACCGGGGAGATAATTTTTGCTACCTTATGCAAAGGGGAAAACGTTCTGCATAATGATTTTACCTAGGAATATTCTTTATTCAACAGGCCCATTTGCATAACCCTCCCAACTTCCTTGAGTTAACACAAAATGCTCTGGAGACATTGCCAAGTCTCTTCCAGAAGACGTCTGCTTCTTTTTCTTCTTCTTCTTTTTTTTTTTAAACTTTCCTACTCCCCACCCCCAGCTTTATTGAGATGTAATTGACATATAACATTGTGTTAAGTTTACGATGCTTGCTGCTTGAAATCAACTCCCCTCTCTCGAGCGTGTGGGTGTTGTGTGCCAGGGCTGTGCTCCCTGCCTCAAGTGCATGATTTGTATTTGCACTTAGAGCATCCTGAAGTTGAACTTTTTTTTCGAGAGCCGAATTCTTTTCTGTTCTGTTCTTCACGAGATGCAGGAGGGGCTGACTGTTGTCGAATGAATATGTGAGTGAGTGCCTGTCATGATGATCCTAGGAGGTCGAGTTTTTGTCACTAGAAATTGAAATCACTGGGTAAACTCAAAAATGCCAGTCAGTGGCCAACTGGGATTTGAACACAGATCAGCCGGACCCCAGATATATTTATCTTACAAACATATCCCATCTTTCCCTCAGGGAGCACAGTGTCTAGTCTCATGCTGTCCAATATGCTAGCCACTAGCCGCGTGTGGCTCTTTAAATTTAAATTAAATAAAATTTAAAACTCCCCAGTGTTAGGTGCCACGTGCAGGCTACTGCAGTGGGTAGATCAGCACTAAAGCATTTTCATCCTTGCAGGGAATTCTGGTGGACAACAGTGCGTTTATGTCTACTCGTTTTGAGTGTCAACTCTGTGTTGGGTTGTGTCTTACATCTGTGGACAGCTCTGGTTTCAAGCAGATGTGGATTCAAATCCTCATTCAGGACTTGACTTTATGTGTGAGCCTTAACCTCTCAGCAGCTGGGGTTTGTCTTCTGCAAAATGGAGATAATAGTAGGCCTTCAAAAGGGCATTGTGAAGGTAAAGGGTACAGATACACAGAAAGCATTTAGTGTAGTCTTTTGTCTGTGAAGATTAGGCAAGGGTCCCCATTCCACGAGGAGGAAGCTGGCATTCTGAGGAGTGATGGAGCTTGTCAAGGCTCTCATGCCTTGAGCAGGCACCCTGGGATTTGAGCCAGTGTCTGCCTGGTGCCAAAGTTGTAGGAACTTTTTGTTACTGTGGACACCCATCTCTTGAAGCCCTGCTTCTTACAGGATGGGGAAGATTGCTGTGCCCAATAGTTAGAGATAGTCCAGAGACCACAGGGAGTAGATTATGGATGAAACGTGTTAACGGCGGTGTTGTCCTCCTATACCCAAAGAAATCACCGTTCTGCACAAAAGTTTAAAGAACACATTTTGTTTAAAAAGAGAAAAATTTAACCAAACAGAAGACAGGTTTTCTTTCATATATGAAAAAATTAGTCCTGGTAAGGTGGGAAATGAGTGTCCTAGGATCACCTATCTGCTTAATCTAAGAACTAGAGTAAAATCTCAGATCTAAGAACCTCCAGCTCAAAGTCCCACATTTCTGTATTTCAGAGATGATTTACAAAGAACTAGATTTGGGACGGAGAAGGCAATGGCACCCCACTCCAGTACTCTTGCCTGGAAAATCCTATGGATAAAGGAGCCTGGTGGGCTGCAGTCCATGGGGTCACAAAGAGTCGGACATGACTGAACGACTTCACTTTCACTTTTCACTTTCATGCATTGGAGAAGGAAATGGCAACCCACTCCAGTGTTCTTGCCTGGAGAATCCCAGGGACGGGGGAGCCTGGTGGGCTGCCATCTATGGGGTCGCACAGAGTTGGACGCGACTGAAGCGACTTAGCAGCAACAGCAGCAGCAGATTTGGGAAGCTTCCCTTATTGATCAGGGCTCTTTAAGTAACAAATGCCAGGAATCCAAATGAAATTGTACTCATCTAGAAAAGGAATGTGTTGGTTTATATGAAAAGAAATGAAAGGGGCACCAGATTCAGGTATGGCTGGTTCCAGCTGCTCAAGTGATATCAAGAATATTTGTGTTTTCCTGTCTTTGGCTTGGCTGTTCTCTGAGTTGACTCCATTCTTGGGGAAAGGATTTCTCTCTGGGGTGGTAAGATGATGGCAGTGCCTGCAACTCCATCTATTATTTGCCCCAGCCCATTCCGAGAAAGTGTTCCCTTTAAGTTGCAGCAAAAGTCAAAGGACTGGCTCTCATTCGGTGGATTGAGTCATGTGCCCATTCCTAAGCCAATCAGGGAGAGGGATTTGTGCAACTAGAGCCCCAAGGACTGAGACTGGAGGAAGGGCGAGTGCCTAAAGGGGTATAAGCACCTTGTTCCCAGAGGCCAGGGGAGTGGATGTTAGTCAAGAATAACAGATGTTTGCTGTGCATTGCCCAGGTCAGGGCTCACAATTGCCCTGTCCACTCGTCTGGCATCTGAATGCCACCGTGTGGTCTTCATCAAAACAGGAATATAAAGAATAATAAAAGGGGACCATTTAATTCCTTGCACCCAAGACTAGGGTAGTTTGAGCTCAGTGAGCTCTGGATAGGGAGAGAGGTGCCATCAAAAGGGCCATTGACACCAATAGCAATGAAGGCACCTCAGCCGTGCTCAAGGTTGACTCGGCTTATAGATGAAATTTCAGTTTGCTCAGCAGGAATCAGGAGCTGCCTTTGGAAGATGTGAACAACTTGGAAGGCTCCTGGGAGTTGGTGATGACTGAGCTGGGCTTTGATTTATTAGTGGGATTAGCATGGACCAAGGAGAATGCAACTGAAGAGAATGTTCATCTTGAGACTATGTGGATCATCTTAGAGAGACGCAGAGTGAAAAGATCCCTTCTCTCTCTTACCTTCCTTTCATCCTTCCATCTAGGACTGTGGTTCATCCACTTGGCACCTCTGTGCAAATGAGTGAAGGGCTCCTCCTCCTGATAGAGCCTATTCCTGCCCAAGATAAACAGCTTCGAACTACACTGTAAATTGGATTTCAGGCCCTACCTGTCCCATTCGCTGAGCATCCTTGAACACGCAGTGACTCAAACAATTGTCCCCAAGGGTCTTCTTCCTTCTGCCACCCTTTCCATTTTTCCTTCCGTCTCTCTACCCCCCAGCCCTGGTTCTTATTATGCATGTCATGCAGACCTGGCCACTCTCATTTTTGGCCTTCACACCACCCCTCCCCTCTTTTATCCGGAACCATCTCCCCAGTCACTGTCACTGCAGGGAGCCCTTGACCCCTTCAACTTCCTCTGGGAGCCCCCACCTCTGAGGCCACCGGAGGACCCTTCCGTCGACTGAATCCACCTCCAATCCCTCCCTAGCTGAAGGGCTTTAACTCACAGGCCAAGGCTCCCCTTTTGACAGGCTTGATTTGGCTCCCTGCACATCTGGGTCTCCCATCTGGCCCCCGCACATTGGCTGTGCGGGTTGCTTTATGGATATAATAAATATTACTTCCTTAATATGATTTTGCTTAGGTTCCCAGTGACTCACTCAAGCAAATCTTCCATTTAACACATGACTTTCTCTTCAGAGGGAGCAGAGAAAATATTGTTATTGGAAGAAGCACAGCCGTGAGGGGTTTGGCAGGGGAGCGTGTCCACATAAGCTCAAAGTTTGCCGCTGCCTACAGGTCTGGCGAGACCTCAGCATTCCAAGGAGCTGGATTCAATTGTGGACTGGAAGATTTCAAGAAATATCAATCCATGCTCAGTGGGGGTAGCCAGAAAAGCACTTCGAATGTCATCCTGCCCAGTGCTGTCTTGGGTCTTACCTCTGCTGCTTGGGGCATGGAATGGGACCAATTCTATTACATCATTCATCTGGATGGGGGAGAGGACCTAACTTACCATCTACAGGCAGTTTATCAGAGGCATGCAGACAGCCTTGCAACACAAATTGTTCACGTTACAATTGGAAGGTAGTTTATCTTATTTGGGGCTGAAAGTGAGTGAATGGGTCTGTCAAACTGTAAAACAGCATACTGTGTTAGCGACACCTACTGGTGGAGTGGGATATAGCAACCTAGCTCTACCTGTTTTACTACATCCGCGAGGCAAAAGAAATCTACACTTAACTGTCTGCAGAAGACTCTGAGAATCCCCTGGACTGCGTGGAGATCAAACCAGTCAGTCCTAAACGAAATCAACTCAGAATATTCATTGGAAGGACTGATGCTGAAGCTGAAGCTCCAATACTTTGGCCACCCGATGCTAAGAGCTGACTCATTGGAAAAGACCCTGGTGCTGGGAAGGATTGAAGGCAAAAGAAGAAGGGGGTGTCAGAGGATGAGATGGTTAGATGGCATCATTGACTCAATGAACATGCATTTGAAGATAGTGGAGGACAGAGGAGCCTGGTGGGCTACACAGGGTCGCAAAGAGTCAGACACGACTTAGCGACTGAACAACAAGCAACATGCATCACTCACTCACTTTAGTCGTGAAAGTGAAAGTCACTCAGTTGTGTCTGACTCTTTGTGACCTCATGGACTATACAGTCCATGGAATTCTCCAGGCCAGAATACTGGAGCCTTTCCCTTCTCCAGGAGATCTTCCCAACCCAGGGATTGAACCCAGGTCTCCCACATTGTGGGCAGATTCTTTACCAGCTGAGCCACAAGGGAAGCCCAAGAATACTGGAGTGGGCAGCCTATCTGCTCTCTAGCGGATCTTCCCAACTCAGGAATCAAACCCGGGTCTCCTGCATTGCAGGCAGATTCTTTACCAACTGAGCTATGAGGGGAGCCCCACTTACTTTAGTAAATACTAAATCATCATTGTTTCCCTTTAAAGTCATGCTTATTGAGGTATGACTTATCTGTAGAACAATTTACCCTTCTAAAAGTGTGCAGTTTGTTGAACTTTGACAGATGTATAACGTAGTATAACTGCCAACACTATCAAGATATAGGCTATTTTTCTTGCCTGTCCCCCAGATTCTCTCATAGCATGGTCAATTCCCTGCTCCCAGACTCAGCTTCCAGACAGGACTGATTAGATGACCAGCCCTGTGGTTTTGTCTATTCTAGAACATCATACACTGGAACCACAGAGTATGTAGCCTTGTGTCGTTAGCTTATTCCATTTCTTGTAATGCTTTTGTGATTTTTCTGCATTATTGTCTGTATCAGTAAATAGTTCACTCTTTTTTATTGCTGAGTAGTGTGTCCATTGTACAGATACATCATAGTTTGTTTATCCATTCTTCTGTGGACATTATAATTATCTTTTGGGTGGATACATTATGCCCACTTTAAGGAGAAGAAAACTGAGACTCAAAGAGGTGAAGAGTGAATGTCACTCAGCTAAAAAGGGTCTGGGACACATGTACACCCATGGCTGATTCGTGTCAATGTATGGTGAAAACCACCACAATATTATAAGATAATTAGCCTCCAATTAAATAAATAAATAAATAAATTTTTTTAAAAAAGGGTCTATCCCAGACCTGATCCCAAATTCTGGGTGTAGTTATAATGCTTATATTTACTGCTCTTCCTCTTTAGCCGAATGACTTCACTGATCAAGAAAATCTTGCTTCCATAAACTTCTTTTCCTTCTCTTCCTCATTTTTCAATAAGTGTTTGATAAATAAATAGATAAGGACCACCAGGACTGGCAAGGGATATGACTTCAGCTGTGTTGCCAGGAGTGAATTAGCCACCTTCAGCAGAGGCATGCAAATCTTTGCAGAAAGATGCCTGGTTGTAGGATTCTCACCTTGGAATGGGAGGTTAAGTTACATAGACTCTAATGTCCCTTCCTTCCTGAATTTCTCATTAGAGGCAGGCTTCCCTTGTGGCTCAGCTGGTAAAGAATCTGCCTGCAACGTGGGAGACCTGGGTTCGATCGCTAGGTTGGGAAGATACCCTGGAGAAGGGAAAGGCTACCCACTCCGGTATTCTGGCCTAGGGAATTCTATGGACTGGATAGTCCACAGAGTCACAAAGAGCTGGACATGACTGAGTGACTTTCACTTTCACTTCACTTCATTTGAGGGGGAGAAAAACCTCAGCTCAAATTCCGTTCTGCTGTGTAATACTGATATCCTCAACTTTCCCATCTGCAGAATGGACTTCACCCTCCCTCTGAGTCAGGGAGAGGATCCTTGGAGGTGACATGTCGAGGCTCCCCTGCAGCGCGAAGTGCCCTGCTGACTCTCACCCCGCATCCTCCCCACTGAGCGGGGTAAGTGCAGAGAAGTTCTGCCCACTTGTGGTTTATCTGTGAGAGTGGGTTTTTCTTCTGCGAAGTAGGAAGTGTGCCCTCGGTTTCCTGGGAATTTGGAAGGTGTTAGGAATCCATTCACAGACCCTGCCTTTCTCCCACATATGCCTCCACCTGGCAGATGAACTAGGGATCAAAGTGCTGTGCATTAATTCTGCCAAGGCGTTTACATTGGCTCGGGGCCATATTTCACGGCCAGAGAATGGCTCCATTCCTGTCTTATAACAACCACCTGGGCCTGTCAGTGTGGCGCTGCCCTGCCTAATCCCTCTCCCCAGGCCACATACTTCTCCCCAAATCCCCCTCCTGAGCGGGCTCTCAGGTTCCATCCAGCTTGCCAGGAAAGAGCCCGGTTGGTCCAGGACCAGCGGAGCAGTGGGGGCTGCCTTGCGTGTCCCCTGACTCCTGCCTTACTGCCAAGCCTTGTGGGAGGCTGGAGCTGCCCTTGTTTCTGGCCACCGTGCCCCACCTAGACTGTTGTCCCATGAGGATGAACGAAAGGGGAAGCCAAAGCTCGGGGAGAGGACAGGATTGCTCAGGGCAACAGAGCGACCAGGTAACAGTTTCCTTGCAATTGAAATTGTCCTCCACGCAGCACTTTCTGCCGAGTCTTACCGATATGCATTGAGAGAGACCCTAGACAAATCCCCATTTCTGAGGTGAAGACCCTGATGCCCAGAGAGGTTAAGCCAACTGCCCAGAGTCACACAGCGGGTACCTCTTGAAGCTGGGAGTTATACCCTGGTAAACTGGCCCGAGAGTGTGTGCTTTCAGCAGGCACACTGTGCTGCATTTGAACAGTCTGTGCAGGACACTCCAGTCGGCACTGCATCTCAGACTGACTGAGTTTGCCTTCAGGAGACTACCAAAGAGCTGGGTTAATGTATCAGTGCAGGAAAGGCATTGCTAATCAAGCCCAGAGGGGATAATGCCTGGGACAAATAGAA
>NW_011495054.1:9948253-9955830 GCF_000754665.1 Bison bison bison
CCCCGATCTTTCCTTTTTCCCCTCTAATCTTTTCTTGTGCTCCTTTTATCAGTTTCCTACTGCCCAGCCTAGAGCAGGAGTTTGATAATAGTTGTATTAATCCATCAAGGGAGGAATGGCAGTGTTGCAAAGAGAAGGAAGACACCGAGGAAGAGAAGAGAGAGGAGCTGGCTCCAGCCTCAGGGAAATCCTGGCAGTGCGTTGGTGGGTTGGGCTTTAGCTGGGTGTAGATGGAGAAACCAGGGCTGTGGGACAGAGGAGACTGTTCAAGACCAGCCTCCAGGTGGGCAGCGATACCTCTGCAGCTGCCCTGGCCTCGGGCTTCTTCTTTTGTCGAAATGAAATACTCCCCCCGGCCCCTGGCATCCTAGGCTTGCTGTGAGGTTCTGATGAGGGAAGGGACAGCCTTAGAAAATGATGACCACACTAAACCACAGGGAGTATGGATTCTGAAGACTCTAGTTCATGTCCTGAAGACATTGTAGGGTTTCACAAGGTCTGTTTGCCCCACCCCAGACCCTGGGGATAGTAACTGTGGACTCCAAACTTCTGACTGTGAGTCCATGAATGACCAGAGCACCTTTGACTTTGGGTGATGTTCCTGCAAAACAGAGCCCAGCATGGCCTGGGGGACGAGAACCCTGATCTAAGGCTTTGGGAGATGTTGGTTCTATCTCAGGTTGGTTGGGCTCCACATGAAGCCTCACCTAAGCCATTCCTTTGCAGAAACCCCCCTTGGATCCCGCTGTGCCCAGAATGAAATCCAGGGTCCTTGCTGAGCCCTGCCACCTCTCTGGCCTATCTTCAGCCTCTCTCCCCTTCCTCCTGAAGCTCCATTCTGACTTCCTTTCTGTGCTTTCTCAGTTGCATATGTTCCCACTGCAGGACCCTTGCACCTGAATTCTCCCCTTCCTGGAATGCCCTTCCCCGATCTGCAGACAGCTCACTCCTTGGCTTGCCTAGGGCCCTGCTCCAAAGTCACCACAGTCCCATCTTGACTCAACCAGGCACGCATCCCACTCTTTAGTTTTTGCACTTGTTCATTCCCTTGTTTACCTCGGTCTCCTTTTGAAGACGAGGACCACATCTGTCTCATGCGCAGTTGTGCCCTCAGGGCCTAGAACGGTTGACACTTATTAACTATACGGTGGATTAATTAATTAATGTGGTTTCTCACTCTCTTGGCCTCGGGCTCCCCCGCTCTGCAAAATCAGGGAGGGAGTCTTGGCATCTTGGAAGGGGTCCCCGTGCTCTGTCACCCATCACACCACGAGGGAGGGTGTGTGGTGGGCAGTGATAGGCCTTGGGTGGCCCAGAGTCTCCTGACGAATGAGGCTGATCCCTGCGACGCGGCCGTTATTGATCTAAGCAGGTTGTCGGTGAAGGGGAAGTTGTAATTGCTGCTGTAGTTTCATTGTAACCACCAGCCCCGAAGGGAAATTAAACTTTGCAGCTAATGGGGCTATATGATCCTTCAACCTTTGATGTATTGAATCCAGCGTGGTCCCTGGAATACTGAGTGGCTGCTCAGAGCATCATTTTTAAGCAGAAGCTGCCTCAAAGCTGATGTTCTTTCTGGGCCTGGGGAGCGGGTGGAGTGGGAAGGTTCCCCCATTCTTCAGTTTCCCTAAGAGGCTTAGACCATCTCTTAGAATCAAATCGTGAGGTGTTTGAGCTTGAAGGAACCTTAGGGCATCAACACCCACCTTTAACCTCACCTGCTCTAATTCACCCTCAGACAGTAGCCAGACAAGCTCCTGCAGGCTTGATCTGACTCTATCACATTCCTGCTTAAAAACCGTCAGTGTGGTCCCCAGGCTTAGAACTGCACCACTCAGTGTGAATCAGCAGCTTCACCTGCCCCAGGGAGCTAGTTAGAAATGTAGATTCTTGGGCCTTTCACCCCAGGACCTACTGTTTAAGGAATCTGACTCCTGTGCACAATAAAGTCTGAGAAGCACTGAACTGCAGGATAAACTCTAAGCTAGTTTTCATGGCATGTATGCAGTTTTGATCTGAAGGTATTGCAGTGTTAAGCATCCAGGCTCTGGGACTTCCCTGGTGGTCCAATGGTTAAGAATCTGCCTTTCAATGCAGGGAACACAGGCTTGATCCCTGGTCAGGGAATTAAGATCCCACGGGCCACGGAGCAAACTAAGCCCATGTGCCACAACTCCTGAGCCTGCATGCCACAGCTAGAGAGTTTGCATGCCACAACGAAAGATCCTGCAAGCTGCAGTGAAGATTGGAGACCCTGTGTGCTGCAACTCAGACCTGACACAGACAGATAAATAAATAAATATTAAAAAAAAAAAAAAGAAATCCAGGGTCTGGACTTACACAGACATTGGGTTAAATCATGACTTGGCCACTTACCAAGCTGTGGGCTTTACACGCTTTCCTTCTCTGCTTTGATTCCTGCAAGGTTGTTGTGAAAAATCAAATACACTTTTACATGCAAAGTGCTTTTACATGTAGAGTGTATGGCACATGGTAGACACTCAACAAATCGCAAGTCCCTTCATCAGCTCTTAAAAAGCCTGCAATTGGCTCTTCATTCATACTGAAGTGTGAGTGACTGAAAAGTCAACTGATAGTCAACATGTTAAAGATTCTTACACAGGTTAATTGTGTGCAAAACTTTTCCATTTTTAGAAGGGAGTAGAGAGGGGATTTGGAGAAGGCAATGGCACCCCACTCCAGTACTCTTGCCTGGAAAATCCCATGGATGGAGGAACCTGGTAGGCTGCAGTCCATGGCGTCGCTAAGAGTCGGACACGACTGAGCAACTTCACTGTCACTTTTCACTCTCATGCATTGGAGAAGGAAATGGCAACCCACTCCAGTGTTCTTGCCTGGAGAATCCCAGGGACAGCAGAGCCTGGTGGGCTGCCGTCTATGGAGTCACAGAGTCGGACACGACTGAAGCGACTTAGCAGCAGCAGCAGCAGAGAGGGGATTTAAGCACTAGGCTTCTGACTCTAGAGTCTAGGTGTTTAAGTTCAACTGACACTTGCTGTAGTTAATTTTTTAACCAGTTATCTGGCAGGTAGATTTGCAGATGGTGAAAGAGAGGCCCAGACAGATGAGGTGTCATCTAGGATTCCCAGTTCAGGGACTGTGGGGCTCCAAGTTTTTCCATTCAGCTGGAATTTATGGAGTATATATGTTGCACCAGGCACCATTCTAGGCAGTAGGGATGCTGTAGTGATTGAGACAGGCCCATTCCATCTGCCAGAGCTCAGAGTGGAACCAGGGCTTTCTTACACTTATCAAGGGTGTTGGATCTCACTTTCAAACGTCTTGGTGACTTGGAGAACTTTTCCCCCTCCCACCTTCTCTGCTGCCTGCCCTTCCCCCCTCCCCTTACCCATCCATATACCTCAGCCCAGTGCCCGCATACCACATGTCCTGGGCTTGCATCCAAGCTGAGTTGGAGATGGGGCATATTTTATCTTGGCACTATTTTTCATCCCTTCATGGACTTACAGGAAATTACCATTTCTTCCCAGCCAGGCTTCTCCCCTCGTCATGTCTCTTGGGAGAGGGACTATGGGTGGGCCCTCCATGGAGACCCCAGTGATTGGACTGGGGATCTGATTTCTCTGGGGCTAGTGGCTGCTACTGTGCAAGGTCCTGGGAATGGGGGTGCAGGCAGCTTAAGACAGAGCACTGGGCCAGGAGGCAGGACCACTGGGCTTGCGTTCTTGCACTGCTGTGATCTTTTTTTCGTGAGCTCGAGCAAGTCCTATAATCTCCTTGGGCCTCTGTGTCTTTACCTTTGATATGATGTTCAACACTAGACTAACTACATACAGAAAGGCTCCCAGTCCCCATTTAGAACAATTTCCTGTGCTAAAATATGTAAGCATCTTTCAAGATACATGTGACACTGATAGTACGTGATACTCAGGGGAGGAAGCAGGCATGGTGGGCTGCAAAGACCAAGGGAACCTGAGCTGCTCCCCTCCTACCCACACTCCCTCAGAGGCCACTGGAGGATCTGCAGTGTTCCTGGCATTGTATGCTGGCCATTCTACACTCCATCACAACCTCTCCAGAGAGGCGTCTCAGTGTCCTGGGACCAGAGACACTCCCAAGTAAAACCCTTGGGAGAGGGTAGGTAGATGGAGATGAAAATATGAGGGTTATAGTAGACACTGTTGGTGTCCTTACTCACATCCCCATAGACTTACCTTTATAGAGCTGGCTGGGATGCATGCCCACAGCCTAAGGCTGTCGCTGTTGGCTGGAGCCTGCTCTGCTTGCAGGCAAGTAAGCTAAATGTGTCTGAGAATTAACAATCCAGGAGTAACTTTCAACCGATGATTGGAGGGAGTTCGTGAATAAATTGTCTCAGCCCCCTGGTTCCTCAAGTGGGATAACCCTGTAGAGCGTTTCTACACTACTTCTCCAGTGGGATCTGGCTCTAGCTGCCCATAGTGGTCACTCTTGCCTGGAAAATCCCGTGGACAGGGGAGCCTGGAGGGCTGGAGTCCGTGGGGTCGCGAAGAGTTGGACACGACTGAATGACTTCACTTTCACTTTTCACTTTCATGCATTGGAGAAGGAAATGGCAACCCACTCCAGTGTTCTTGCCTGGAGAATCCCAGGGACGGGGGAGCCTGGTGGGCTGCCATCTATGGGGTTGCACAGAATTGGACACGACTGAAGGGGCTTAGCAGCAGCCACAGCCCGTAGTGGTGTCTGGCTTGACTTTGTGCCTTTGGTCGGCTGCCTTTCCTTCCCTGTTTCACTTCTGCCTACTTCTTCCCACTGTTTCTTGCTTACACTCAAAACTTTCTGCTTATGGGAGAACTCTAAAACGAGAGTCCTCCCCACAGAACCGGATCATGGAGCTCAGGGCTGGAGGCAAGAGAGAAGCAACTCAAGAAGTCAGAACTTAATCTTGGGTAAAAACATGCAGAATTGGGAAGGGAGGTCAGAGGGAAGGAGAAAACAGAGAAGGCAAGATTCTGGGAGCCAGGAAGGAGAGGGGTTTAGGTGTGTTGGTCACACAGTAGCAGGGCCTCCTAGGAGCTGTCTGTGGTGCTGAAATTGCCTGGGTTTCCCTTGTAGCTCAGATGGTAAGAATCCACCTGCAGTGCAGGAGACCCCGGTTCGATTCCAGGGTCAGAAAGATTCTCTGGAGGATAGGCTACCCACTCCAGTATTCTTGGACTTCCCTGGTGGCTCAGATGGTAAAGAATCTGCCTGATATGCAGGAGACCTGGGTTCAATCCTTGGGTTGGGAAGATCCCCTGGAGAAATGAAAGACTACCCATTCTCACCTGAAGAATCCCCATGGACAGGCTACAGTCCATGGAGTCACAAAGAGTCAGACATGACTGAGTGACTAAGCACATCCTTGAAGCACATCATATTGGGGAGGGGAGTCTATCTGTAGCTCTGGTCCATGGTCTCTACCTCTGATAGAACTGGAATAGGCTCTCAGACGTAGCAATTATATCATTCATCATTATTTTCAGAGCAAGTATGGTATGGTGAGAACAGAACTAGATTTCCAGAAGTAGAGTGAGGTGGAACAAAACACAAGTGAGTATGATTCAGTTCAGTTCAGTTCAGTTGCTCAGTCGTGTCCGACTCTTTGTGACCCCATGAACCGCAGCATGCCAGGCCTCCCTGACGTCCATCACCAACTCCTAGAGTTCACCCAAACCCATGTCCATCGAGTTGGTGATGCCATCCGACCATCTTATCCTCTGTTGTCCCCTTCTCCTCCTGCCCTCAATTTTTCCCAGCATCAGGGTCTTTTCAAATGAGTCAGCTCTTCGCATCAGGTGGCCAAAGTATTGGAATTTCAGCTTCAACATCAGTCCTTCCAACGAACACCCAGAACTAATCTTTAGGATGGACTGGTTGGATCACCTTGCAGGCCAAGGGACTCTCAAGAGTCTTCTCCAACACCACAGTTCAAAAGCATCAATTCTTTGGCACTCAGATTTCTTTATAGTCAAAATCTCACATCCATACATGACCACTGGAAAAACCATAACCTTGACTAGATGGACCTTTTTTGGCAATGTAATATCTCTGCTTTTTAATATGCTGTCTAGGTTGGTCATAACTTTCCTTCCAAGGAATAAGCATCTTTTAATTTCATGGCTGCAGTCACCATTTTCAGTGATTTTGGAGCCCCCAAAAATAAAGTCTGACACTGTTTCCACTGTTTCCCCATCTATTTCCCATGAAGTGATGGGACCAGATGCCGTGATCTTCGTTTTCTGAATGTTGAGCTTTAAGCCAACTTTTTCAGTCTCCTCTTTCACTTTCATCAAGAGGCTCTTTAGTTCTTCACTTTCTGCCATAAGGGTGGTGTCATCTGCATATCTGAGGTTGTTGCTATTTCTCCCAGCAATCTTGATTCCAGATTTTGCTTCTTCCAGCCCAGTGTTTCTCATGATGTACTCTGTATATAAGTTAAATAAGCAGGGTGACAATTTACAGCCTTGACGTACTCCTTTTCCTATTTGGAACCAGTCTGTTGTTCCATGTCCAGTTCTAACTGTTTCTTCCTGACATTCATACAGGTTTCTCAAGATACAGGTCAGGTGGTCTGGTATTCCCATCTCTTTCAGAATTTCCCACAGTTTATTGTGATCCACACAGTCAAAGGCTTTGGCATAGTCAATAAAGCAGAAATAGATGTTTTTCTGGAACTCTCTTGCTTTTTCAATGATCCAGTGGATGTTGGCAATTTGATCTCTGGTTCCTCTGCCTTTTCTAAAACCAGCTTGAACATCTGGAAGTTCACAGTTCACATATTGCTGAAGCCTGGCTTGGAGAATTTTGAGCATTACTTTACTAGCGTGTGAGATGAGTGCAATTGTGCGGTAGTTTGAGCATTCTTTGGCATTGCCTTTCTTTGGGATTGGAATGAAAACTGACCTTTTCCAGTCCTGTGGCCACTGCTGAGTTTTCCAAATTTGCTGGCATATTGAGTGCAGCACTTTCACAGCATCATCTTTCAGGATTTGGAATAGCTCAGCTGGTATTCCATCACCTCCACTAGCTTTGTTCATAGTGATGCTTCTTAAGGCCCACTTGACTTCACATTCCAGGATGTCTGGCTCTAGGTGAGTGATCACACCATCGTGATTATCTGGGTCATGAAGATCTTTTTTTGTACAGTTCTTCTGTGTATTCTTGCCACTTCTTCTGAATATCTTCTGCTTCTGTTAGGTCATTGCTGTTTCTGTCCTTTATTGTGCCCATCTTTGCATGAAATGTTCCCTTGGTATCTCTAATTTTCTTAAAGAGATCTCTAGTCTTTCCCATTCTATTGTTTTCCTCTATTTCTTTGCATTGATCACTGAGAAAGGCTTTCTTATCTCTCCTTGCTATTCTTTGAAACTCTGCATTCAAAGGGGTATATCTTTCCTTTTCTCCTTTGCTTTTCACTTCCCTTCTTTTCACAGCTATTTGTAAGGCCTCCTCAGACAGCCGTTTTGCTTTTTTGCATTTCTTTTTCTTGGGGATGGTCTTGATTCCTGTCTCCTGTACAATGTCATGAACTTCCATCCCATAGTTCATCAGGCACTCTGTCTATCAGATCT
>NW_011495054.1:9955930-9956444 GCF_000754665.1 Bison bison bison
ATTGTCTGGTTGCAGTCTCCCTGAATAGGCAGATTGCTCCAGGTGGGCAAGGAACAACCCTATATGGTTCACTAACCTTATAGTCCCAGTGGTCAACTCAGGGGCAGTCAGTACAAAGAGGCATCAGTAAGTACTTAGTGAATGGATGGATGGGTGATCAGATGGATGGATGGATGGATGGATGGATAGATGGATGGACGGGTGGTCGGATGGATGGGTGGATGGATGGACGGGTGGTCGGATGGATGGATGGATGGATGGGTGGTCAGATGGATGGATGGATGGATGAGTGGATGAATGGATGGATGGATGGGTGATAGGATGGATGGATGGATGGATGGATGGACGGGTGGTCGGATGGATGGATGGATGGATGGATGGATGGGTGATCAGATGGATGGATGGATGAGTGGATGAATGAATGGATGGATGGGTGGATGGGTGGTCGGATGGGTGGATGGATGGGTGATTGGATGGATGGATGGATGGATGGACCTGTGGTCGGATGGATGGA
>NW_011495054.1:9956544-9978207 GCF_000754665.1 Bison bison bison
CTTTCCTTTTCTCCTTTGCTTTTCACTTCCCTTCTTTTCACAGCTATTTGTAAGGCCTCCTCAGGCAGCCATTTTGCTTTTTTGCATTTCTTTTTCTTGGGGATGGTCTTGATTCCTGTCTCCTGTACAATGTCATGAACTTCCATCCCATAGTTCATCAGGCACTCTGTCTATCAGATCTAGTCCCTTAAATCTATTTCTCACTTCCACTATATAATCATAAGGGATTTGATTTAGGTAATACCTGAATGGTCTAGTGGTTTTCTCCACTTTCTTCAATTTCAGTTTGAATTTGGCAATAAAGAGTTCATGATCTGAGCCACAGTCAGCTCCCAGTCTTGTTTTTGCTGACTGAATAGAGCTTCTCCATCTTTGGCTGCAAAGAATATAATCAATCTGATTTCGGTGTTGACCATCTGGTGATGTCCATAAGTCTTCTCTTGTGTTGTTGGAAGAGGGCGTTTGCTATGACCAGTACGTTCTCTTGGCAGAACTCTATTTGCCTTTGCCCTGCTGCATTCTGTACTCCAAGGCCAAATTTGCCTGTTACTTCAGGTGTTTCTTGACTTCCTACTTTTGCATTCCAGTCCCCTATAATGAAAAAGACATCTTTTTTGGGTGTTAGTTCTAGAAGGTCTTCATAGAGCCATTCAACTTCAGCTTCTTCAGCGTTACTGGTTGGGGAATAGGCTTGGATTACCGTGATATTGAATGGTTTGCCTTGGAAACGAACAGAGATCATTCTGTCGTTTTTGAGATTGCATCCAAATCTTGCATTTTGGACTCTTTTGTTGACTATGATGGCTACTCCATTTCTTCTAAGGGATTCCTGCCCATAGTAGTAGATATAATGGTCATCTGAGTTAAATTCATCAATTCCAGTCCATTTTAGTTCACTGATTCCTAGAAAGTTGATGTTCACTCTAGCCATCTCCTGTTTGACCACTTCCAATTAGCTTTGATTCATGGACCTAACATTCAAGGTTCCTATGCAGTATTGCTCTTTACAGCATGGAACCCTGCTTCCTTCACCAGTCACATTCCCAACAGGGTATTATTTTTGCTTGGCTCCATCCCTTCATTCTTTCTGGAGTTATTTCTCCATGATCTCCAGTAGCATATTGGGCACCTACCAACCTGGGGAGTTCATCTTTCAGTGTCCTATCTTTTTGCCTTTTCATACTGTTCATGGGGTTCTCAAGGCAAGAATACTGAAGTGGCTTGCCATTCCCTTCTCCAGTGGACAACATTCTGTCAGACCTCTCCACCATGACCCAGCTGTCTTGGGTGGCCCCACATGACATGGCTTAGTTTCATTGAGTTAGACAAGGCTGTGGTCCACGTGATAAGATTGGCTAGTTGTCTGTGATTGTAGTTGCAGTCTGTCTGCCCTCTGATCCCCTCTCTCAGTGCCTACCATCTTACTTGGGTTTCTCTTATCTTGGACGTGGGGTCTCTCTTCACGTCTGCTCCAGCAAAGTGCAGCTGCTGTTCCTTATCTCTGATGTGGGGTAGTGAGTATGATTAGTTTTTGACAAATATTAAACATATTTTATATGTGGTGCACTTTCCCATTTATACTATTGGGTCTTCAGTGCATTCCTAAAAGTAAGTAATGATACCTATTTTATGGATGAGGAAAACAGAACTCACAGTATTTAGGAGGACAAACTGTAATCGATCCTTGACAGTGGAAGAAAGGAATTGCATGATGGAAGTTGAGGGAGAAGTGGGATATAGAGTTGCTGTTTGTAACACCTACTCTTTACAAGCACTGAAAATTAGTAGGTGTGTAGTTTTATGCTTGCTATTTAACTTCCATATGCCTCAGTTTCCTTATGAGAAAGTGGAGGTATTTCTAGTATAACCACATGGAGTTTTTATGAGGACTTAACTATTATATATAAAACATTTAAAATAGTGCCTGGTAAATGGTGAGCATTTAATGAATTAGTAATTATTATTTTTATTATTAATGTTAAATTTATTATTACTAGAGATTCTGTGATGTATATGTACATCATTGCTAGTTTCTATGGTATGGTAAAGATAGGTGTCATTTCCAGTTTACACATGACATAATTAGACCTTAGAAGCTTGCCCAAGGTCACAGAGCTAGAAGAAATGAGCATATTTTTGAATCCTTCTCTACCTGATTCCAAAGCCCATTTTATTCCATTGCATCAGGCACAGGCAGAGTTTTTTCCAAGTCAAAAGTGACTTAGAGTTTTGTAAGGGAGAGGAGAAGGAAGAAATTGAATACAGAAAATAATAAGTGTACAGCACGTGTGTCTACCGTTGTAGGTTGGAGAGTGTGATCAAAAGTCTGAATTTACAGATTTACCCTGGACCTTGGCACACAAATAGGAAAGAAAGTAAAAGGGAAGGTGGATTTGGCATTTTGTCAACAGTGCATTGTGGATGAAAGCCTTCCTATCTGGGGCTTTTTGCTGTCTTGAGAAAATTAGGTTTCATATTTTTGAGCTATGATCACAGCAGAAAGGAAGAAGGAATGGTTAAAAAACAGTGAAATTTGGCCTGGTTATTGCCAGGCATCATGGAATAATGAAGAGAGAAAAAATAATTCAGTATCCCACAAGGACCAGAAGGAATGTCCCAACTTTCATCTGGAATAGGTTTGCTGTGTCCTAGGGGCTTCCCTGATAGCTCAGTTGGTAAAGAATCCACCTGCAATGCAGGAGACCTGGGTTCAATCCCTGGGTTGGGAAGATCCCCTGGAGAAGGGAAAGGCTACCCATTCCAGTATTCTGGCCTGGAGAATACCACAGACTGTATAGTCCATGGGGTCACAAAGAGTCTGACATGACTGAGCGACTTGCGTTTTACTTAGCTGTGTCCTACTCCTAGGTTGAGAGTTACAGGTTTTACTGGCTCAAAGATCAAGGAGGTCCACCGAAGATAATGTAATAGGGTAGAAACATCATGGACTTGAGTCAAAAAATCTGGATTTTAAGCCAGGCTCTGCCAGTTCCTGGTTATGTGACTTGTGTCCCATTAGTGCCCCGCTCTGAGCCTTAGATTACTCATCTACAAAATGGAGTTAATGGTATCTTAATCACAGGGTGACTGAGCAACCCAATGAGATTATGTTTATAAGTGTACTTGAAAAGTATCAATAGAAAATGGCAGTAGGGGCTTCCCTGGTGGCTCAGTGGTAAATGCATTAAAAAAAATATGATAGTAAATGCAGGAGACACAGATTCAGTCCCTGGTCTGGGATGATCCCACATGCCACCCAAGCAGTTATGCCTGTGCCCAGCAACTACTGAAGCCTGAGCGCTATAGAGCCTGTGCTCTGCAACAAGAGAAGCCCCTCCAGTGAGAAGACCGTGCACGACAACTAGAGAGTAGGCCACTCATTGCAACTGGAGAAAAGCTGAGCAGCAGCGGAGACCCAGCACAGCTGACTAAGTAAATACACAAATAAACAGTTCAAAATGCCAGAAGTAGGCAGTGACAATGTCATAGTTATAATTTAGGATTTCCCCAGTTCCTAATATAAGATAAATTGATGTCTCCCTGTGGACCTTACTTTCCCCCATGGGGATGCTAACAGAGCTGGTGGTGTTTTCTCCATATTTGCCTTTTACAGACTGGATCCTAAGGATGACAGATTATCGTTGGTCCACCTTTCCTCAAAGGGTGGTTTGGTATTCCAGACTCTCTGGAGGTCAGGAATGCTTCAGAGGAAACCCAAGCCAAGCACTTTGTGGGAAATCTTTATCTAGGCTGAGGCCGCATGGAAGAACTGAGGCTATGAGGTTGATGGTGTGGCTTTGTGGGTGGTTGAGTCCTCTGTAAATGTCCTTCCGCCAAAAGGAGAAATTATGACCCTCTGGGGAGAAAAGTCCACTAAGGTCTTACTTATTTTCCTTTTCTTTTAAAATTAATTGAACAATCATTCACTGCACATTTACCGCAAGCCAGTAAGCTATGCAAGGGTGAGCCCTAGTGAGCCTACTTCTAGGGAGCTGTCCGTGGTTCTGAAATATTTGTCTTAGTGCTTACATTGTGGAGGGGAGCCCATCCGTGGCTCTGGCCCGTGGCCTCTACTCTGAGAAGTCCTCTTGATTTTCTCTCCATGGTACAATCTGAAGGACACATGTCCTATATGCTCAAGAATAATATGCAACCATATCACAGCCCCAAGCTTTGTCTAGAATCATCTACCAACAGCTTTTGTCATTAGCTCTTACTGGAAGGTGAATGGGCAGCTTGAACCTCTGACATGGTTCCCAAGTTTATATTCCAAACCTCACATGAGACCCAGTTATTCTGTACCAGGATATGTCTGGCAGACTTCTTCAAACCTTCTTTAAAGAAGGCTGTGTTCTGCACAAAAGAGAGGCTTAGGGTAGCATAAAGACTTGAATTGAATCATTGTTTCAATATTGACCAGATATGTTTCTTGCACAGATTGTTTACTCTCTCTGAGCCCCAGTCTCCACATCTGTAAATAGAAGGTGGCAGTTGAAGAGATAAGCAATATGGCTGTGTATAGGATATTTAAGGAGAGGTTCCATAAACAGCATGTTTATAAATGTTAGTATAAGGGATCTTTCAACCCCAATCTTTCCCTTTCACTCTTGTTCCTCAAAAATGCTCACCCAACATTTCCTCCTTATTCATCTGTGCCCCTATTCCCTGATCTGAAAACTGGAGGTGATGATGATAGTTTTGGTGGTGAAAGTCCCTTCCATTCATAACCTGTGGAATGTGTGGAGGAGAAAATTTATTGAAAAGAATCGGAGTGATATGTAAACTGAGTTGCACTTGGAGTTTGTCATGCTTCATCCTTCCTGGGCTTAGTTGCTCCATGGCATGTGGAATATTTCGTGACCAGGGGCTGAACCTATGCACCCTGAATTGCAAGGTGAATTCTTAACCACTGGACCACCGGGGAAGTCCTGAAAGGGTTTTGATCAGGAGAAATGACTTGGTCAGATTGCATCGCAGAAAGTGGCCATGGTTGCAGCATGGGTATTTGCTGGAAAGGAAGGAGACTAGACCTGGAGACCAGTATGGTGAGTGTTGTAAGAATGCAAGTGCCCAGTGTTGGTGGCTGGGCTGGGGTAGTGATAGTGGGGTGCAATGAAGCAAATAAAATTGAGAGAGGTTTGCATGGTTCTGTCTACTACTGGATGTAGATGCCAAGAGAAGAGGAATTGAGTTTTCTAGATTGGGAAACAGGATGTCTAGAGGTCCACTTATGAGCAAAGAGCACAGATATGGGAACAAGTGGAACTGGAGGCAGAGGTAATGCTTTGGTTTGGGGGTATTTTGAACTTTGTGGGCCCGCGGGGCATCCAAATGAAGACACAAAAGTCCAGAGCTGAGAAAACAGGAATTGATGAAGGATAAAGATAGAGCTAAGATGCAAATGGTTATGATGCCCTCTCTTTCTATACTCTATTCCCCAAAGGATGTTTTCCTTCCCTGAACACTTTGAGCTTGTTGGTGCCACACAATTAAGCACTTAATTGCTTTCTAATTGATATGTGCCTCAGCCTGTCTCACCAGACACATTTGCAAGCTTCTTGAGGGCAGAGGGTTCCATGCAATGCCCTCCCAACCATCTCCCTGGGCACCACATTAAATTTATGAGATATTTGAATGGAGAAGAGGAGAATGGTTAGCTTGTCGGTCAGTCAGTCATTGGTGACCACACCCAACCTCAGTCTTTCCATCTATAGGATGGGAATCACCAGGCTTCCTCCAGTCCTTCCGTGATCATTTAAGGTTTCAAGTTTTATTATTCATCCCTCAAAATGGTGGTGAGGGACCCAGGGAGGGGGAGAAGAAGCAGCTCATTAGACTTCTAGAATGCATTCCGTTGACCTGGTCCGACATCAGGATACTTAGACAGGAAATAGAAATTAAAAAAAAAAAAAAGACGAGGAGGGATGCAAATTGTGTCTCTCCAGTAGTAGCAGTCGCTCAGCAAAACAAACAAGTCTACCGGAATGCTTTGGCGATTATACAGACAAACAAATCACTCTCCCAAAGTACTTCTTGGGGGAATTAGGGCTCCTGGAAATGAAACACAAACAGATTATTAAAAAAGAGCTCCCCGTTGGGAGAGAAACAGTATTTACAAGAGAAGATGTGCCTAGCCGGACCTCTAATTGCCGTTCATTATCTCATATTGATTTAATTAGCTGCTGCACTCAGGTCTGAATTGCCTGCTGCCCGCAGCAGGGGACTGGCGGAGAGAGGGGGTTCAGATTGACCGAGCAGCCTCCCGCCATCTCTCACCCTCCTCCTCCTTTTTTCCTGAAACATGGGGGTCAGCTCATGGGGTGTCATTGTGGTAGCAAAGTGGAGGCCAGTGGCTGGAGGCAGCCAGCCACGTCCGAGGCCTTGCGGGCTGCTCTGTCTCTCATGCACCTCAACTGGGGTGGCTGTAAGGAGCTAATTAGCTGCAGTAATTAGAGAGAGTGTCTTCATAATGTGGAATTAGAGTGGCTTGGTGAAGGCACCGGGAGATATATGGCCCAGGCTGGCAGTGGTAACAGGGTGGAAGCAGGCAGGGGGACAATGGGGCAGTCTCCCAGAATGTCCTCTGGCCCCTGCAGGGTGACTTTTCTGCCCCCTTCTGCAGGGTGGCTGCTCCCACATCAGGCTATTCAGCTGCTCCTGGCCTCTCCATCCTTCTGTGACCCAGAGACTCCAGCTGAGCAGAGCTTTCCAGACGAAGAAGGAAGGTTATTAGCGATTCTCTCTAGTGGGCGTCTGGGACCAATTGTTTTGAAGATTTGGGGTTTATAATTGCAAGTGATTAATGGAGGAGTTGGCAATCAGGCTTAAAAGGTTGCTAATTGCTCTTTTAACATAATTGTGTCCGAGTGAGAGTAGTGTGTGCTCACAGGCTCTGCATGTGGAATGCACGGTGTAGGGAAATTAAATGGTGTCATTATCTTTCCTCCCTCCATCCATTCATTCAACAAATCTTGACTGAGCATCCATGAAGCTTCTGGCCCAGGGCTGGGTGCTAGGGATACAGCTGTGCATGAGACAGAACCCTTGCCCTCAAGGGGCTTGCTGCCTGATGGGCTTAGGAGACTGAGATATTCAGCTCAGTTCAGTTCAGTCGCTCAGTCGTGTCTGACTCTTTGAAACCCCATGGACTGCAGCATGCCAGGCTTCCCTGTCCATCACCAACTCCTGAAGCTTGCTCAGACTCCTGTCCATCAAGTCAGTGATGCCAGCCAACTATCTCATCCTCTGTTGTCCCCTTTTCCTCCTGCCTTCAATCTTTCCCAGCATCAGGGTCTTTTCCAATGAGTCAGTTCTTCACATCAGGTGGCCAAAGTGTTGCAGTTTCAGCTTTAGCATCAGTCCTTTCAATGAATATTCATGGTTGATTTCCTTTAGGATTGACTGGTTGCATCTCCTTGCAGGGACTCTCAAGAGTCTTCTCCAACACCATAGTTCAAAAGCATCAGTTCTTCAGTGCTCAGCTTTCTTTATAGTCCAAGTCTCATATCCACACATGACTACTGGAAAAACCATAGCTTTGATTAGATGGACCTTTGTCGGCAAAGTAATGTCTTTGTCTTTTAATGTGCTGTCTAGATTGGTCATAGCTTTTCTTCACTGAGGTATGGAGTTTTTTTTCACACTGAGGTATGAAGTTTTTCCACCCTGAGGTGTGGAGTTCTGCTATTCAGTCTACTTCTGCCAAGGCAGCAGAAGCAACTGACACTTATTAGAGGACTTCTAGGAGCTTCCTGGGTTTCCAGGTGGCTCAGTGGTAAAGAATCCACCTGCCAATGCAAGAGATGGTGGAGACATGGGTTCAACCCCTGGGTTGGGAAGTTCCCTGGGAGAAGAAAATGATAACCCGCTCCATTATGCTTGCTTGGAAAATCCCATGGACAGAGGAGCTTGGTGGGCTACAGTCCATGGGGTCACAAATAGCTGGACATGACTGAGGACACACACAAAGCACGGCACAGGGACTTACTAAGAGGAATCTTCAGGCTTCTTGCCTTAGAGCCTAATAATGTCATGCATGCTTAGTTGCTTCAGTCGTGTCCAACTCTTTGTGACCCTAAGAACTGTAGCCCACCAGGCTTCTCTGTCCATGGGATTCTCCAGGCAAGAATATTGGCATGGGTTGCCGTGCCCTCCTCCAGGGGTCTTCCTAACCCAGGAGTCAAATCCATGTCTCATGTCTCCTGCATTGACAGGTGGGTTCTTTACTGCTAGCACCATCTGAGAACCCCCAATAAAAGTCATAGTTATGCACAATTATAACAAGTATAATAACCTTATTACATCCTGATTCTTCTTATTACCACAGGTAAAAAGCAGTGCTATGTGTACAGAACACATCTTATAAGATATGCCCCATCACAGAAAAGGAAGTTGAGGCTTATGTAAATTATGTTTCAGTCTTCTCATCTCATATTCTCTGCATCAGGTTCATTGTAGATGACCAAAGATCAAACAGAAAAACACTTTAGAGTTTATTGTATTAAGAAGCGGCAAGTAGTTTTCATCTGGCTCACAAAGTTTTCATTTCTTAGTAATGGCTGCTTGGAATTAGTATTCTAAATGTGTATCCAGTCACAGGGGGGTGGAAAATTGTCAGTGATTGATTAGTAATGTCTGCTTTGACTCAGGGAGAAGATGCAGTGGTACAGATACCACAGATTTGCCATCCTTGTTACAATTTGGTCTTATCTCTCAGTTATGGAAGCCTCTGGTTTCCTAAGGGCCTTGGGCAAGTCACATCCATTCTTTGAGACAAGATCCTTAGGAGTCAGTTGAGCAAGGATTTATTCACCCACATTCCTAGGCCCAGTACTGCAAGGAAAATAGGATCCTTGGCTTGGGCTCTTGGTGACCTCACGTGTTACAGAGACATGGATAGTATATGCAGAGACAGTCCAGAGAAATGGCGAAAGGAGGGCTTCACAGGGGAGGAGGGTCGTGGAGGACTCAACTAACTTGTTCCCCTGAATATACTGAGGGACAGTAGGTCTCCATACTCTCCCTCAAAAATGACAGAATGATCTCAGTTTGTTTCCAAGGCAAATCACTTAGCATTACAGTAATCCAAGTCTGTTCCCCAACCACTAATGCTGAAGAAGCTGAAGTTGAATGGTTCTATGAAGACCTACAAGACCTTCTAGAACTAACCCTCAAAAAAGATGTCCTTTTCATCAAGGGGGACTAGAATGCAAAAGTAGGAGGTGAAGAGGTACCTGGCCTTGGAGTACAAATGAAGCAGGGCAAAGGCTGACAGAGTTTTGCCAAGAGAACACACTCATCATAGCAAATACTCTCTTCCTACAACATGAGGGATGACTCTACACATGGACATCACCAGATGGTCAAAACCAAAATCAAACTGATTATATTCTTTGCAGCCAAAGATGGAGAGGCTCTACACAGTCAGCAGAAACAAGACCTGGAGCTTACTGTGGCTTAGACCATGAACACCTTATTGCAAAATTCAGGCTTAAATTGAAGAAAGTAGGGAAAACCACTAGATCACTCAGGTATGACCTAAATCAAATCCCTTAAGACTATACAGTGAAAGTGACAGACAGATTCAAGGGATTAGATCTGGTGGACAGAGTACCTGAAGAACTCTGGACAGAGGTTCATGACATTGTATAGGAGGCAGAGAGCAAAACCATCCCAAAGGGGAAAAAAAAATGCAAGAAGGCAGAGTGGTTGTCTGAGGAAACCTTACAAATAGCTAAGAAAAGAAGAGAAGTGAAAGGTAAAGGAGAAAGGGAAAGATATACCCATCTGAATGCAGAGTCAAAGAATAGCAAGGAGAGATAAGAAAGCCTTCTTAAGTGAACAATGCAAAGAAATAGAGGAAAACAATAGAATGAGACTAGTGATCCCTTCAAGGAAATCAGAGATACCAAGGGAACATTTCATGCAAAGATAGGCACAATAAAGGACAGAAACAGCAATGACCTAACAGAAGCAGAAGATATTAAGAAGAGGTGGCAAGAATACACAGAAGAACTGTACAAAAAGGTCTCAATGTCCTGGATAACCACGATGGTGTGGTCACTCACCTAGAGCCAGACATCCTGGAGTGTGAAGTCAAGTGGGCCTTAGGAAGCATTACTACAAACAAAGCTAGTGGAGGTGATGGAATTCCAACTGATCTATTTCAGATCCTAAAAGATGATGCTGTTAAAGTTCTGCATTCAATATGCCAGCAATTTGGAAAACTCAGCAGTGAGCCACAGGACTGGAAAAGTTAGTTTTCATTCCAGACCCAAAGAAGCATAATGCCAAGGAATGGTCAAACTGCCATAAAATTACTATCATTTCACACGCTAGGAAGGTAATACTCAAAATCCTTCAAGATAGTCTTTAGCAATACATGAACCAAGAACTTCCAGATGTACAAGCTGGATTTAGAAAAGACAGAGGAACCAGAACTCAAATTGCTAACATCCACTGAATCATAGAAAAAGCAAGAGAATTCCAGAAAAACATATACTTCTGTTTCATTGACTACCCTAAAACCTTTGTGTGGATCACAACAGACTATGGAAAATTCTTAAAGAGATAGGAGTACCAGACCACCTTACCTGCCTCCTGAGAAACCTATATGGAGGTCAAGAAGCAATAGAACAAGACATGGAATAATGGACAGGTTTAAAATTGGGAAAAGAGTTCATCAAGCCTGTTTATATTCATCCTGTTTATTTAACTTATATGCAGAGTACATCATGTGAAATGCTGGGATGGATGAAGCACAAGTTGGAATCAAGATTGCCAAGAGAAATATCAACAACCTCAAATATGTAGATGATACCATCCTAAAGGCAGAAAGTAAAGGAGAACTAAAGAACCTCTTGATGAAGGTAAAAGAGAGCGAAAAAGAAAGTAGAAAGTGAAGTCTCTCAGTTATGTTTGACTCTTTGCAATCCCATGGACTGTAGCCTACCAGGCTCTTCCGTCCATGGGATTTTCCAGGCAAGGTTACTGGAGTGGGTTTCCATTTCCTTCTCCAGGGGATTTTCCTGACCCAGGGATTGAACCCAGGTCTCTCGAATTGCGGGCAGATGCTTTACCGAAAATGCTAGCTTGAAACTCAACATTCAAAAAGATGAAGACCATGGCATCCGGTTTCCATCACTTCATGGCAAATAGATGGGGAAAAAGAGGAAACAGTGACATATTTTATTTTCTTGAGCTCCAAAATCACTGTGGATGGTGACTATAGCCATGAAATAAAAGATGCTTGCCATTTGGAAGAAAAGCTATGACAAATCTAGACAGTGTATTAGAAAGCAGAACCATCACTTTGCCAACAAAGGTCATATAGTCAGAGCTATGGTTTTACAAGTAGTCATGTACTGACATGAGAGTTGGACCATAAAGAAGGTTGAGCACTGAAGAATTGGTGCTTTCAAACTGTGGTTCTAGAGAAGACTCCTGAGAGTCCCTTGGACAGCAAGGAGATCAAAGCAGTCAATCCTAAAGGAAATCAACCTTGAATAGTCATTGGAAGGACTGATGCTGAAGCTAAAGCTCTAATACTTTGGCCACCTGATACGAAGAGCTGACTCACTGGAAAAGACCCTGATTCTGTGAAAGACTGAGGGCAAGAGAAGAGGGCAACAAGGATGAGATGGTTGGATGGCATCATTGACTTGATGGACAGGAGTTCGAGCAAACTCTGGGAGATGGTGAAGGACAGGAAAGCCTGGCATGCTGCGGTCCATGAGGTTACAAAGAGTCAGACATGACTTAGTGACTGGACAACAACAAAGGTCAGGTGAGGGTAGAGCAAGGGCAAAGGAAACTGTGGAAATGAGACTCGTGTGTGAGATACGCACCTGAGAGAGAGTACCCCTGGAGTGGAGGCAGTACCGCTAGAGTGGAGCCTGTGAGTCAGGAAGTGGCAGATGCTAAAACTAAGAATCCCGTTAAAAAAGAGGATCTTTCATCACTTCCGATCCGCTGTAATGATTATGGTGCCTTGCACACAATAGATGCTCAATAGGTGTTGAGTCCATCTCTTCAGTCCTCCTTTTCAAGTCATTAATTCACCCAGCAAACATTCAGTGATGCTTTGTATGTACCAGACTGAGGACTCCGTGCTGGGGATATGCTGACAAATAAAGGAGACATGGTGGCTGTTCCCATGGCACTTACCATCCAGCAGGAGAGGCTGCAGGGCCAGATGAAAGAGCCGAGGGCTGGACATCAGGAAGCCTGGGCTCTGGGCTGGTGCAGCCAGGAATTTGCACTGTTATTCTGAGAAAATCACTAGTCGTGTCTGAGTCTCTTTTCTCCTCTTTGAAGCCGAGAGTGAAGATGAAAAACCACAAATTGAGTCTTGTCACTAGCTAGCTTAGAGGCCCTCCAAGTTCTTGCCACCACATTTGGGAGTACATTCAAAGGCTCACCCTGGTGTTCCTGCAAAATGGTGCCCCACACACCACTCCCTCCTAATCTCCCATCACTGCCTGCCCCAATCTCTCTGCTCCAGGCTTCCTTCTGGTCTTGTAAACTCTGAGGTCATTCCCACCCTGAGGTGCTCACGGATGCCTCCTCCACTTTGCACCTGACTGGCTTCTTCTTATCCTTTGGGCCTCACTGTGAGCACTACCTCTTCCGAGAAGTCTTCCCTGATTACACTATCTCTGCCAGGGCCTTTTGCTCCCTGTCACAGTCCTTTCTGTTCCATGCAGCTCCTACCTCACTTTGTAATCACCTTTTACTAATTGGCTACCCTTTTGCCCTGCTCCATCTTCCCACTCTAGCTTGAGGGCAAGGATCCTGTCTGCTTTTCCCCTATTTTGTTCCCACTGCAAAATGGCAGTGGGGCCTGCTCTAGTTATAAATCGAGTAGAATGAAAAAGTGAATAAAAGTATGGGCCTGGTAATTTAGAGTTAGTCCATTGTACATTGAGTTTCCCTGGTGGCTCAGGCAGTAAAGAATCTGCCGGTGATGCAGGAGACCTGGGTTCAGTTCTTGGATCAGAAAGATTCCCTGGAGAAGGGAATGGCCAGACATTCCAGTATTCTCTCCTGGAGAATTCCATGGAGAGAGGAGCCTGGTGGGCTATAGTTCATGGGATCACAAAGACTTGGGCATGACTGAACAACTAACATACTGGTGGGTTAAAGCTGCCTGAAAGCCAGTTTGACTGGACTTTTGCAGAATCAGAGGTTAAGACCTCCTGGTTGGGATTTTGGAAAATCTGGATTCAAATTCTAATATTCTCCAGTTGTGTGACCTTGATTCAGTTCCTTTACCTCTCTGGCTCTCAGCATCTTCTTAGTAAAATGGTGGTAATCATTGTAGCCCCTGCAGGGAGTTGTCTTAGGGATAAAATGAGATAGAGGGGCACTAAACTCAAAGTCTGATGCTCAGAGCTACCCAGGGTAAGGCTCTTTATGACTGTTATTCTCGGTGTTTCCAAATTGCAGGATGAGCTGCCTTGGGTGGTGCAGGGAAGAAAGGGAAAGGGTAAGCCTGGTAGGAGGCAGGAGAGCCTCAACTATATACAACTGGAGGCAGGAGATCGGACTAGATCTTCAAGCACCATCCTGCCCTGCACATCCGTCTCTCACTGGTCCTGGGCTATAAAGAACTCAGCCCCGTGGTGCTCTGATTTAATTAGCTCAGTGATACTGCCCTATCGATCACTCATTTCAAGTCTGCCAACTGGGGGAAGTGTGGTTTGCCCATCACCCTCTCACTTATCGAAAGGAAAAGCTGACATCGACTTGTTTATTCAAGCACAGCTGGGGAGGCTCCTGAACCCCCTCCCCTGTCCTCCTTGCGCACATATTTGAGTTTGGATAAATCTCTTCTTCATGCTCATCACCAAGCCCTTTGTCCCCCGTGCCTGGGCTTCCAAGACTTTCTCCCCATTGCCTCTTTTCCAATTGAATTAGTTTATATATATATATATATTTTTTTTTTTTTTGATGGAAAAAGTGTTTGCTTTATCTCTGGTGCTAAATATCCTAATTGTTTCCTTCGTCTTGGGTAATACCTCATTAATTTAATGGCTGCCTGCCTCTTCTCGAGCAGCCATAGCTGTTGGGGTCTTTTTCTGCAGCGGATTGATGATGTTGGACCTGGAGGGGACCCAGTCGACTTGGGGTGTTTGGGGGGCCTCTTCTCTCTCTCATCCTCCTGTTGATCTGTAAGGCTCCACCCTTCTTTCCCCTCTGCTGCCCTCTCCTCTTTCTCCCTTTCTCTCTGCATCTTTCTCTCCCTCGCTCTTTCCTTGTATCGCCCTCACTCAGCTGCTCCTCTTTTCCTGAAAAAGAGAGCTGGTTGAACGAATAGCTTAAACATGAGATTCTGGCAGGAAAATGGAATATGCTGTTGCAGCTCAGAAGGGCCAGCTGGGATCTATGTGCACTCGGACCGTCCCCACCACTGTCTGCCTGCTGGCCCTATTTTCTTCCCTTGAAACCACAGCAGCCATTAACCCAGTGTTTCCCCAAATGCGTGACACTTAGCCCCAGCCCCAGGGATTCTTGGTCAGGGAATGGGAAGAGAGGGGCCTGAGGTCTAATAAGTTGGGAAATGCTGCACACGATGTAGGGGGCTGTTGGAGAATCACAGAGCCCACTGGGAAGTTAAAGGCTCTGAGAAGGCCTGCAGTGATGAAGTCTGTTGAACGTTGTTTCATCCTAAGGTTTCTGAGCAGATCCACTAGCCAGATACTACAAAGAATGAACTCTTTCAGGAAGTATAGGCCTCATCTAAGTGGGCTTTCTCCCCACACTGCTCCTTCTTTGACAATCAAAGGACTACTTGCTCTTTTATTTTCTTCTATTTTTAAAGATCCTTTCTATGTTCCATCTTCTCAGATTCACCAGCTTCCCAAGTGTACCCCTCGTCTGTACCCAGAAGAGATGAATTTGAGACTCTCCAGATAATGATCACAGTCATCTCTTCAGAGTTTGCATCCGGCTACGTAGTCCTTAATGGCAGGGACTAAGAGGAAGGAGGCTGCTTGGCTGTCAGACGCAAGTTCCAATCGCAGCTCCACCACCTGGTGGCTGGGCCTTCCTGGACTCAATGCTAAAACTCTTTGACTCAGCTTATTCCCGTGTTAAATAGGATCTTGATACCCACCTTCCAGGTCCCCAAAATATGGGGCTTCTGAAGGGTCTCAGTACTTTCTGGTGTGTGTGTGCGTGCGTGCGTGCGTGTGTGTGTGTGTCAAGGTAAATCTCACACAGCATAATATTAGCCATTTTAGAGTGTACAGTTCAGCGGCATTTAGTGTATCCACAGTGTTGTACAATCACATGCATCTTGCACTTGATCCAGTTCCACAACATTCTCATCACTCCAAAGGGAAATCTGAGTCCCCACTCCCTTTCCCCCAGCCCCTGGCAACCGCTTCTCTGCTTTCCATCTCTATGGACTGATCTACTTTGAATATTTCATGTGAATGGACTCATACGACACGTGGCCTTCTGTGTCTGGCTTCTCTCAGCATCAGGTTTTTGAGGTTCCTCCATATGGTAGCATGTTCAACGCTTTGCTCCTTTTTGTGGCTGAATCATATTCCACTGTACAGCTGTGCCACGTTTTGTTTATCCGTTCCTCACCGAGTACATTCTCTGTTAGAATTTTTGAAGGCACTCTCTTCACTCCTTTGAATAAAGGGTGAAGCTTAATTCCAATTGATTTGTAGGAAGCACACTGGATTTAGAATGAAAAGTCAATACAGGATAATGGAGTTTGCTGGGTAGAACTCTGGACTGAAGTCAGGAGTCCTGGACTGTGCGACCTTGGAACTCTCCTTTCCCTGCTCTTGGCCTCAGTTTTCTCATCTGTAAAATGGGGGTTGGTAAAGATGATTTCCTAGTTACCTCCTGCCTCAACATTCCACTGTTCTAGATGTCTCTGGATTTTTCCATCCAGTAGTCATGTTCAGATGTGAGAGCTGGATCATAAAGAAGGCTGAGCATTGATGAATTGATGCTTTTGAATTGTAGTGTTGGAGAAGACTCTTGAGAGTCCCTTGGACTGCAAGGAGGTCAAACCAGTCAATCCTAAAGGAAATCAACCATGAATATTCATTGGAAGGACTAATGCTGAAGTTGAAGCTCCAATACTTTGGCCACGTGATGTGAATAGCTGATTCATTGGAAAAGTCCGTGATGCTGGGAAAGATTGAAGGCAGGAGGAGACAGGGGATGAGATGGTTGGATGGCATTGCTGACTTGATGGACATGGATTTGAGCAAACTCTGGGAGTATTCTTGGGCTTCCCTGGTGGCTCAGCTGGTAAAGAATCTGCCTGCAATGCAGGAGACCTGAGTTCGATCCCTGGGTTGAGAAGTTCCCCTGGAGAAGGGAAAGGCTACCCACTCCAGTATCCTGGCCTAGAGAATTACAGGGAGTGTATAGTCCATGGGGTTGCAAAGAGTCAGACGTGAGTGAGAAACTTTCACTTCATTCACTGGGAGATAGTGAAGGACAGGGAAGCCTGACGTACTGTAGTTCATGGGGTCGCAGAGTTGGACACGACTGAGCAGCTGACCAATAAACACATCTGAAGGAAACTCTGCTTAGGAATATCAGAAGTTTATTTTGTCAGATGTCCCTTCACGTATCAGGCTTATGGGGGACAGAGGCAGAGGGCCTCAGATTTCTCTGTGCAGAGTGAGAAGGGTAGTGTTGAATTACGCTTAGTTCTGTGCTTCTGTGAATCACACGCTAAGTGTAATGGAGCCAGCATTTCTGCAGCTCTTCCCGGCCAGCGTGCTGATGGGCCTGGGATTAGTCACACTTGAGTTAAAAACCAACGCTCATGAACAGGACCCATCTGTCAGCAGTCTGGTCAATGGCTCTCCAGGCAGATAGTTCCATTAGATCCCCATTGTGGTCTCTACGAGCACCTAGAATTCAGAGTTTTTCTTTGGTAGCTCCTCATCAAGACCCATTTTGACAAGCTAAGACCGTCCACATTTATTTCTGTTAAAACGGAGCACGTGGTGAGCAGTGTCTAATTAGACATTCATGAACACTCCAGCATGGACACCCCACTATTGACCTGAGGACCATGTTCATGGGCTATGCTGTGCATGTCAGTGGGGAGAAGGGGAATCTACTCAGCATTCAGGGAGCTCCACTGTGCTCACTCTCTGAGTTTAGGGATCTAGTCTAGGGATGGAAACTCACAGCTGGGCCTTGGAAGAAAAGTCTCTGGCCCATTATTATCTGTGGGCAATGGGCTTCCCACCTGATACGATCTTTCTTGTCCCACATGTATCACAGCGCTGTCATTGTCCATTTCCTCCATGGCACCATAAGCAGCTCGAGAGTTTTTATTCTTCACCTTCATATCACAAACCTCCAGCTCAGGGCAGGATCTACAGTAGGTGCTCAGTAAATGCTCATCATATGAATATGGATGAGCTCGTCCATATGAATATTGGATAAGATCTCAGTGAACCAGGGCAGACTTTCTGCAGCAGGAGAGACTAGTGTTTCAGACTGAGAACTAGGTTTATCATGTATCCCAGGCCCCAGCCTAGAGCCCAACCTGGTATTTGTAAGCTAAACGGAAATGTTCATACCAACCTCATTCAACCCAAGAGAATGAACCCATTGCAGGAGGGATGCTTAAAAATGGTATCATTTAATGTATATCACCTGAGCACCAATTATGTTTAGGCCACACACTCATCGCCCCCAGTTTTGAACTGAAGCTCATGGAGTTATCTTGGATTGGGTTACCAGGAAACAGATTCTGAGATGGAAGATTATATGTGGAAGGTTTACTGAAGAGTGCTCTCAGGGGATAAACATGGAAGGGAGGAAACAAGGAATGAGGGTATGGATGGAAGAAGGAAGTAAGGAAAGATTAGTGGAGACAAGGCTTTGATCCACCTTGCAGTTGCTACTGAGGCTTCAGCTGATGATACAGGGAGCTCTGGTCTACCATGCCCACTGTCATCCAGTATGGAGGGCCAAGGGCTTCCCTTTCTTCCAGCAGAGGGTGGATGGTGATGGCCCCAGATGGTACGTGTGTGGTGATAGCATCTGACCAGCAGCCCCACTAGCCCTCCATGCCCCAGGAACACTTGTACCTGCTTTCTCCATGCTCATCCTGGTCAGGCAATAATTTAGGAGGTATGTCTTTAGAGAAGAGACTTCACTTCCACCGACTCCACAAGATATCTCTGGAGAATCATCCATTCCAGATCTGCAAGCCACTGTCTAGCTCAGAAGAAAGGTACACTTGTGAATTTCTTGCACGTTTCCTTTACTAACCCATCCAGGACTTTCAGGAAAGGGAGGCTGCATTGCTTGGTGGTTACAATCTGGAACCCCCGAGTCAACAGAAGGATGTGCTTCTTCCTCTGGCTGGCCTAGCTGTGTGAGCCTGGTGGGGTGTCTTCCCCACTTCAGTTCTTTGCTTTGTTAAATGGGGTTAATACTTCTTAATGAACATTAAATGAAGCAGCACAAGCACAGTTCCAAGGATACACTTAATTCTCCCCCTTCTGTCTTTTTCCTGCAGCGCTGGAGTGAGGCAAATGGGTTTCTTTTTATGTGCGTCTTGTGAGTGTGGTGTATTTGGCTCCAAAACCAAAGCCACATTCACCAGCTTTTAATACAGGTCTTTTCCTTACCCCCAAGAGAGGTCGTTTGACTACATGCCAATGTTTTGTTGATTTAAGGACTCAGTGTGCCTGTCACCTCCAAGGCACTACACATCCTGAAAAGTTCCTCCCAGTCCAGTCATTAATCACCCTCTGTAATTAAATAACACAGCAACCTGTAATTAGGGTATTGATTTGTGGGTTTAATTGTTTACTCGTGAGTTCTCCCTTCAGCCTGTGAGCTCCATGAGGGCAAGGGCTGTGTTCATCTTTATTCACAGCTGGGTCTCTGTTGCCTGCCCCGGCTCTTGGCACAGAGATGATTTTCAATAAACGTTGGTTGAATAAAGGAATGAGTGGATACAGGAGTTCATGGCCAAGCTTCTCTCAGGTATTACACTCAGTGTGAGAGGAGGGATGGCAGTTAGCAAAGAAACTCAGTCAAAATGATTCTTTGTGTCTGGACTGCGCGTCACAACTCAGATAGCACTTAATACTGAGAAGTGCTCATGGTGAAGATGATGATGGTGGTGGTGAAGAGAATGAGGATGATGAAGATGATGCCTGTGATGGAGATAATGGTGACGGTTGATGGTGGCGGTGATGATGATGGCGATGATACCGTTTCTAGAACTTTTATTATTTTCCAGGTAGTTCACATGCATTATTTCGCATGATTCTTGCAATAGCTCTACACTTATTATTTCCACTTATATAACTGTACATTTACTTACCATCATTTCCATTTTACATATGAAGGAATGAAACTAAAGTCTTTTCCTAAAGTGATCCATCAGGTAAGGAGCAGAACTCAAGTCTGCCTAACTCTGCTCTCACCCATGAAATTCTAACGCTTTTGCAGCATTCATTGCTACTGTAGTATGGTTGTTTTACAATGCTGCGTGAGTTTCTGCTGTACAGCAAAGCGAATCAGCTATCTGTTTACATATACCCCCTCTTTTCTGGATTTCCTTCCCATTTAGGTCACTGCAGAGTGCTGAGAAGAGTAGAGTAGAGCCTACCTATACAGTAGGCTCTCATTAACTGTCTGTTTTACAGATAGCATCAGTAGTGTGTATAGGTCCATCCCAATCTCCCAATTCATCTCACCCCCCTCTAATGCTTTTTTTTTTTTTTTTTTTGTGGCCAAGGACTCAACTAATCTCATTGCTGTGATAAGGCAGTCATTATTATCAATATAGGTGATGAAAGAGCTTCAGAGAGGGAAAGGACCTGGTCAGGGTCACAGAGCCCAAGAGAAACAGCTCTGGAACCAAAATCCCACTGTTCTTATCTCCAGCGTGAAAGTTTCCCCATTATAGGTCGAGACTCAGAGACGCGGGCGTCTGGAAACAGAAGGGATCATAGAGGCAGGACACTCACACCCTCATTCCAGTATCACCTCCTTCTCGCCATGTGAATGCGGTTGTGCCACTGTGTCTCACACAAACTTGGCTTTCTTATAGGTGAAATGGGAGCAAAGAGGCCCACCTCACCGGGAGGGGATGAGGTTTTACTGAAACCACAGGTACAAAAGCGATTCGTGAACCATAATATCTGTCCCGTTGGATGCTGTCAGTTCCGGTGCCTTGATAAGTCAGCATCTCCATGCGTTTTGTGCAGTCACTTTCACAGCTTAAATGCACCACCTACCTCTGAGGTCCTTGCTCCGGCACCCTGTGACTCCCAAGTAGCAATATCAAATGCTTTCTTCAAAAACCGAAAAAAAAAAAAAGTCTAAATCTGAACCTCAATGTTGGTTAGGTTTATAAGAAAAAGCCCCTTCCCTGCTACGCTCCAGCCACCTGGCTAGACTTCCTGTCCATCAACAATAGTCCATTTTCAGGCCCGCCTCAGGGCTTTTGCACTGGCTGCTTCCTCTGCTTGGAACTGGCTTTCTCCTCCACTCAGTGGGGTGTCAGCTCAGACATCACCTCCACAAAGAAGCTTTCCTGTTCATCCATCTGAAATATGCCACCCGTCCCGTCCCCCATACCCACACCCTACATTGTCCTCTGCTTCTTGAGCTTTCACCAAACGAGCTGGAATTACCTAGTCAGTTTATTCTTTTCTCTGTCTCCAGCAGGAAGACATATGCCCCGTGAAAGCTGGGCTGTGTCTGTCTTGATCATCGGGGTATTTCCAATGTCCAAATAAGTGACTGGCAAAAAAAAAAAAAAAAAGGCATTTAACAAGCACCAGTGGGGTGAAATGCTTAATAAGTGAATTCTGTCCCATGTTACTTGGGGTCCGCGTGTAATGGGTAGACTCTGACTCAGTCTCAGTGAGGAGATGCCATATCCCATTTCCAGTCCCCTGAGTCACCAAGCGTCACAGCTGATAAATGGCCACCCTTGTGGGAAGGCATGAGGCCTTATTTCTCAGCTGGACGGGACACCAGGGGCCTGCTGCCAAACATGGGCAAGGAAGCTGAGTCCACACTCTGAAGGGCCAGGAGAAGGTGGGCATCCCAGTCCGTGCCGTTCCTGGAAAAAGCAGTCCAGTTTCCTTGTTTTTCTCTACTTGAGGAATCCACTGTCACCCTTTTGTAAAGATGTCTGAGAAAGTGTAAAAGCACATTTCCCGGATCTGGGCATGCAATAGTTTGCGCAATTATAACCCAACACATCACAGAAGTCAGATGGGCGCTTGCTGCCTGCATAATTCATCACTCGGTTTCCTGTCAGGGTCTAAGACCTCTTATATCTGGTAGACACAGAAAATTAAGTTTACATTGCTTGATTAAAAATTCAGAAGTTTAAGGACAAAAAAAAAAAAAAAAGAGGATGTGAGTTGTATCATCATTAAGTAGACAGAGATAAATAAAGCATTGGAAGAGGAAACATGGGGGAAGAACAAGAAAAGCAAACGGAGACAATGAGAAAAAAAAAAAACCTCGCTGGTGACTTGTCATTTCTTAGACTTAAGAATGTCAGTGGAAACATGACTAATTTCTTCTCTCTAGTGGTCAAGGCTCAGGGACTCAGAAGGTATCCTGATTCCTTCCTCTCTTCTCTCCCTCCATCCTTCCTTTCTCCCTGTTTCCTTCCTTCATGACACC
>NW_011495054.1:9978307-9995319 GCF_000754665.1 Bison bison bison
TCTTCTCTCCATTCCTCTCTGTTTTTGTGTTCCAAAATTTTAAGTCCCTGCTCTTCACAAGCCACATTGTAAAGTCCTTGGCATACGAAATGAATAAATCAGAGTCCTATATTGATAAAGGCCCTGCAGGCTATTTGGAGAAAAGAGAATTACAGCCCCGAGTGATCAGTGATCTGATGGTGGAAGCTGTGTGGACCAGAAGGGACCCCTGACCCAGCCAGAAAATGGTCAGGGATACTTCTAACAGAAAGGGATGCTCGAGTTGGTTCTTTTTTTTTTAAAAAAAAGATTTGTTTTTGATGTGGATCACTTTTGAAGTCTTTATTGAATTTGTTACAGTATCATTTCTTTTTATGTTTTGGGTTTTGGGTCCCAAAGCATGTGGGATCTCAGCTCCTGGACCAGGGATCAAATATGCACTCCCTGCATTGGAAGTCGAAGCCTTAACCACTGGTCTACTAAGGATGTCCCTAGCTGATTCTTAAAGAAGACATAGGTATTAATCCAGTGATAGGAGATGGAATGAAGACTGACATTCCACGTAGGAGTGAGCAACATTTGCAAAGGCTCAGAGGCACCATGGGGTATGGTGTGTATTTGCAGGGGATATATACTAAGTTGGAGAAGGAAATGGCAACCCACTCTAGTATTCTTGCCTGGAGAATCCCATGGACAGAGGAGCCTGGCGGGCTGCAGTCCATGGGGCTGCACAGAGTCGGACATGACTGAAGTGACGTAGTGACTGAGTGGGAGGAGGTGTGGGGAGTGAGGCAGGGATCAGATTCCCTAGGCAGGGCTCAGGTCCTCAGCTCCCACTAAACTGAAGGTTCCTTGAGGGCAAGGACTATGTCTTCTATTCTCTCACCAGTGAGGCCTCATTTCCTAGCCCTTTGTTCATCACAAAACAGGACCCAGCAGGTATTTGTTGACTGGCTTTTTGATTCCAGAAGTCTTTGGGGAGACATGAAAGAATCTTGAATGCAGGAACAACAAGATCATGTTCGCATTCTAGGAAGGCCCTTCTGGACGAGTGAGGGGTGAACAGTGACTTAGAAGAAGAAGGGAGCCGGGTGGACTTGTGGTCAACACGGTTAACAGTGCCCCATTCTCCAAGTCCCCCTTCTCCTTCTTGGTGATAGATTCCCCTGAAGCTGAACAGGGCACCAGACTGCTTATCTAGAGACTGCATTTCCCAGACTCCCTTGCATCTAGGTGTGGCCATGTAACTAGGCTCTAACCGATGAAATGTGGGTGCAACTTTTACACTGCCTCCCTAAAAAGGAAGCTGTTTACCCTATTTCCTTCCTTTAAAAAAATCTGTTTTGAGTGTAGTCCTGATGAAGGGGAGATAGCTTCAACCATAGTGATGAATGCAGAGATGGGCAAATTCTATGAACTGATGTTGTTGTTTAGTTGTTAGGTAGAGTCTGACTCTTTTGTGACCCTGTAGACTGTAGCTTGCCAGGCTCCTCTGTCCACAGGATTTTCCAGGCAAGAATACTGGAGTGCATTGCCATTTCCTTCTCCAAGGGATGTTTCCAACCCAGGGGTCTAACCCAAGTCTCCTGCATTGGCAAGTGGATTCTTTACCACTGAGCCACCTGAGAAGCCCCTGTGAACCAGTAATGGCTGGCCATTTGTTGTTGTTTTTAATGCTTTAAGTAATTAAGCTGTGTTGGGTCTTTGCTGTGGCATGCAGGATCTTTAGTTTGCATTGTGGGATCTAGTTTCCTGACCAGGAATCAATCCCGGGCTGCCTACCTTGGAAGTGCAGAGTCTTAGCCATTTGGACCACCAAGGACATCCCATTTGCTTTTGTAAATAAAGTATTATTGGGACACAGACATATGTATTCATTTGCCTAGTGTCTGTGGCTGTTTTCTTGCTACAATAACAGAGTGGAATGGTTGTGACTGAGACTGACATGACTTTCAAAGCCAACTGACTGTATGTTTGCTTCTGGAAACTAGCTCAGTTCTGCTCTAGTGGATGGCAGAGTAACGATATGAAAGGAAATTGGGTTCCTGGGTGGTTTCATGGAGCAGAAACACCTACCCACCTTGGCAACCTATCTGTATCAAGAGTGAGAAATGAGAGGACAATGAACTTTTCTCTAGCTTTAGATACTGACACTTTTTGTTGTGGTGGCAACTCAGTGGGTTCCCTATCTAATAGAAAGACTCAGTTATAGGTTCACTGAGGCATCTGGAAGATGGTGGAGGTCTGAACTAGGCAGAAGTGGTTGAGGAGGAGAGAAGTGAATGGACCCCCAGAGACACTGGGGAACTCGAGTGGACAAATCTGGTATCTGACTGGATGAAGATGTGAGGGAAGATTCAAAAATGATCCCCAAGCCTGCCATGATGAATGCAGTGGGCAGTGTAACAGGTTGGGAGAAGATGCTGGGCTCAGCTTTGCTGTATGGTGTTTGAGGTTTCTGCAGGCTCCAGAGGGTCTGGGAGAATGAAGAGGATAGTGTTATTTTACAGAGGATGGTCCAGAGAAGGATATTTTGATTAAATGACTTTGAGCAGAGATCTGGATGAAGTGAGGCAGAAAGAAGCCACCTGGACATCAGGGAATATACTCTAGGCAATGGAAACAGCAGGTGCAAAGGCCCTGAGGTGGGCCTGACACTCAGAACCACCTATGCTTCACGCTCTTTTCCGACGATGCTGTTCCACTCAGCATGTGCTTTCCCAAGCACCTAATGTGTGGGTGGCATGGGTCAGAGAGCAGAGGAGATCATGGAGTCTACTAGACACAGTCTCTGCCCTCAGGGGGTTCACAGATTGGGCAGGGGAGGCAGACTCGTGGTGGTCACAACCTTATGGTCCCAGGCAGATACAGAAAGGATGACATAAAATAGGAAGGGGAAGGGCTAGTCTGCTCAGGGAAGGACTTGCCCTGGATTTGAAGGCCAAGTGGAATTTCCTCAAACCCTTTGTCTTAACAGTATAAGTACACCAGGCAGTGCACAGCCTGATAAACTTTCACAAGATTGATGCCCTCATGTAACCAGCAGCTTACTCAAGAATCAGAGTGACCAGCTCCCCAGAAGTCCCTTAAATCCCTTTCAGCTACACCCAGGTCTCCCATAGCCTGGCTTCTAGCAGCCTAGGTTAATTTTGCCTGCGTTTACACAGTGCATCCTCTCTTATGCATGGCTTCTCTTGTTTGAGACTATGTTTGCGAGATTCATCCATGTTGTGTGTAATTGTATCTCATTTATTCTCATTACTATGCAGAATCCCAACGTGTGAATATGCCGTGATTTACTTTTTTGCTCGCTTCGCTATTGCTGGAGTTTTGAGTTGTTTCCATTTTGGGCCATCCCGGGTGTTGCTGCTATGACATTCTGGTGCGTGTCTTTTGGTGAACATATGTGTGCATTTCTGTTGGGTGTGAGCTAGGAGTAAACTTGCTGGGTCAAGGGTGTGCATATGTTGCGCTTTCGTAATGCTGCCAAGCGGGTTTCCAAAATGGTTGCACCAATTAACACTCCCACCAGAAGCGTGTGTCTGAGCAACTTATCTTTGCTAACACTTGGTATTTTCTGTCATTTTCATTTCGTTTCATTTCCTTTTATTTTCATTCCTGGTGAGGGTGAGATGATATTACATTTTGGTTTTAATTTTCATCGTCTTGATGACTAATACAGCTGGGCATGTTTTTTTATGGGTTTTTTTTTGGTCATTTTTTGGTCATTTACTTCTTTGGGCGAAGTGCTTGATCAAGGCTTTTGCCTATTTTTTTCTCTTATTGGATTATCTACTTTTTCTTATTAGTTGCATGGTGCTTTTTACATATTCTGGACACGTATTCTTGATAGAATATACTATGGAGAAGAGTTCTCCCGTTCTGTGGGAGTGGGTTGCCGTCTCCCCCTCTTAGTGGTGACATTTGATGGACAGGGTGTTTTTACATTTAATGTAGTGCATTTTATTTATTTATTTTCTCAAGTATATTTGAATGCAGAAATCAGACTTTTCCAGTGGGGAGAGAGGAGTGAGCAGAGGTGGGGAGGCAGGAACTTTGGAGCCTTATGGAAAACAAGCGCATTAGCTGTGGCCTGACATTCAAGGGGGTGGAGGAATGTGGGGATGGGCTGAGGTTGGAGGAGGTGGTGGGTACTAATCACAGGGGCTTTGTGATGTCAGGGTGTGGAGTTCGGACTTCCTTCCTGAAGTCCACAGGGAATGAAGTTTTGCGTAAGGGCTGCCAAGACCAGAGCAGGTATTAGGAATATTAATCCAACATTGAGTGTCAAGATGCAGGTGGAGGGGTGAGGGGAAGCTGGGGAAGGCAGGGATGTGGGGGGCCGGGAGGGCCCAGCCTGGACAGACATAGACAGGGCTTGGCATTGCTTCCTCACAGATGGGTGTTGACTGAAGATGTGGCGTGGAGATGCACTCATGGATGACATCCTTAAGGATAGCGTCACAGCCCTCTCAGCCCCTGACAGTCTGGCGCTGTTGTTCTGCTCTTAAGTAAAAGCTTGGAGAACAAGCAGATGACTCAGAGGGTCACAGACCAGTCCTTAATCTATCAGCTGTCTGAGAGCCTCAGAAGGGAAGGGGCAAAGCTGCCTGTCCTGTGTCTGGGAAGAATCTTGTTTCTCTGAGATGAAAGACATGGCAGAGGCCTGAGAAGAGCTGGGGGGTGTGGGCAGGAGACCCGGATTATGTGCCTCAGCTCATGGCTGTGTGTCCTTGGGGAGGTCCCTTCCCCTCTCTGGACCTCCATGTCTTTATCCACAGAGAAGGATGCAGACTCAAATGAGCTCAAGGGCATGAAATGCTTTGTGAACAATACTTCACAAATGTCAAGGATTGCTGAGTCCCCTGCTCCCAGGAACTAGGGAGTCAGATAACTCTGCATTTAGCTTGCTAACAATTATGCCAGAGGTGGCTCTAAGGAGCTAGTATTGCTAGACCTTACCCAGAATCAAAGGTGTTTGTTACCAACACTTCCTTACTTTCTGCATTACCAAGACTTGGTTGCCAATGCCAGCTTCCCCTTTCCTATATCCAAACATCTTAAATCCCACATATGGACATTGAAATGATCTCTTTTCATTGGTAACATATTCTTCAGTCCCTCTAAGGTGGCTGACAAGATAATGGCAACGTACATCCTCTGGGCAGAGTGCTGGCCGCTGTGTAGGAGATGCACTTGAAGATGTGGGCAGAGGGGCTGACTTGAGCAGAGGCACAGGGTGGACAATAGTATGGAGGACTCAGAGAGCCTGTGGTGGTGAGTCATGTGTCAACGTGGCTGTTCTCAGGCATCCAGTGATTCAGTCAAACCCTATTCTGTTTCCGTGAAGGTATTTTGCAGATGTGGTTAACATACACTATCAGTTGTCTTTAGAGAAAAGAAGTTATCCTTGAGAGTAAGAGTGGGTCTCATCCAGTCATTTGAAAGGCTTTTAAGGACTGAACTGAGAAGTTTCTTTGAAGAAGAAGAAATTCTGCCCCACGACTGCAGCCTGAGCTCTTACCCGAACGCTTTCTGTGGAACTGCCCTACAGATTTTAGACTTGCCAGCCCCACAATCGCATAAGCCAAGGTCTTGGAATAAATCTCTCCACAGGTCTGGGTTTTATTTATGTGTCCTACTTCTCTTTCTCTGGAGACCCCTGATGGGTACAGAGCCCCAGGTGAGAACTTAGGACCAGGGTCGGTGGGAGGAGCAGGAGAGGAGGACCAGCCTTTTCTATTCTTCCCTTCACTGCTCCAGCCGCAAAGACATTTCCAGTCCTCAGATGTGCCAGGCATGATAATAGCTGCCAGACCTTGGCGTTTGCGCTTCCCCCCCATTGAAACGCTCCTCCCCTAGGTACATGAATGACCCGTACTGCCATTTGGTCCAGATCTCTGCTTAACTGCCACGTCCTGGGAGAGTTTGCTTGACTAATTTAAAACACCCACCACCATCATCCTTCTTTTACTCAGATTAATTTTTCTTCCAAACACTTACCACTTCTTGCTATTTTATATATTTCTTTTGTCTGTCTTGCCCACTGGAATATGAACTACTGAGACTAGAGACATTCCTTTTTCACTTCCTAGCACGGGATTTGGCACAGAGAAGTCACTCAGTGGGCTCCAAATTGTGGTGGGTTTCGAGCACTGTGCTAAGTAATTACAAGGAGTTTAAACCAGCTTCACCAACCAATGTCCTCTTGACAGCTGTGGACTCCTGGAGAGTTGCTGTTGTGTGTGTTTGGGGGGGTGAAACTCACACAGAGATGCCTTTGAGAGACAGCTTGGAGGCACTTGACAATTTCCCCCTATCTATGATGATCCACGTTGCCTGGCCAAGTTGTTCATGAAGGAGGCCTTATGATGCATCTCAAAAAAGCAACCGTGGCCTCTCAATCACTCAGCACTTTTTGGAAGGAAAAACAGATATCAAAAACGAAAGTGCACGAACAGTAATATATGATATCAGATCCGTCATTCTTTACAGCAACATGGACGATGGCGCTTGGAAAACAGCAGTTGCACCCAAAAGATAGACAGGCAGTTTTGACATGTCTTGCCAGAGAAGAGTCACCCACCCCCACCCCCCGTCCCCCCCACCCTCCCGGCCAAATCACAGGGAATGACAGAATTACAAACAAATCAATCAGGCAGAGAACAGAAGCAGCAGAGACTCAGGGCTCGGGTGGTAGTAACAGGATGGCATGCCAGCATATCTCAATCACAAGCAAATGGGTGGCTGCCCACAAGGCAGGTCTCTTGCCTCCAATACCTTGGTTGGTGATCTGTCCATGGTGCTGAATCATACTACTCAGTGTTAATTAGTGTTGGAGAGAAGCAGTCCCAGGGGATAATTATCAGTCATTCACTCCTGTGTGAGAGTGAGTTTATTGTGGATTGATGAAGCTGGAGTTGGGGGACAGATACTCAGAAATTCCAAACACATAAGCCTACATGAGCCAGCAGATAACACAAACAAGGGAGACAAGTTTGTAAAACGATAATGAATGGTGGGGACTGTGGTTTAAGACCATAGGAACTGTGGTTAACTAGATGGCACATGCCCCATCTAAACAGAGCAGCCACCTCTTGTCCCAAATGAATTGGAGGCCATGTGGGGGCTGTATGAAGAGCGCATTCCATCAGAATTTGAAAGAGGAGCCGTAAACCTCTTTTTGATGGACTCTCTGAGTTTTAAATGCTTGCAGCAAATCCAAAGACATTTTTGACTAGCCCCTTATTTAAAGATAGAGATCTTGGGCTCCAGAGAGGGGAAGGGACATGTTCAAAGCATCTCAGCATGTTGATGACAGGGTGGGGCCTAGAGCCTCAGTGCTTGACTCCTGGTTCACTGACTTTCCCTCCACTTCAGTTTGCTCTCCTGTTTGACAGGAGAGGCCTCTCCTCTATGAGCCCTGGGCCTGGGTGATGCAGGGGAAGGGATAAAATACAGGGGAAGATGTTTGAGCAAATCAATCCTGAATGTTGGAACAGCACAGTATAGCCACAATTATTTCAACACACCCTAGCTCAGCTGAAGTGCCAGGCCTAAGGGACAGAGGCCTAGGAAAGGAGACAGCGGTATTAGAGAGTCAGAAATGCCTTTGACAAGACGAGTGCCTCTTCTGGACCACTTGCAGAGTCCTGGGACATCCCTCGGGGAGACCTTTGGGATCAGGGCCAGATGCTCCCCCTCTTCCTTTCATCCTAATCAAGCTTCATAAAAGCAGCTCCTCTGGCTGCTGATCTAAGCCCCAGAAGTGGTAAACTGTCCCTGTAGAAGTTCTCTGTATCAGACAAATCAGGATGATGATTATGGAGAAAATCCAGCCAGGGTGTATCTGGCCTAGCCAGGAGCCCCCACCCCCTCCCAAGTCCCAGCCTCCTTCTCCTCCTACTCCCTGGCTTGGGGCTCCTGAGCCCTTGTCCCCCAAAGCCAGATGAATCTTTCTCCCTCAGCAATGCTGGGGACACAGTCTACATTAGGCGAATCAACAAGGCCATCTCAGAAGAGACCAAATAGGAAATAAGAGGCCCCATTGCCTAATGGGACTTATCAATTATGATCTAGGGCCATATTTCTTTGAGGGGTGATTGTTTCACGGAGTCTGACATCTCATATAGCTTTAAATTACTCACAACCGGGACGGCTTACAAGATAGCAGTAAAATCAGGAGAGGATTGGGCAATGTAATTATAGTATGGAAATGATGTTGATCACTCAAGCAGGGAGCAGACCTTGAATCGAAAACCCTGCTCTCTCTCCCCACCCCCTTCCTTTTAGTTCTCCTGCTCGGGACTGTAGAATACACAAAGCCTGGGAAACATAGGAGGTAACCTCACTCCTGCCCAGGAGCTGGAATCGGCCAGGTCCCTGTGTAAGATTATATGAGGGATGGGGCTGGTATAGACCCAAAGGACCAGGACAGATCCAATAGGTCTTTAGGGTCAAGATCTAAAGTCCAGAAGGCAGGAGTCTGCAAGAGTTGCTGATTGCCCAGGTTTATGGAAGTCACAATTTCCTAAATTCTCAACATATGCTGATCATTATATCAAGATCTGAAATTATAGAGTATCATCTTCATGTCAGACACCATGTAAAGCCTTGCGGATGCAAAGATAAATTATTTCAACTGTCTAATGAACGCATGCTGTGTGCAAACATTGTGATGGGGTCCAAATACAGAGAAACGTATTACTCACATTATTCATTCAAATACTTATTGCTGATTGACTAGTTCACAGGACTGCTAAACTCCTCATCAAACCCATCCTCCTGAACACACAGTTAGGTTGCATTTCCCAGAATTCCTTGAAGTTAGGTATGGATGTGTAATGGAATTCTAACCAGTAGGATGTGAACAGAAGTGATGCAGGTCACTCCCTGGCCTGGCCCTTAAAATTCTCTTGCATGTGCTCTTCCATGCTCTTTCCCCATCCTGCCTACTGGGCGTCAACACCCAGGGCAGTCCTAGAAGGCCTCTTGTTGAAACTGGCAGAGCCATCAGTATATGGGGTTCCTGAATGAGCAAGTGGAGCATAACCCCTCCCCTATGCTAAGCCTCTGCTGACCTAAAACTATATTGTGTCATCAGGTGAACAAAATATACCCATGCTTTTTGAGCTGCAGAAAGATGGTTACTGTGGTTCTCTAGACATTATACCAGGTATTGGTGGCATAAACATTGATGAGAGCCTTTCCCTGCCATTTGCTATGGTCCAGGCAGCATACTAAGCTCCAGGAACGTGAATAACAGTTCATTCACTCAAGTACCTGGCCCTGAAATTATAGGGCTACATGATAAATAAATAATAAATTGATTATTTCCACAAACATTAATTAGATAAGCAGTATGCTCTGGTCTTGGCATTAAACTCTGGGGATACAAAGAATAATTCATTCAAACATGGATTAATTTTCTGCCACATGCTAAGCACTCAGCATTTGGGGGTTAAAGATGAACCGTTCTTATCCTCAGGAGGCTCACCACTTGGTGGAAGAGCCAGGTCACGGTGAAAGTGGAAGTGTTAGTCACTCACTTCTGTCCTACTCTTTGTGACCACATTGACTCTCGCCTGCCAGGCTCCTCTGTCCATGGGAGTCTCCAGGCAAGAATACTAGAGTGGGTTGCCATGCCCTTCCCCAGGGGATCTTCCCAACCCAGGGATCAAATCCTGGTCTCCTGCACTGCAGGCAGCTTCTTTACCATCTGAACCACCAGGGAAGATGGAGGTCATGGTGGTGCAGTGCAAAAACTGAAAAATAAAACATTATATGAGATTCTGCAGGAAACCGGGAAATGATCTCTGCTTGGATCTGAAGAGGAAGGGAAGGGATTGGGAAGAACTACAAACAAATGGGGATTTTAGATCTGGGCTTTGAAGGATGCATATAAGTTTTTTGGGCAGAGAATAGGTGGAAGGGAAACCCAGGCAGGTGGAACAGTATGTGCTAATGTGATGTGTCTTGGGATCAGTGAGAAGTTTGATGTGAACGGAGCTCAGGGACATGTGGCGAGGGCAGAATCAGATGAGCAGGGCTGTGGTCTGAATCTAGGGCAAATGCTCTTGTCTCTCTATCTGTGGGTTGTGTTATTAGAGCTAGGAGGGTTCAGAGACTGCAGATTCCATCTTGGACTGAGGTGGGAGTCAATGCTCTATCTTAATTTGCTCCTAGCTCCATGGGCAGGATGGGCTTGCTTTCCTTTCTGAATTATACATTTAATACACATGCAACTTTATGACATTATCCCACTAACATCATCCCCACTTTATCAATGAACAAACTGACTGTTGGAGAGGTAAATTATCCACTCAAATCACACAGCTGTCTGACCCCATGGTTGGCATTTAAACCTCCAGGTAAGACCACCTTCCCAATGTGTTTGTGACCCTCAGCAAAGCAGGAAGTGGGTTTTCTGTCCCAATGATGCAAACGTTCTGAAACCCTCTGGGGTTAACGTTGGATGAAGGCAGAGGAGCTTCCCCTCCCCAAAGCTAATCGGAACTAACTCAACACTGAGCTCATGTGCATGTATGTGGTGGGGGTGGGTAAGGGTGGGGAAAGTCCTAGCTGAGCCCAGACCAGTGTGAGCTGTGCTGGGAAGGAATAAATCTCTTCATGAGCCAACATTAATACAAGCTTGGCAGGTTCTGGGCAGGCCCCTGGTTGATTATGCCAATGGATGCCGGGGAGGGGAAGATTGAGCTGCCGGGGGTGGTGTGAATACACACCATGCAAGGTAATATCTTGAAAATATATAGCATTCAGCAGGCAGGCAGCTGAAGGCGGGGGTAAGGGGGGATGATGGGGGGGGTGGCATCTGTTTGCAGTTATGATGGTTAGAACCCACTGCACGAGGCTCACAGGATGATGCCTAGGGGACTTACCCACCTGCATGGTACCCACCATTCATTTGTCATGTGTTTATTGAGCACCTACTCAGTGCCAGGCACTGGGTTCAGGGCTGGACATCCAAACATATTGCTGCCTTCACGTTGGTCCTAGCCTGGTGCGGCAGACAGAACTAAGCAAACCATCATGGCTATTGCATAAAAAGTACATTTGGGATAAAAGCATAGGAGTGGTGAGAACTTAGAGGCTGATGTAGAGGTCATAGAGGACTGCCTGGAAGAGGTGACATTTGAATGAGAGCTGAAAGATGAATTCAAGTTGTGCATTTATGAAGCAGGGAGTAGGGGACAGAGAAGAGTCACATAGAGGCCCTTAAGTTGTGTTTGGAACGTGTGAACAACAGAAAGTAGGACAGGGCTCAACATATATCTGAGATTTAGACAGAAGCCAGACTAGATATGGCCTTATGGGAATTGAAGTGATTGGACTTCATCATAGAGCAATGGGGAGCCACCAAATATTCTAAATGAGGAGAGTTACTGATCAGGGTCTCCTTTCTCAAGGTATCTCATCAAATCCTCACTGTAGCCTGATCAGGTAATTATAACCATTCCCTCTTATTTGAGTGAGGAAACTGCAGCTCAGGCAGCAATTTGCCTAAAATCACACAGAAAAAGAGTGGCACCCTGGGCCTGCTGTATCCCAAAGACAATGAACCACTGAGCGCAGATTCTCTAGCCCAGCATCCTGGACTTGTTGCTGACAAAGAAGGTTTAGATTACAAAATATGGAAGGAGAACTCAAATCCCCAGATGTACCTTTGGTGGAAATCTGACAAAGGCTGGAAAGCTCAGATCAGAATTTAGGAGCCATGTATAGACAGCCTGGGGAAAGAACCTAGTGTTGCCATGACCTGCATGGGAGTCTCGCTTGGGGGTGGCTAATGGGGACCATCTGAGAGTGCCAAGGGTATGCAGAGAGCCAGATACCTCAACCGGACAGAGCAGAGAAGAGGCCGCCATGGGCTGCTCACTCTGGGGCATAGAGAAGCTGCCTCTAGCAACCATCCACTGTAAATTCAAAAGGAAAAAACAAACAAACAAACAAACAAAAGCGGAGATCCTCTACCCATGGAAACATCTTGTCAGCTCAGGTTTGGAAAGGGTAATCTGATTCACCTGCCACATATCTGCAGTCTCAGATTCAGCAAAAATTACAATGATAGAGACCATTAGTAGCAATGCATTCATTTGGCAAATAAATGAACACTACCATGAGCCTCGCCCTGAACTAGGCGCTAGGGTTACAACAGAGAAGGTGGAGATGGAGGCAGCCCCACTGGAGCTTACAGTCTGGTCCAGGGTGGTATGAGCTGTAGTTTGCTGACAACCTGCTTTTGCACCATTGAAGCAAGATGAGCTGTGTGCACATCCCCTTCTTTAAACCTCAGAGCCGTTCTGTGGGGGTAAGATCTTGTAAGAGACATTGCTGGTCCCATTACCTGACAAGCCTCCAGCTTCTGTGAGTATAGGCTGCTGATAGCCCTTGTCTTCCGCACTTCTGAAGATACATCCTGGAGCTGCCTTGCTTAGAAATGCCTGGGAGATATGCACACCCAGGGACAGTCTTTGCTTGATGACGAACTCTTACGGAACTCCTCTGGCTTCCTGTGGGGCAAACATTTTGGTGCCACTGATGCTGCAGGTTAGGTCAGGCAGAACCTGGACCTCAACCAAAACCACATCTTTGTTTCGCTTCTTCTCCTTTGCTGGCTGGCTCACCCCATCCTTACAGGTTTTCTCTAGAACTCTCCTGCAATTAATCTCTTGTTATTGTTCAGTTGCTCAGTCGTGTCTGACTCTTTGTGACCCCATGGACTGCGGCCTGCCAGGTTTCCTTGTCTTTCATTATCTCCCAGAGTTTGCTCAAACTTTCATCCATTGAGTCGATGGTGCCATCCAACCATCTCATCCTCTGTAGCCCTCTTCTCCTCATGCCCTCAATCTTTCCCAGCATCAGGGTCTTTTCCAATGAGTTGGGTCTTCACATTAGGTGGCCAAGTATTGGAGCTTCAGCATCAGCATCAGTCCTTCCAGTAGAATATCCAGGGTGGATTTCCTTTAGGATTGACTTGTTTGATCTCCTTGTAGCCCAAGGGACTCTCAAGAGTCTTCTCCAGCACCACAGTTCAAAAGCATCAATTCTTTGGTGCTCAGCTTTCTTTATTGTCCAACTCTCACATCCATACATGACTACTGGAAAAACCATAGCTTTGACTATATGGAGCTTTGTCGGCTCCATATAGTGATGTCTCTGCTTTTTAATATGCTGCGTAGATTTGTCATGGTTTTTCTTCCAAGGAGCAAGTGTCTTTTAATCTCTTGTACAAGAGTCCATATCTGGGCCTCAGGAATAGGACTGGGGTGAGGCAAGAATTCGGGGTACAAAAGTAAAGGAGGCACTTCTTCTCAGGGTCTGACCATGCACTTGTGTGAGAATGAGGGTTTTCTTCCTGACAGATGTTTCCATGCTACCTGATTCTCACGGATTCTTGATAATGAGGACACTCTGCCCTTGTATGAAGATCTGTATGCCCTTAGCGGTGTCAGCTAGTCTGAAGACCAGGAGCTGTACCCCTAGACTTTGCCCGTTCCCTGGCTCCTCAGCATCAATGTAAATAAAGGCCTGAGCCTTGCAGCCACACTACAACAAGCTTCACTGAACCTTTCCCATCTCCATGCCACTGTCCAGACAGTCCTGCCTAATCCCACATTGGAAGGACGAGTCCTAATCAAAATCCCGATCAAAGGTCAGCAGCTAGTAAGAACCCCTTCTGAGTTTTGATGACAAGGATGCAATTAGAAGTTTAGAGCGCTGTGGATTCCAGAAGGGGGAAGGCAGGATACGATCATCGCTCTGCACTTTTATTTTCCTATAATCCACACGGTGAATAAAAGGCTTGCTGGGTGATGTTCAGGAAGCCGATTCTCCTCTCTGGGCCTCAGCATTCCCCATCTGTTCAAATGGGTGGGCTGGATGGGCTCAGAGCCAAGCACTCTCTGGGATGGAGCATTACATGCTTCCTGTTGTGTCTTGCTCCGGTCTCATGGGGCACGAGGATTTTGAAAGCATTCATCAGCTAATGCATCACTTGTTCATTAAAGATTCTTTCTGGATATCCTCGTAGCTCCTACTTTTCCAGGCATTCAACCCCCCCAGCCCCCACCAGTGTTGACAAATTGCTGCTTGAAGTCCATGGTCCCAGAGGCCTCCTTAAAATGTCCAGGAATGCAGGCATGGGGAGGGGTGAAGAGGGAGACTGGGGAGGTGTTGGCTGAAAGCCACAAGCCGCAGCAGCCAGAGGTGGGTGTAGCGGGTGGGGTGCCAGCACCCCAAGATTGCTCAGCCATCGTCAGGGCGGTCAGCAGCGTCCTGACTTTGAAAGTGATCCAAAGTGAGGTCTGCATTCTAGTCTCCAGTGATGTCACAGCTAATCATTAGCCTGGTAATTACATTGAAAGCCTTCTGCGATCTTATCCTCAGCAGGGTCATTAATGCAAGGCAACCACACCAGTAAATGTCTCATTAGTCTTATTTTAGACTTATGTATTTTTCAGGACTACAGAATTTTAATAGTCTGCCCTCCCCCCGGCTCCCCCTTCTGCGACATTAATATCTATTCCACATGCCAGATTCTTCCAGCTCTCCCCACTTCCCTGCCTTCTCTACTCAAAGCCCCCAGAGGAGGTCCAGCAAGGAAGGAAGTCTAGAGTGGGGGTCAAGAAGGGCTGGGTCTTTGCCTTCCTCATCAGCCCCAGGTCTGTTTGTGGCCCCAGTGTCTTTTCTGTAATGACAACCCTCTCCCTAGATTTTCTCTGTCATCCTCAGGAAGCTTCACTCTTTTCAATTTAACCCTATTTAAACCTTTTTCTTTTGCATTATTAAAGAAATGCATGCTCATTACAAAGACAGGAAGAAAAAATTACCATTAATCTCAGACCCCCAGCTAAATGATCCTCTCCCCACTTCTTGTTCACCTCACCCCCTCCCGCGATTCTGGCTTTTCCTTTATCACTGGATTGGGCCGAGTTTCTCCCCTCTAGGGGTCTTGGAACAATGCTGTTCCCTTTGCCCATATCATTTACCTCTCTTCTCTGCCCTTGGATGACTGCTACTCTCTCTCCAGGGTGCAGCCTAAACAGCACTTCCTCTTGGAGGCCCCTCTCTTCCTTCCTCCATTGAAGGTTGTAGTTCTGCCATTTGAGGCCATTGCCATGTCCTATACACACATGTCATAATCGCCATGAACTTGTCTACATGTAACACTAATTGTCTGGTTGCAGTCTCCCTGAATAGGCAGATTGCTCCAGGTGGGCAAGGAACAACCCTATATGGTTCACTAACCTTATAGTCCCAGTGGTCAACTCAGGGGCAGTCAGTACAAAGAGGCATCAGTAAGTACTTAGTGAATGGATGGATGGGTGATCAGATGGATGGATGGATGGATGGATGGATAGATGGATGGACGGGTGGTCGGATGGATGGGTGGATGGATGGACGGGTGGTCGGATGGATGGATGGATGGATGGGTGGTCAGATGGATGGATGGATGGATGGATGGATGGACGGGTGGTCAGATGGATGGATGGATGGATGAGTGGATGAATGGATGGATGGATGGGTGATAGGATGGATGGATGGATGAGTGGATGAATGAATGGATGGATGGATGGATGGATGGACGGGTGGTCGGATGGATGGATGGATTGATGGATGAGTGGATGAATGAATGGATGGATGGATAGATGGATGGGTCATCGGCTGGATGGATGGATGGGTCATCAGCTGGCTGGCTGGCTGGATGGATGGGTGATCGGATGGATGGATGGATGGGTGACTGGATGAATGAATGGATGGATGGATGGGTGATAGGATGGATGGATGGACAGATGAACAGATAGATGGATGAATAGACAAATGGAGGGATAGATGAATGGATGAGTAGGTGGGTGGATGGATGACTGGGTAGCTGAACTTATTTTAGAATATTCTCCAATCTTTCCTTTGCATCTTTAGATGCTGTTGAAATAATACCACATGTAAATTTATATCTTTTTTATTCTGCATTTTTCTATGTGTTAACGACTGTTGGCATCTTTGATGACTGCACAGTACTCCATTGGGTAGATGCTTCCTAACTTACTCAACTAATTTCCTACCAGCATGCATTTGGGAAGATGATGTTTCCTGTAACGGCTCCAGGTTCCTTCCCCAAGCACCAGCATTCAGATAAATGTTGTGCTACCATCTCGTGACATACAGTTACAGACAAGTGATATAATTTCACGGTGCCTCAGTTTCCTCATTTGTAAACAAGGGTAATAGCTTATGGGGTTATTATGTGGGTGAAATCAGTATAAGTACATAGAACAGTGTCTGGCACCCAGTAAATGTTCATTATTACTTCCTGGTTGTTGACCGTGCATGATTGGGTGAGGGATGTCTGAAGGGGCGGAGCTTGATCTGCATCTCTGTGATATTTGGATAGCCAGGACATCGCTAATATGTTAAACCTTGAGATGTCCAGAATAGGAACTGAAACATCTTCTTTACCCATCATGAGATCACAGTGTGGGGAGGCCTTTCTCCAAAGCATTTCTTCCAGCAGCCTGCACTGTTATTTTCCCATTGCCATTCAGTCTCCACCCAGATCTTTCCTCTGAACAGTGTGGTGGAAAGAACCAGGGCTTTGGAGTCTGGGAGACCTGGGCTGGGGCCACCGTGCTGTCCACTGTGAACCAAGAGACTTTTAGGAAGTGGCTCCTTGGGTCTGAGTGTCATCTGTAAACGGGGCAGGTGCACCCGGCTTACTGGTGGCTAGGAGAATCAAATGAGCAAGTGTGTGTTTGGTATCTGGCCCATGCTAGGACCTTGACTTCAGCAGTCACCGTCCCTGGACAGGTGCACGGATGCCTCTCTGGGAGACCTGGCCGAGTGTCTCCTGTGTGCTGGACAGGGCATGCTTTAGGGTCTTGGTGTGCTATATGACACTAACTGAGTGAAGAAAGGAAGAAAGAAATAAGGTAGAGAAACAGGTAGGTTTCACCTATGGGAACCCAAGGATGCAAAACAGAGTTTTCTTTATAAGCAGTGGCCCTGAAATGTTCCTG
>NW_011495054.1:9995633-9996661 GCF_000754665.1 Bison bison bison
TTTTTTTTTTTTTTTAGCATCAAGCAGGGAGAGCTGGATCTCTGCATGTTGGTGGTGATGGTTCTGTGAGATGACACTTAGTGAGTGCTCAGGTTAGTACTATTTTAAAGTATATTTTTGGTTATATTTTTATAAATATTAGTATTTTTTCCTGGACAGTGGTAAGTGAAGTGCCCCAGAGAACTTGAAAGTCACAGAATCAGAGTGATAAGGCTGAAGAAAGCCTCACAAAACAGCTCTCTTTACTCCTGGGGCCCCTGTCCTGAGCCATGCTGCCTTGGATCTCCAGGATTTATGCTTATCAAATTCATAAATGAAGAGGCAACTCTCACCCTGAATCTTCTCTTTCTGGTTACTTAGCCTGGAGGTTGCCCTCTCTGGGTTAATGCACCAGTTCATAAATATGTGTCTTGAAGTTTGGGGACCTTTCCACTGGTGTGTAGACTTCTCTGGTGGCTCAGTGGTACCACCGGTGCATATGCACCAAGGGACATAATTGGTGTTGGTCGCTTTTGCTGCTGGGTGACCTGAAACTAGCACAGTGCCTGGCACACACAAAGTAGGGGCTTACTAAAGACCTGCCACACGAGTGAATGGATGCGTTTCTACTTTGAGAAAAAGCTGCTGCTCCGGAGAGGCCAGCTGCCAAGCCTCCCTCCCTGGCTCTTTTCCCTGGGGCCTGTGATATTTAATTAATATGAGCCAAGCAGAGCCCACTTTATGGTGCTGGCCCAGGGGCCACCCATAATTGAGAAATGATAGGAGGCACCTGGCGACTTGACCTTGGCTAATGATAGATAGATCCACACGCAGATCAGGAGCCAAAGACCCAGGGGCTGGAGCATCTGTCTAGAGAGCCCAGGTGGAAGGAAGGGAAAAGAGATGTTTGCAGCCCTGGAATGCAATCTCAGAGGGTGGGGTCGGCTCCCAGGGAATTCTGATGATGTGCTTTTCCTGGGGGAAACCCACGGAAGTGTCATGGGCTTGACACAGGCCAGGCTCTGATGAACACTTTACAGAGAGCTTCA
>NW_011495054.1:9996761-10007867 GCF_000754665.1 Bison bison bison
TGGCATCAGAAGCTGCTCTTAGCCAGCGTCCTGACGTGCTGGGAACTCAGTACACATCTGTCGGATGGTGAGTGAATAAGTAAAAGACCTCAGGGGCTCTTTGAAGGGGAACAGAATGGAAGGAGGGTCCCACAAGCTGCAGGGTGGACAGGGGTTCAGGGGGTGGGGCACAGGTGGGTACCACCCTCTCCCTCTGCTCACGCCTTTGGCTCTGGTGAGGTTGTGGGCGGGGGTGGGGAGGATCTCTATGTCCCTAAGCTCAGTCTGAGGTCACCTACTTCACTCCCCCAGCTCCAGTCTCTCACCCACTGAAGATGCACCCCCTTCATTTCCCTCCTAAGGGGGAGAGGACTCTATTTAAAAGAGTTGCTGCTGTAATGTGTGGCCCTGAGGAGTGGGTGGAGGGTGGCTGCAAGACCCTAGGGGTCTTCACATCTCTGCTGAGCAATGTCTGGGTGCAGAGAGGAACTCGAGGGGCCCTGTCATGCCCTCATGGGGCACATTACAGTTGCCAAGGGCATGAATGGCAGAAATGGAATTCTGATGACAAGTTTCCCGGAGGGTTGTGGGGGCCTTTGGCAATGAGGGAAGGCATCTAAGGTCAAAGACTTATGGACTTCTGATGACCAGGAGGTATACAGAAAATGGCAATACAGCAGAGCACAGCGCTTTAGGGTTTATAGAGCATTTTCAGATTCATCTCTGGGAGGAAGAAGAGATGATTGATGTTCCTATTTGATGGAGGAGCTAAATGCTGCTTGGAGAAAGCAGCAGGCCCAGAGCTGGGAAACCTTGAGACTAACCAGGGATTCTTGACTGCTTCCTCGCCTGTGGCCCCCTGCAACCACCTCACCCCTGCTGGAACTAGCTTTCTAGGGAGTGTCCCATCTCTCTCTCTCTTTTTTTAAAATTGTGGCAAAATACCCTTACAAAATTTAACCATTTACATCCTAACCATTCTTAAGCATTTAGTTCAGTGGTATTAAGTACATTCATGTTGTTGTGTGACCCTTACCACCATCCACTTCCTGAAGTTTTCATCTTCCTAGGCTGAAACTCTGTCCCCATTAAACACTAACCCCCACCATCTCTCCCCTCCCTGGTGACCACCATTCTGCTCTCTGGCTCCATAAATCTGGCTGCTCCAGGGACCTCTGTGAGTGGAATCATGCAGTGTTTTGTACTTTTGTGGCTGGCTTCTTTCACCTAAAATAACGTCCTCTAAGTTTATCCACGTTGTCTTGGATGTCAGAACTTCCTGCCTTTTTAGGGCTGAGCAATATTCCATCATGCGTTCATACCATGCTTTGTTTATCCATTTGTTGGTTGGTGGGCATTTGGGTGGTTCCCATGTTTTAGCTATTGTGGTCAATGACCTATGAACATAGGCTGACTACTGTCCCTTCAAGACCCTGTTTTCCATTCTTTTGGGTATATACTCAGAAGCAGAATTCCTAGTGGGCACCTGCTGGGTCTCTTTAGTCATGTCCAACTCTTTAGAGCCCTATGAACTGTAGCCCACCAGGCTCTTCTGTCCAAGGGGATTCTCTAGGCAACAATACCAGAGTGGGTTGCTGCGCCGTCCTCCAGGGGATCTTCCCGACCCAGGGATCGAACCTATGTCTCTTTTGTTTCCTGACGTGGCAGGAGGATTCTTTACCACTAGCACCACCTGGGAAGCCCAGAATTCCTAGATCATAAGGAGATCCAACCAGTCCATTCTAAAGGAGATCAGTCCTGGGTGTTCATTGGAAGGAATGATGCTAAAGCTGAAACTCCAGTACTTTGGCCACCTCATGAGAAGAGTTGACTCATTGGAAAAGACTCTGATGCTGGGAGGGATTGGGGGCAGGAGGAGAGGGGGACGACAGAGGATGAGATGGCTGGATGGCATCACCGACTCGATGGACAAGAGTTTGGGTGAACTCTGGGAGATGGTGATGGACAGGGAGGCCTGGCGTGCTGCAATTCATGGGGTTGCAAAGAGTTGGACACGACTGAGTGACTGAACTGAACTGACAGTAATTCTGTTTTTAATATTTTCTAGAACTACCATACTCTTTTCCGTGGTGGTTGCACCATTTTATATCCCACCAGCGATGCCAATTCCTTCACTTCCTCATCAACATTTGTAGTTTTCTGAAGAATTTTGTTTCTGTTTTTGATTGTCCATCCTGATGGGTGTGAGGTGATATCTCATTGTGTTTTGATTTGCATTTCCTGAATGACATTGACGTTCCTTAGTGACATTGAACATCTTTCCAAGTGCTCATTGGCCATTTGTATATCTCTCTTTCATGTGATACAGAGAAAGGCCTGGGTTCTTTACAGTCCAACAGATCTTGGCCTAGCAGACGCCTGAACCTCTCAGCTTTTTTGCTGTGTGACTTTAGATGTGTGGCTTCCCCTCTCTGGGTTCCAATTTCCTTGTCAAGGTCCCAAGTTCAAACTATGGGTAGAACCAGTTCATGGTCCAGAGGAAGGAGAATCAGCCTCTCAGAGCTGGGGTATGGGTTGGACACCTGAAGGATTTTCAGAGCTGCTGTGTGGGATGCCGGCCACACACAAAGCTGTATCAGTTTCCCAGGGCTGCCATACCAAAGTGCTACCAACTGGCTGGCTTATAGAAGAGAAATTATCCTCTTAGTTCTGGAGGTTGGGAGTAGTCTGAGACCAAGGTGCTGGCAGGGTGGGTTCCTTCTGAGGCTGTCAGGGAGAGGGCATCCCGTGCCTCTTGCCTAGCTTCTGATGGAAGCATCACCTCCATCTCTGATTCCATCTTCACCCACGTGGTGTTCTCGAGTGTGGTTGTTGTTTCCTTTTTTCTTTTCGTGTTTATTTATTTACTTGGCTATCCAGGGCTTGGTTGCAGCACGCAGTATCTTCAGTCTTCATGGTGGCATGTGGGATCTCGTTCCCTGACCAGGGATCACCTGGGTCCTCTGGGTTGGAAGCATGGAGTCTTAGCCACTGGACCGCCAGGGAAGTCTCTGAGTATGGTCATGGGTGAGAAGGCTGAGTGGGAGGGGGCCACACAGACTGGCCGCTGAGGCCCATCCCTCTCTGATGTCTGACTCGGTCCCACCTCTGACTCCCAGAGGGGTCCAGGCTCCCACCAGGAGCAGCCTTTGCTCCCAGTCACACTGCCTCTGAACCCTCCTGACCTGCTAAAGGTCTGTAGCCCAGTGTTTAGACTGTGAACTTGAGCATGAGTGCTCTCTGAACCTCTGCTTCCTCCCTTTTAAATAGGGAAGAGTAAAATCCCTGCCTCTTTCAGTTGCTGTGAGGTTGGAAAAAGATCATGCATGTCACGATGACAATGATGAAGTTTCCTGGGAGACCCAGGTGGTCCCCAGAAGATCAGCATCTACAATGTGTGATCTTGGTGAGTCACAATAAAACATCAAGTTCTGTGATCATGTCAGGGGTAGCCTTGGGAGAGCAGCAGCAAAAAGCACAGCCTGTCAGCCAAATCCAACCCACTGCCTATTTCTGTAAATAAAGTTTTATTGAAACACATCCATTTGTTCACACATTGGCTAGGGATGTTTTTGAAATACAATAGCAGAATTGAGTCATTGCTATAGTGACCATATGATCCACTAAGCCTAAAATATTTATTATAGAAAGAAGTTGCAGATCCCTGGCTGGCATAGAAAAACACGGGGATTGGTATTTATAAGACCAGAGTTTAAATCTCAACCTTTGCCCTTCATCGCTGTGTGATTGATGTCTGTTATGTGAAAGTACCATTTCTAATTTGCCATATTGAAGTGATAAACTTATGCCATAGGATGATTAGGACAACGAGATGCTCATGTGACAAGCTCTCCTTGTGTCTGCTTGCAGCAAGAGCTCAGTCAAGCTTTTGACCATAAGTATTGGCTTCCCAGGTGGCACAGTGGTGGAAAATCTACCTGCCAATACAGGAGACCCAAGGGATGCAGGTTCAATCCCAGGGTTGGGAAGATCCCCTGGAGGAGGAAATAGAAAACTACTGCAATATTCTTGCCTGGAAAATCCCACGGACAGAGCAACCTGGAGGGCTACATACAGTCTATGAGGTCACAAAAGAGTTGGACATGACAGAGTGACTGAGCACAAGCAAAAAAAAAGAAGAGGAAAATCTCATTAGCATGTCACAATTTCTGGTATGCAGCATGTGCTCAATATATTCATGTGGCCAAATGCAGGAAGGTTTCCATCTTCAAGGTTTAGACAGAGTTTGGTGCCCACCGTGTCTGGAGGAGTCGCCAGTCCCTTGGGCACTCAATTAATGAGGCCCCTTCAGACCTTTGTGGCTCAAAGTGCAGCCCCCAGTTCAAAAGCTCCTCTCTGCCATTCTTTACCCCAGGGAGCTCTTTTCTGTCCTGGTACCCTGTACCGCACACTCGGCCCCCATCACGCATCATGTAAGTGATGGAAAGAAGTCAGTCAGAGGAAAAAGACAGATTGAGTGCCTCCGTGGCCCTGGCATTTCCCTCTAGATCCCTGGATTTCCATATATTTGAAAACCTAATATAAACAACAGAGAAGAAATTTGCATTTCGGGCAGCAAGGAATGAAAAATTGAGGCGGTGTAATGTATTGCTGGGTACGGAAGAGGGATGACCGTGGTGAGACCAACCTCTTACGACAGACCCAATAGGCCGGTGGCAAACTCATTTCCTGGCAGAATATAGGGTTCATCTGCTGGAACATTTAACAGGCATCAAAGAAAGATCACTTCCACCTCTCCCTGCTGCCTGAGATGCTGCTCTCCTGCCTCTCTTTCTGCCATTTTATTAAACCCTTTTATGTGGTTTTAATACAATATGTATGATCCACATGGAGACAAATAAATTCTTATGTACTTTTCAGGATCCAGAGTGTTCTAATGGTTATGTATGCTTTGTTTATATTTTCTGAGAGACATTAGAAGGGCAATGTATAAAAATACACAACCCAAACTGATGGTGATTTGTGGTTACTCACCGAGTGATGGCAAAATGGGAAGTTATGAAGTTAATTTCTAGATGTGTGGAGATGGAGATAAGTGGGGAGGACTGTGGCCTGCAGGAGTGGCCAAGGGTGTATCAACTCTGACAAAGGCTGGGTTTGGTGGTAAGTAGGTCATAGGGATGCTCATGGGTCTGTAGCATTTTTGAGGAAGTGATATAGAGCCAACCAGTGGGAATGTTGCTGTTGCAGATGGGAAAGGGGGATGCCCAGAGAGGTTAAGGCAGTTTTCTAAAGTCACACAGCAGGCAAGTGGTAGAGTTGGGATGATAAGCCCTTCTGTGGCTCCTCCTTGGGTTGTCAGAAAGCTGCTTAAGAGTCTGTCACAGATTTCATGACCTCCTGGTGGCCTCCAGGTTTCGGGAAGACATGGGACAACTCCAGAGTAGGCAAACAAAGCAAGCTAGTAACTTTGCGAAGCTTCCATCCATGACCCTCCGCTAGGACACTGTGCAGGGCAGAGCAGAATTGAGGTGTGCTGGAGCTGAAGTTTACACTGGTGGCTTTGGGAATCCACATAGGGGAGGGGTGACCAGGGACCTGTAAGCTGGCACTGCCATCCACTTTATGGTCTAGGCAGGCATTAATTTACACATGGCACTGGGCTTGGGATGTTGGCTTATTAAGCACCTGCAGGGTGGAGGCATTCAGAGCAGTCACACAGAAACAAACTCTGTCTCTCGGAAAGCTTCCACCCATGCCCTGCTAAACGGTCCAAACTCTGCCCTCCAAGACTAGAAGCTCTTAGTTTCCGAGTTGCTGATTCCAGGGAACACCTGTAGCCTCACGGTTAGAGCACAGGCTCTAGAGCCAGGCTTCCTGGGTTCCAATCCCAGCCTCACTGCATGTGAGTTCTGTGACCTGAGGCTCCTTAGAAGTGTTTAACTTCTCTAGGGGCCTCATTTCCCCACATGTGTGGAGAGGATGATGACACTTAGCCTGGAGAAGTAGTGCTGTGAGCAGTGGATGGTCCATGTACAGCCGGTTTTATCACAGCATCCCTAGTCTTCACACATGTTGATTTTCATCACTATTGTTATCCTACCTATCCTACCTTGGGAGGCTTTGCAGGTGACACAGTGGTAAAGAACTTGCTTGACAGTGTAGGAAATGTAAGAGGTGCGGGTTCAACCTCTGGGTCTGGAAGATCCCCTGGAGGAGGGCATGGCAACCCACTCCAGTATTCTTGCCTGGAAAATCCCACAGACAGATGAGCCTGGCGGGCTAAGTCCACGAGATCACAGAGTCGGACATGACTGAGCATGGAGCATCCTGGGTAAGTTCTTACCACTCTCCGATTCTCAGTTTTCCCATCTGTACAATAAGGGATGGGATTGTGTCTTGGGTTTTAAGAAGAGGATTCCTAAATCTGGCAACTTGTACATTCACTGATGCTCGTGGAATGATATTTACAAGGCGTCCCATCATCTCTTTGGCTCTGTGTACTGAAGACCATAAAAGCATTCATTTCCTTTGGCTCAGCAACTTTCACTTCTGGAGCTTTCCCCTTGGGGGATTAATCACAGGTGTACGCAAAACAGTAACTGCAAACGTTTCTGTTGTGGCGTTTAAAATAGAGGGAAAATTGGAAGTGACCCAAATGGAAACAGAAGGGGGGACAGGTTAAATAAACAGTGCCACGGCAGTAGAGTATCTGTGACCAATTGAGCACTTCCTGTATGCCTAGGCTCGGAGGAGCTCTTGACACCATGAGTAACCCTCACTCACCCGGTTCCCCTGTTAGGTTGCGATCAGTACTTATAGTTTGGCCCCAGGGAAACGAAGCTTAGAGAGAGAGAAAAAAAATCACCCAGTCTGCACAGCTGGCAGATGGCAGAGCTGGGAGTCACCCGACCATCTGACACCAAAGCTGGCCTTTTTTTTTTTTTTTTTTTAACATCACACTACTCCTCAGGTTGATGTCAGCAAGGTGGCCCCGAGAAAAAATGGAGCATTGATGACAGCTGTGCATGGATAGTCCTCTGTGAGAGACAAGCCTTCAACTGTGAGAACACACAGCTGCTTGAACATGGCTCTGAAACCGGCACCCATGACTTAATGTAAACCTTTATCTCCATGTTCTTGTGAATGTGCCTTGACCACCTTGCTCTGGTTTTCCTCTTACGGGGAAGATTCATCTCTTGTTTATTTCAACACCAATCTCTAAGCTCCAGGATTCTGGTGGCCCAGTATCAGGTTCCTATTTCTATTCTCTGTTTCATTGGCCCATCTGAATGTACCACAGATAGTCATCAAACCATCTAGTCATGTCTGGAACCATCTCTCCATTATCCATCCATCAGTTCACCCAGCGATCCACATATTCACCCCCCCAACTCACCTGTCCATTCACCCATCCATCCATCTTTTCATTTATTCCTTTACCGATTTCATTCATTCAGTTATTCATTAAGTTATCGAATATTCTTTAATACCTTGCTTGCACCAGGCACTGTGCTAGGCACCAGGGTCACAGAAATGAGCAGGTCAAACACAGTCCCTGCCTTGAAGGAGATCACAGAAAAGTAGATTCATTGGCTGAATGAGCAAATCATTGTGATCCCTTCCTGGTCAACACAGATTTATGTCATCTGACTTTACTTTCCCGTCCTGGCATTTATTGCGACCTGCCAGTGCACCGTGATGTTTGCTGCGTGCAGTCTGTCTCTTCACATGTTGGCTCATTTTGTCCTGTGACCACTGCATCTCTCATTCCAGAAGAGCGTCTGCCCAATACACTATTCCTGAACCAATGGGAAAATGAATATGCGGGGTGGATGGAGATGTGATGTTGTGATGCGATCTTGGCCTCGCAAGCTCATGGTGTCGTGGGCACTTAGACGATGACTGAGTGATCAGAAACATGTGTCAGTTGGGAGGGCGGACACGCAGTGTACAACAAGAGGGAATCTGACTCAGTCTGGAAGTTTCAGGAAGGCTTCCTGGAGGAAGACCTACTTCGATGGAGTCCTGAAGGAGGGGGTCAGAGTTTGCTAGGTGAAGGTGTCAGGGTGGGACACGGCCCAGGGAACAGCAAGTGCAAAAGCTTTGAGTTCCAAAGAACTTTTAATATAGTCAAATTCTACCTGAGGACAGAACACTGTCTAGTTGGTAGATCCATTTTCTCCTCCATTATATTCTTTCTTATTCACAGCACATTTATGAGCAAGGCAACCGTTTCCACCCTCTTATTTTCAGATATAGAAACTGAGGTCCCAGCAAAGTTGCATTTCCAAGAAGTCATGTCTGGACTGCAGGGCTGGTTGGCTACATGACCCTGCTATGTACCATCATGGTCATTGGTGTGGGGCTCTCTATAATCCTCAGACAGTAGTGCTCTCCTCTCTCAAATTAGTCAAAATGACCGCTGAGTGCTTTGTGTACTGGTGAGCTCTGCTTTCAGGTGAGGGGCAATGTATGGACACAGAGTCTGGGGCCAAGTAAATGGGTTCAATCCAAGCTCCACCTCCTGTTCTCTACGCTTAGATTCACTTACTCGAAAGTAGAATGGAGATCCCAGCATTTCCCTCAACAAATGCTGGTGGAATCTTCTCCATCCAGCCTCTATCCTATGACCTGGGGATACCATGATGACTAAGATATTATTTTTATTTATGCATATTTATGAGCTCTCTAGAACACCTGTCTCCTTGATGGCTTCCAAGGCAGATGGCCCCTTGTCTTCTCTGTGTCAGAACCCATGATTGTTTTGTAACTCTGGGCAAATCACTGGGCCACTTGGGACCCCAGCTTCCTCATATTCTCCGTGATCTCTTGGGTCAGGCACTCAAGATTGCCTGAGTCCACATGTCCTTGTGATGGCATGGCACACGTGGCTCATGTGCCTACAGGTTTCCAGAGCTCTGGCCGAGCGGCAAGCCTACTTAATGATCATAAAATGGATCTTGGGGGATTCCCACAGGAATCTAATCCTGCAGGAGCTGACTGTCCCAAAAGATAGCTGACAAGGAAGAATTTATATGTGATTGTCCCAAAAGGAAGGATAAAGCCAGTGTGTAGGCAACATGCCCAGACATCTGAAAGCTCATTTGTAAGGGAAGCTTCCAAATAATTCATCCCTCAGATAGATCCTGCCAGCATCTCTGGCAAATTTGTGGCTGCCCTTCTGACCAAGAGGGAAGCCTCTCTGTCCAGGCTTAAGGTTCACACAGCACTTGGCCACGACCTACCAGAGCCCTCCTTGTGATTGCTGCGCATCACATGTAATACTCTCTTTACACACGAGTAAGGTGTCTTGGAAGGCTTCCCAGGAGGCATAGGGATAAAGAATCCACCTGCAGTGCAGAAGACACATGAGATGAGGGTTCGATCCCTGGGTCATGAAGATCCCCTGGAGGAGCGTATGGAAACATTCCTGCTTGGAGAATCCATGGACAGAGGAGCCTGGTGGCTTATAGTCCATAGGGTTGCAAAGAGTTGGACACGACTCAGACAAGTGAGCACGCAGCACGCCCACAAGGTGTCTTGGAGCAAAAGCTTCCTCATGAAAGTTCCAGTATCTGGAAAAACTAAAGTTTTCTAAGAAACTCAAAAGCAAAGGAGAGGACTTTCATCTCAATTATTCCCTCTTTGTCCCTCTAACAAACCCATCATTAGGTCCTACAGTTTTGGTTCAAGATACATCCATTTCTCTCTTTGGCATCTGACCACATCTGGCTACCTCTGGCACTCTACTTTGGCCCAGGCCACTGTCCTCTCACCCCTGGAGAGCAGTGAGATTCCATCTGGTCCCCGCACTTATTCCAGTCCTGCTTCCCTGTCCCTCCCAATCTTTTTTTCCACCAGCGTGGTGGAATACTCTTCTTAAAAAAAAAACCTAAATCAAATCCCATCTTCCCCTGCGGAAATGCTTCAGTGGCTTCCACGGATGGGGTTCCAGCTCCTTTCCTTGACCTAAAGGCCAAGTCTGCCCATCACTGATCCCCTAAGCATCATCTTCCCCTTACTCACATTGTGCTCTGCTACACAAGACTTCTTTTATTTCCTTGAATAGACCAAGCCCTGTCCCACCCTGGGACCCTCTCAAAAGCTCTTTGCTTTGGGAAGGGATGTCCCCTGACTACAGCCTCATCTTTCAAGTCTCAGCTTGATCATCACTCAGCAGAGTCTTCCTCCAAACACCCCCTCAGGTGTATTTCCTGTAGCAGCATCTAGTTCCTAAATCTTTCATAGAATTTATCATAATTTAGAACTGTTTTTTGGTTATTCTTTACCTTCCGTCTTCCCCTATAGACTATAAACTCCATGAAGGCGGGGACCAGGTCCATTGTGCCCGGTGCTGTCTCCCTAACTCCGGTCTCCAAGCCTTCATTTCACACTGGTAGCATTAGAACAATGATCACTGTCATCTTTGGGAAGCAAGCTACTGTTCCCAAGGTCCAGATGGAGTCATAGCTGTGGAAATGTCTTCACAAACTGGAATGGTGCATGGGAAGAGGGGGAGGTCCAGGTAGATTTCTGAGAACATAGTGACTCTGGATCTTCTACTTGCCTGGGAAGCTCTGAGCGCAAGAAAATAAGCTTAGTGAGGGGGAGGGGGAAGAAAAGAGCCTCGACTCTGGAGTCAGATACACATGTGTCTAGGTTGTTTTTTGCTTTCTCATGACCTACAAGGAAAGGGGCTCCATGTCACTGAGCCTGTTTTCTCACATGCTAAAACAGATCATGCCTCCTGCCTTTCGGGTAGTTGATGGAGCTTCAGGATGGGCCACGGAAGAGTCTCAGGAAGCATCAGTTGTTTGTTTAGTTACCAAGTTGTGCCCGACTCTCTTTGACCCCATGGGCTATAGCCCTTCAGGCTCCTGTGTCCATGGGATTCTCCAGGCAAGAATACTGGACTGGGTCGCCATTTCCTTCTTCAGGGGATCTTCCAGACCCAAGGATTGAACCCAGGTCTCCTGTGGCTCCTGAATTGACAGGAGCGGTTTTTTTTTTGTTTGTTTTTTGTTTTTTAAAGCACTGAGCCACCAGAGAAGCCCGGTCATGTCCTATTCTATCTCAGTTTCTCCCTCCTTCCCTCTCTTCCTCTTTCTCTATCTTTCTCCGTCTCTAAAGATACAACCTCCTCCTCCCCCCCCTTTTTTTTTT
>NW_011495054.1:10008062-10011855 GCF_000754665.1 Bison bison bison
GGGCCCGAAGTCATAACTTTCTCCTCATCCCCTCCTCGACCGCCAGTACCCCTGCCCTGCCCAACGCCATTCCATTTCCAAGAAGGCTCCCTTGACCCGTGGGTCCTTCAGCCACAGCAGAGGTGGCGCCGGCTGGAATCCAGGCGTGAAATTATGAAAGAATTGGGCCTGCCACTGCCTCCAGTTGTGCCCTGGCCTCAGATGTGAAATTGCCGTTTTTCCCTCCCCCTCCCGCGCACCGGCCTGTCGCATGCGGGGCGGAAAAGATTGTATTTATCACCTGTCAGGATCTGCCAGAACTGAGTTACGTGAGGCAGGACAGCATAAAATTATCATACACAAGCATGAAATTACAAAATCGCTCGGAACTGAACAACAAAATTATTTCATTTCGGAGGGAGGCCATTCCATTTTTTAGCTCTGACACCTTGACTGCCAAACTTTGAATTGAAATTGAGTGTGAGGGCCATGGAATAGAGACAGCAATAACAAGAAGTAGCATGTCAACTAGCCATGCAGACACACTGCATTAATGGCCCCCGAAACCTCCCACCGGAGATACGTAACTAAATAAATGTCACATGTCCCTGTTACTCAACTTGCCTTCCAGCAGCTAGAAATGACTCAAGCCAACGTTAGAACCCAGGGCCAGTAGCTGAGGGTTCCTGGGAGGGCTTCAAACCCATAGAGTGATGCCCTGATGAAATAGAAAGCACGCAGGCTTTGGAGTCAGATGCATGTAAGTCTGAAGGTGGCCTCCAGCACTAGTGAGCTGTGTGACATCAAGTGAGTCTCTTAACCTCTCTGAACTTCCATTTTACCATCCATCAATTAAAGACAATCCTAGGTTACTGTGAGGACAAAAATATCTCATGTAGTGTCTGGCACATAGTAGGTTTTCAATACAGGAATCATGAGTGTTGGGACAAGTGAGTTTACCCACCCTTTTCTTTCTTCTTTCAAAGTTTTTGTGCCATTTTTACATTCTGTAGTGAAAGCATTTATCCAACGAGCTTTTTATTGAGCATGGAAAAGAAAACTGTGACAGTAACTTGTGTTTAGACACAAAACACAGCTGGGTTAAACGTTACTTCCGGTTTTTCCAACGTTCACGTACCCATACTCTGTCACGTGACTTTGCAGTCCCTCCCTCTGGAGGTGGGGCTTATTTCATCATCCAATTGTTAGTGGACCTGGCCATGTGACTTATTTCGACCAATGGTCTGTGAGCAGGTGATACAGGAGCGGCTTGGCCCCTTGCGTTCCTGCTGTTTGCTGAAGAATGGCCTGGTCTTGGTAGATGCTGGCCTGTGGAGGAAGAGAGACAGATAGAGCAGCCAACAGTCAAGTTGAGCTAATCCATAGATCTGTGAGTAAGGAAAGTAAATGCTTGTGGTTGGTCAATGAGATTTTGGGGATTGTTTGTTACACAGCAAAAACTGACTCATTAAGTAGCTGAACTCAGATTATTATAAACAGAGGTTTGACTTCATGAATACTCTGCAGAACATGTAAAATTCTTGTGAGACTCAAGGTAGTTCTTTACCGAGTGGGATTGTTTTTTAATTGTAGTATATCTAGAGTCTCTGTCTTCTGTCCCTTAATGTTTCCCCCTCAACATGGGAACTAGTTTAGGACTGTGGATCTCTACTCCAACAGACCCAACACTCTCTTTCCATTATGTCTATTTTATAACACCCATTTTACCATCCTGAAATGAAATTCATGCCTTTCATCTTCATACACACGTAATTTCAAAAAAAAATCAATATAATGCCCTAACTGTAATATAAAGGAAGAATAAAATGAAAGCAATTTATAATAAAATAATATCTATTTCAATATGTAAATTATCAGGAAACCATTCTCTGCCAGGAGACATAATGAGGCAGCCTGATGCTTGTACCTGCTTACAATGAGTAAGTTGAAATTTCAGACAAATATTCAGTTGAATATTGTCGACATTCTTTCTTTGTATTTGACATCTTGAAATAAGGGCTAAATTAGTACATTCATATGTATGGGTGGCATCACTGTGGTCTGCTGCAAATGTCGATGGATGCAGGCATGTAGCAACTCACATTCCAGGAGCAGCTTTGAGGTCAATGCCTGAATTATCCAAAATGGAAAACAAATTGATAGAGTTTTGGATAAAGCCAAGCGCCGCCCTCCCCCAATTTATACTTCAGCTTCATTCCAGTGATAACCCCATGCAAAGTGAAGCTGTTCGAAAGAAGATTTTGCTGTATTTAAAATGGATTTAAATTCCAGACTCAGATCATTACTAAGTAAAAGATTTACCAGCATGATTGCCCAAAAGGGCATTTGCAATCCCAGAATCAAAGACTTGGGATTATTCTTCTTGACATGGGACTGTCCTGGGCATTGCAGATCCAGCACGGATGATTTAAGTCCTTCCAATCTCTAGGCTGGGTTTCTCAGCCTTGAAACAATCGATGTCTTGGGTTGGTTAGTTATTTGTGGTGGGGAGGCTGATCTGTGTATTGTAGGCCAATTAGCAGCATCTCTGGCCTTGACCCATTGGATGCCAGTAGTACCCTCTTTCCCTCCAAGTTGTGACAACCAAAAATATCTACAGATACTTCCTAGTGTCCCCTGGGGGTGCAAAATAACCCTCTGTTGAGAAACAGTGGGCCAGAATAATACTCCATTGCCCTATGTTCCTCAAATTCCCCTTGGAGATGGCACTACCTCCCTTAAGAAACACTTGTCCATATATGATATTATGCATGTTTCAATGCCATTCTCCCAAATCATCCCACCCTCGCCCTCTCCCACAGAGTTCAAAAGACTGTTCTATACATTTGTGTCTCTTTTGCTGTCTCACATACAGGGTTATCAAAAAAAAGAAAAGAAAGAAACACTTGTCCATTTTAGTTTCTTAAAGCACCTCCATACTGTTCTCCCTAGACACTGTGTCAATTTATATTCCCACCAACAGTGCAAGAGGGTCCCTTGTTCTCCACACCCTCTCCAGAATGTATTGCTTGTAGATTTTTAAAGGATCAACATATATACACCATTGATACTATGTATAAAATAGATAACCAGTGAGAACCAATGTATAGCTGAGGGGATTCTACTCAGTGCTCTATGGTGACCAAAATGGGAAGGAAATTAAAAAAGAGGGGATATACATACACACACACACACACACACACACACACACACATATAGATATATCTGGAGAAGGCAATGGCACCCCACTCCAGTACTCTTGCTTGGAAAATCCCATGGACGGAGGAGCCTGGTGGGCTGCCGTCTATGGGGTCGCACAGAGTCGGACACGACTGAAGCGACTTAGCAGCAGCAGCATAGATATACATATATAGCTAAATCATATACGTATATGAAGCCAAGTCGCTTTAGTTGTGTTGAACTCTTTGGGACCCTATGGACTTTAGTCTGCCAGGCTCCTCTGTCCATGGGATTCTCTAGGCAAGAACACTAGAGTGGGTTGCCATGCCCTCCTTCAGGAATCTTCCTGACCCAGGGATTGAACCTATGTCTCTTACATCTCCTGGATTGGCAGGCAGGTTCTTTACCACTAGCGCCACCTGGGAAGCCTATATATATACATATATAATTTAATAATTATATATAAATATATATAATAATTATATATTATATAAACTATATATAATTTATATAAAATATATAATTCACTTTGCTGTACAGCGGAAACTAACACAACATTGTAAAACAAATACACACCAATAAAAATTAGTTTCAAAAAAGAAACAATTGTCCGGGAAGCCCTGGGTTTCACTCT
>NW_011495054.1:10011955-10023878 GCF_000754665.1 Bison bison bison
CTAATTTTATTCCAAGAACAGACATTGAGCACCTCCCACATCCCAGGTGTCAGGGATACCATGATGAATTTGACAGTCCTCTAGTTTGAGTCCAAGTTGCTCAGGCTCCATCCTGGAAAGCTCCCCTGTATCTCTCTGTCCATAATGTCCTCACTCTATATTTCCCGCCCATTTCCCACACCATTCATTCTAACCACAGATTTAGTTTTGAATCTGTCCACTTCTCTCCATCCCCATTCCTTCTTTCCAGCCCTGCTTCCCTTCAATCTGTTATCTGCTCTGTGGATAGAGTAGTCACAAGTTCAGAAATTTGGGTCTGGCACTCTCCTACTTAGAACTCTTCACTGGATTTTCATTGCTCTTAGGACAAAGTGAAAGCCAAAACAAGGTTCCCACCTGCTGGTCCTGTCTTGCTGCTTCATTATTTTTGCCCATGGGGTTGCAAGCCAGGGCTGGATTTCAGAAAGTCTTGAATGTCGAGCTGAGTGGTTAGACCTCAACCATTGACCATTACAGAGCATTTTGTCTGCCAATGGCTGTGTCCACCAAGGCCAGATCATCTTCTGAGGAGATGTTGTGTCTGGCAGCTCCCTTAAAAAGGAAAAAAATAAAGTTGGAATTTAGGTTTTTTCAAGAGGAAATCAGAGAGTAGAGGGGCAGAGCTGAACTGAGATTCTGGGAACTTCTTCTGATTTCCTCTCCTCTGCTGGGAGCTGAGCTTTAGCATCCTATAACATCTTCTTAGTAGCCTTGCATGGTGACTAGTACTATTCCCATTTTGCAGATGATGACACTGAGCCTCAGGGAGAGAAAGTTGGTTGCTCAACACCATTAAGCTGGTGTCAAAGCTGAAATTTGAACCAAACTCTCCAAGGATGTCCAAAGCATCGCTGATAACCACAGGGCTCCCCTTATTGGTTTCCTTGAGTCCATGCTGGTCACCCTATAGGACCTATAGGTCCTCCACTCCATGGTAGAGGGGTTTTTAAAAGTGCAGAACTGATGAAGATAACACATATCTGCCCTTTACACTGCTTTAGGGCTAAAGGACCTGAAAGATATTCGCCTTCCCCACCTCTCTACACTTTCCTCCCTCCGTCTCTGAGCTTCAGGTTGATGATCCATCCCTTGGCAACTTCATCCTGCCACAGGACCTTTGCATATGCTGTTCACATTGCCTACTTCAGGTGCTTTTTTGCCTTCTGCTCTCTCACACCTCAGATCAACCATCTCTTCTTCCTGCAAGTCTCTCCCAAGCCCCCTCCATGCCTCCCCTTGTCTGGGTCAGGTCTGTTCCTTATATACACATGCAACAATGTTCTCTTACCTCCATGGTTAGATATCAAGCTGGTTTTCTCCACTAAAGTGTAAGTTTCCTGATGACAACAACTCAGCATGCTTTGCTCATATTAGATCCCATCCCTTAGCTTAATGTATAGCACATAGTAGGTACTCAGTAAATGTTTGATCAGGAAGGAAGGAAGAAGGAAGGAGGGAAGGAAGGAAGGTATATGTTTTTTCCTCTGTACCCATCACCTCTGCGTTTGGTTGCATTGCCGTGAGGGGACTTACCGCCTCCTCCTCCCCCTTGGATGGGTGCATGAGCGTCCTTCCGGGGACCATGGTGTCCACAGCCCCAGAGTGAGCTGGCCTCCAGCTTCCAGTGCCCATGGCAAAGAACTGCCGGCTGCAGTGGGCAGCGGTGCTGTCATTTTGTGGATTGCTAACAGCTACAGGTACTGGTCACAGGCCATTGCCTCCAACCTTCGCCACGTAAATCCTCCACTAACGATTTGTATAAACTTCTGTTACACGTGTTATTTATCACTGCAAATAACTTTGCAGTGGGTTGGGCCATGTGCTTTGTTGCTGCACACACACGCCTCGGGGAAAGCCATGGGCCGAGTGAGTGCAGTCAGATAGCCTGGGTAGGATTCTTGGCTCCCCTCCCACTTACCAGCTGTGTAGCCTTGGGCAAGCTCCTATCCCTCTCTGTGCCTCCATTTCCTCATCTGCTCATTAGGGATCATAATAGTGCCCGCCTCAGGGTGGGGAGGGGGCCTGGAAGGATTAAGTGGTACAAGGACTGGGAGCTGAAGACACACTGGTGACCACAACCCTGACTGCGGGGGCTCTCATTCCAGGGAAGAGCAAGAAACACCAAATGTTGTTCTTATGTTCAGTTGCTCAGTCGTGTCTGACTCTGCGACCCCATGGACTGCAGCACACCAGGCTTTCCTGTCCTTCACTGTCTCCTGGAGTTTGTTCAAACTCATGTCCATTGAGTCAGTGATGCCATCTGTCTCATCCTCTGTCGCCCCCTTCTCCTCCTGCCCTCAGTCTTTCCCAGTATCAGGGTCTTCTCCAGTGAGTTGGTTCTTGCATTAGGTGGCCAAAGTATTGAAGCTTCAGCATCAGTCCTTCCAATGAATAGTCATGATTGATTTCCTTTAGGATTGCCTCATTTGATCTCCTTGCTCTCCAAGGGACTCTCAAGAGTCTTCTCCAGCACCACAGTTGGAAAGTATCAATTCTTCAGTGCTCAGCTTTCTTTATGGTCCAGCTCTCACATCTGTACATGACTACTGGAAAAACCATACCTTGGACTATATGGACCTTTTTTAAAAAGAACAAGGTTGAGGGGACTGGAAACGATGGAGCAGAGGGTTACACGTGGCAAGGTGAGCACTCTGGGAGGAAGATGCCATTTGAACAAAGACCTGAAGAAGGCATGGGTGCAATATTTCCCAGTCTCAGTGGGAAGGGCATTTCAGGAAGAGGCAACAGCATGTGCAAAGGCTCTGAGGTTGGTCTGTGCTTGTTTAAATAACGGCAGGAAAGTCAGTGTTTCTGGGGCAGAGTGAACTGGAGAGGCAGATGAGGTCAGCGGGTTAACATGGGTCCAGATCCTACAGAATCTCTGAGACGTTATGTGGATGATGGCTTTTACTCTAAATCTGATGGGAGCCATGGTGGGCTCTCGAGCAGAGGAGTGAAAAGACTGGACTTACATTTAAAAATGTCTCTCTGGCTGCTACCTCGAGGATGCATCAGAGGGGATTGAGGGCAGAAGCAGGGAGATTCATTAGGAGGTCACTGATGTGACCCTGGTGAGGGGCCACGGAGGCTGGGTGACCATCAGCACATCTGCCCCAAGTTCCTTCTCTTGGGGATAAAGAATGAGAAGCCTTTATTTTTGGCCAAGGCACTCAGCAGGCAGCCCTCAGAGTGGCTGTGGGGCCATGCCCAGTTTAAGGGTGGGTCACGCGGCTTCCTGAAGCTCCTTAGCCCTGTGGGACACTGACAGTTTCTCCCACCAGGCTCCAGTTCTGTCCATCCCACCCTGACCATCCCCTCTGCCCTCCCTGCGCCCTGCCAGTCCCAGCCAGGCTCAGCAGTCTGTGGGCACCTGGGCTTCCCTCCACCAGCACCTGGCCCACAGCTGCCCTCAGGGACCAGCAGCTGGCCTGGAGGAGAGTGTGGCTGAGGCCTGACACCCCTGTCTCATCGGTCTGGGCTTTGGACTGCTTCTATTGTCAGGGTGATGGTCCCACCAATTTGCTCCAAGGGAGATCCTTTCTTGCCTCTTCCCAGCTTCTGGTGGTCTCCAGCAGTGCTTGGTGTTCCTCAGCTTGTAGCTGCATCCCTCAGCTTTGCCGTCACGTGGCTGTCTTCCCTCAGTGTGTGTGTGTGTGTGTGTGTCCAGATCTCCCTGTGAAGAGCTCCTGGGTGATTGCATTACAAAGTCAGGGCTGAGAACCAATGCTGTGCAAGTGGTTCTCACACTGGGAGACTTAGAACCCTGGGGGGGGGGCTTTCTAATAGCCCACCTCCCAATTTCTGATTCAGCAGGGCTGGGCAGGGTTGGGCAGGGCCAGAGAACCTACGTTTCTAATAAGCTCCCAGGTGATGCTCCTGCTGCTGGTGTTGCCCCAGCTTCTTAGCCTCAGTACTGGTGATACTGGGCTCAGTACTCTTTCATGGTGGGGCCTGTCTTGTGCACAGTAGGAGGTTCGGTGGCATCCTTGGCTTCTATCATCAGATGCCAGCAGCATCTCCCCCGATACTTGTGATAAGCAGAAATATCCCCAAACATTACTAAATGTCTCGTAGGGGCAAGACTGACCCCTTTGAAAATTGGTGGACTCTCCTGGAAATTCTCATCAGTGCCTCAGGACCTTTGTGTGTGCCACTTTCTTCCTGAGTCCCTCTCTGATTCACTCTTGCTGGCTCCTCAGAGCTCTCCCAGCTTGGCCACCATCTGCCCCCAGAAGCCTCTTCTGACCATCACATGCCTGCCACCCCCCATAGCATCATTCTTCTCTCCCCAGTCTCCATCCTGTTGCCCCGAGCAACCCTCCTCCTTCTTCTCTCCAGACCCTCGTAATAGCACTCCATTTAGGCCAGTCGTGCTTCCCAGCTGGCGCTAGTGGTAAAGAACCTGCCTGCCAGTGCAGGAGATGTAAGAGACACAGGTTCGTCCCTGGGTCGGGGAAATCCCCTGGAGGGGGACACAGCAGTGCTCTCCAGTATTCTGGCCTGGAGAATCCCATGGACAGAGGAGCCTGGCGGGCTACAGCCCATGGGGTTGCAAAGAGTCGGAGACCACACCAAAGGCAGCACGTTAGACCAGTCATCTGCCCGTTTGAAAAAGTATTGTGTTGGCCAGCAAGTTTGTTTGGATTTTTGCATAACACCCCGAATGAACTTTTTGGCCCAATACTTAACAACGAAGCAGTTAACATTTGCTCTCTATAAGAATAAGGTCGTTGTACATTATCGAAAATGTGTAGCAAAATTCCTCTCCATCCAGTCAATGAGTTTTCACTGTGCACCTACTCTGTGTTGGAGTTATGCTGGATGCTGAATACACAGAGGCAAGTAAACCATCATGCCTTTCTTGCTACAGTGACTGAAGGTCACAGAATTGGGGGAAGAAAATTTAGAAATATTATTTTTTTCCTATTTCCCAGAGAAATCGACCATTAGCATTTTGCTGTATGTACCTCCAGGATCGTTTCCCCATAAAGTGTATACTTATACATATAAATATATGTTTAAATGGTATATATATCTTTAAAATATAGCACCATACCATACATATTGCCCCGTAACTTTCTTTCTTCACTTAATAATTTTTCCACTTAAGAATTGATTGTGAATGTCATGTCACATCCATATATCTTCTATAAAATCCCTCACAAAATACCAAGAAGAGGTGGGAGACATTTTTCCAAGCCTCAGCAGTTCCAGGACCAGTTATTTCTGTTCTTGAAAAAAAAAAATGAGGACAAGTGTGATTGTGAGTGGGAATAGAGGGAACAACCCCCCCCCCTTTAGTATAGGCAGCCCCCTGACATTAGGACCCCCTCCTGTTCAAGATCTGGTCCCTTCCACACACACCCAAGGGCTCTGGCCACACCTTCAAGGTGGGCACTGTTATCCTCTGATGGGGCATTGCTGCTTTTCTTTTCATTAAAAAAAAAAATTAAATATATATATATTTGGCCACACCAGACAGCATGTAGGATCTTAGTTTCCTGACCAGGGATCGAACCTGCAGCTCTTGCATTGGAAGCTTGGAGTCTTAACCGCTGGACCACCAGGGAAGTTCCAGGGACACTGCTGTTTTAATGGGGGAGAACTGCTCCCGGGATGATAACACACCCTAAGTAGGCAGCTGCCTTGGTTACCAAGTGCATTCTCGAGAATCTAGCCCGTGAGAATCTGAGGAGCAGAAGCAAACAAACGCCCCAACTGCGCTTACAGAGCTCCTGAGCCCAGCCTCACCTGCTGCCGACCCTCCCACCTCCAGCCTCAGACCACGGCTTCAGTACCGATGCTCCCCGCATCCTTTTATACCCCTGGGGCTCAGCACGCATCTTCCCCTCTGCCCTGACACCTCTGTGGGCCAAAAGTGGCTGGGGGACTTCTGAGCCTTTTCCCACCAGTGCTCTCAGATGTGGAGGTCTGTGTCTAGTTATAAATCGTATTGTGGAGGGAGAGAGGGAGACGGGGAGAGGTGGAGTGAGCGAGAGAAGGAAGCCGGGAGGGAGGGAGAGAGAGAAAGACAGAGACAAAAATTGATATCTAAAAGAATTGTTTGCTACCCCCCCATCAAATTTTTTATTAAGTGATTACCCTTGGGGAGAGAGACTTTCAGGTTTTAATCTCAATTTTGAATTTTACAATTATTACTGTTTTAGTCCATTAATAAATATAATTTTTCCAGACTGCCTATGACCATAAGAAATCAGCATTCAGCAGTGACTCCCTTTCAAGACCCGCCCCCTCCCCACTTCCTTAAAATGTGTGCACCTTCCCCTGGGATGGAGGGGTGAGCCCAGCCACGGGGAGTTGTCAGAGGACAGGGCCCGTGTCCCATCTGTCTTGGTCTCCAGTGACCTGCACAGAGCCCGCCAGGACAGAATGAGCCTTGTAAATGTCTGTTTAATGAACAGAGGAAGGAAACTCATTATAACACCATGTATCGTCCAGGTTAAATAAGGGAAAGGATTATCACAGCAATGATGCTGCAGTGTACCCGCAATTAGCCACGACCATGAGGAGCGTCTGCTACCAAATAAGGGATCATTGGGAGGCAACTGGACTTTCTCTGGGGTGCCATGCACTTTGTTTGTCTGTATTTTACTTGTTTGAGATTTCCTGTTCACCACCGCCCTTTAAAAAAAAAAAGTCTTTTTAGGGAGGGGGCACTGATTCACCTCCTGGTCGTATTTGGTTGAAGCTCATAATTAAACCAGTTAGCTTCTCAACAGAAGTGATGACCCTGCTGTGAGCAGCGGTTCTCAAGGCATGGTCCCCTGATTTGCAACACCAGCATCGCTATCTGGGAACTTGTTAGAAATGCAGATTCTTGGGCTGACTCTCAGAAACTTTGGGGGTGGGACCCAGAAATCTATGTTTCAACAGGTTGGCTGGGTGATTGTGTTGTGTGCTCCAGTGTGAGAAGCACTGCCTCAGAGGCTGACCCTGTGGATTCTGGTGCTTTGCCTCGAATTCTGGGGATGCCACATATGGCAGTGTGTCCTCAGGCAAGCCTCTCACCTCCTCTGCACCTCCATGACCCCACCTGTAATGTGAGCTGTCAACAGTACCCCCTCACAGGTGCTGAGGATGCTGAAATAATGCATATGGAGCACCAGCATAGCGCCCATCCAAGCCAGTGCCACCTGTTAGCATATTTCACGGAGTAGACGTGGCCTTTGATTGTCAGACTCATCCCAATTTAAGATTGCAAATGTGGGGAGAAAGTTTGTTTGTGGAACAGTGTATTTCAAACTTCAGTGTGCTCACATATCACCTAAGATGTTGGGATGCAAGTTGCAACTAGGTAGGGCTGGGGCCAGAGATTCTGCTTTCCAAGCAAGCCCACAGGTAGGATGCAGCTGGTCCACGGACCGCGCTTTGAGTAGGGATTGCCTCCCGTATCTGAGGCTCATACCAGGCTCGCATGATGAGCTGGCAGTGGTCATGGGCTGGTCCTGATGAGGCTGGTGGGGCAGGGTGTGGGGCATTTTGACTATTTATCTCTGGCCAGAATTACGGCAGTCTTTGGAGTGAGAATCAGAGATGTGGGCATGAACCCCTTCTGTGGCCACATAGCAGTCTAGACCAAGTGCCTCCCATCTCCTCTCTCAGCATCTCATCTGCCATGTAGGCCACTCAACGCCCTTTCCCAGGGCAGGTGAGGAGAATCAAGCAGTCATTTTCTCAATGAGTGATTTGATGACACGCCTTTCCTTGGAATCTTGGATTTGCCAGATTTTAAGAATAGTGTAATGACTTGGGAAGAATTTAAAGGAGTCAGGGCAAGAAGATGCTGATGGAAGTTGACGGGTTATTACTATTATTGTTAGCATCCTCTGTGTTATTGGCGCAGGTGATAAGCCCTGGACTGGGGCTCTCCCAGAGCTGGTGCACTCTTCAGAGTCGCACTGGAATTCTGACGGCTCCAGGGAACCCCATCGGCCAGCCTCCTGGGTGGGCTCATTCCATTGAGGGCCATAGAGAGGGAGCCTCGAAGCCTCAGATCCTTCTTCCTCCCATTATCCTTTTACAGTCACTCTCGGATTTGGAGACAATGCTCACTTCCAAGGGGACGGGGCAGGGCTAGAGAACGAAGGGGTCATGCATGCTCATTTCCAGGGTAAACAAAGAACACTATGGGGGAGAGGAAAACTGCCTCTTGCTCCCCTTCTCCTGACACATGTGCACAGAATACACACACACACACACACACACACACACACACACTGCCCCAGCCTGCATGTCACCATCAATCAGCTCGCTCCCACTTGCTGTTTGCAGACAGAGTTCCCTACAGATGTGCTGAGGCGGGTGGGCTGGGAGAAGGAGAGGAAGGTGGAGCTGGAGGCTGGGGAGGGAGAGGGGGGCAGAGGTAACCTCAAAGAGTTAAAAACCTTGCCTTGCCAGACTGCGAATTCGCCTCGACTCCCCCCCACCCCCCTCAATCCAGCCAAACAACAGCTTGACATTTTCCATCCTTCACAAGAAAGACAAAGACAGGAAGATATTCCCATGATCCCTTTCTGCATGCCTAACCGTGAGCTCAGGTGCCGTGGTGTTGCCCTGCGCCGGCCCCATCAACGTGAAGGGCGAACTCATCCTTTCTGCATCTTTTTCTCGCCACTGCTTGATTAATTGGCTGACTACTACGCCGGCGGAATACCTAATGCCTCTCCTTCCCCTATTCTTCCTTCACAGGTTTTTTTCCCCTCCTTTGCTCCATTTACATATACTTTATATTCCATAATTTTCACCCAAAAAGAAAAAAAAAAGGGGAGCGGGCCCATCTCAGTATAATTTGATGTAATGACGGCATGTCACCAAAAAGAGGAATTAGAAAAATCTGTAGGTATTTAATTTATTCTTGTTTTTTTTTTTTTCAAGTAGATCTCTCTGAGAGAAGCATTAATATTCATGGACCAGAAGAAAAAAGTATCCTCAATAGGAAAATTCCAGATTTTTTTTAGGGGGGAGGGAGGCAGCTAAATTCAATGCATTTTTAAGCACTATTATTTAACTAATAGTGCTCGAGTCCCTCTGGTCCCGTTCCTCCCCTTCAATGAAAATAAGCGGGTTTCAGTTTGCCTCCAGGGGTTGTGTGTGTTGGGCTGACACCCACGCAGCTGAAACAGAAGAACTGGGTTCTGTGTTTTCCTCCCCTCCTGGGAAGATGCGAATAAAGAAGAAAAACATAAATAAAGGCCTTTTCGGAGTCCCCAAGCTGGAGTTTGGATCTCTCCCAGTTTCCCCCATTGGCTGTAATACCGTTCTGATGGCTCCATGGTCAGAAAGATTTCCCCAAGGTTTCCAGCAAGGCACCCTCTGCTTATTAGCTTGGATTCAGGTTTGGGGCTGTTAATTAACTAGTTGTTTATCAGAGTAAGTGCTGAGTTAAACCACAGTCATACTGGTTTAAGATGAAGTAGGGGGATTAAAAAAACCCCAAAGCATCAGAAAGACGCCTGGTGTAAGAACTGAGTGGAAATAGGTTTTCTCTCTGGGGCAGGTCTTTGTAAAGGTTCTCGGGGGTAGTTGGCCCTCCAAGGGTTGGTGATGTTTGGTGGTGGGGGTCCAGGATCTGAGTCTGGCTGGTAGGAAGGTGGATTTCCAGCCATCAGGACTCTGGCTGGGACACAGATGCCTGTTCCCATTTTAATCAACGAGCTTCCCACGTGGCTTAGCAGTAAAAAATCCACCTGTCAGTGCAGGAGACATGGGTTCAGTTCTGGGTCCGGAAGATCCCCTGGATGAGGAAATGGCAACCCACTCCAGTATTCTTGCTTGGAGAATCCCCGTGGACAGAGGAGCGTGGCGGGCTGCAGTCCATAGGGTCACAAAGAGTTGGACACGACTGAGGGACTCAACAACAATGACAGCAATTGTAATCAATGGAATTGGAAACATGTCTGAGTTTCTGGGCCTGGGTACAAGCCATTTGCCTATTGTGGCAATAATAATAATAATTACCATTACCATTATTTTGTCTCTATGTATATTAAAATTTTTAAATACAATTTAAAAGGTTACTTTCCATTTACCATTATTGCAAAATAGTGGCTGTATTTCCCTGTGTTGCACAAGACATCCTTGAGCCTAAAGTGAAAAAGTCGAAGGGTTAGTTGCTCAGTTGTGTCCAACTCTTTGCGACCCTGTGGATTATAGCCCGCCAGGCTCCTATGTCCATGGAATTCTCCAGGCAAGAATACTGGGGTGGGTGGCCATTCCTTTCTCCAGGGGATCTTCCAAACCCAGGGATTGAACCTAGGTCTCCTGCGTTGCAGGCAGATTCTTTACCATCTGAGCCAGGGAAGCCCATCTCCTTGAACCTCACTTACACCCACAAGTTCCTCCCACTTCCCTTCCCCTATGTTGCCCCTCCCCCTACATGGCCCCTCCCCATTCCACTGGTAGTTTTATTCTCTGTATCTATGAGTCTGCATCTTTTTTGGTTATATTCACTAGTTCGTTGTGTTTTCAAAGAATCCCATGTATCAGGGAGATTATGTAGTATCTGTCTTTCTCTCTCTGACTTACTTCACTCAGCATAACGCCCTCCAAAGTCCATCCCTGTTGCTGCACATGGCGTTATTTCATCCCTTTTTTATGGCTGAGTAGTATTCCATTGCTGCACGTGGCGTTATTTCATTCCTTTTTTATGGCTGAGTAGTATTCCATTGCTGCACATGGCGTTATTTCATCCCTTTTTTATGGCTGAGTAGTATTCCATTGTGTGGGTAGCATTTTCTTTATGTTTTCACGTCAAGGTCAAGTTCACATACAACAAGCCACATGAACACTAAGTATAGGGTGTAACATTGATGAATGCTTTACCCAGCTTCATACTCCACCCTAATCAAGACACAGAGCATTCCCAGCACCCCCGGGAACTCCTCCAGTCCCACAGCCCTCCTCAAGGACAGCCACTCTTCTGAATTCCTGGACTACCAATGAGTTTTGCTTGTTCTTGAACTTCCTTTAAGAAAAATGATACATGATGCACTCTTTTGTGTTCACACTTCTCAAAATCCAAAATTTTGAAGATTGGTCCATATTGCGATGTGTAATGGTAGTTCATTCTTTCTTTCTTTTTTTAAATTGCTGTGCCATGCTCCAGTATATAAATAAACCAGAATCCAGTCATCCACTCTCCTGTCCATGGCCATATGGGTTGTTTCTGGTTTGGGCTGTTCTGAATAATGCTGGCACGCACATTCGTCTATGTGCCTTGCGGTGGGGAGGGGGCGGGCATAAGCCCTCCTTTCTCCCTAGAACGCCCGGGCGTGAAATATCTGGTCATAGGGTGAATGTCCTTTTAGCCTTACTAGAAACTGCCAAAGCATTTTCAAAGTGGCTGCATCCATTTTTACATGCCCATCAGCAGTGCCTGAGACTCTGATGACTCCATGTTTTCACCAACTGCTGGTAGGGTTGTCATTCCTTTTAATTTTTAGCCATTTTCATGAGTGTGGGACAAGAGGAGACTCTGGCAGACACTTAGCAGGGAGAAAGGAGGAAGTGCTAACTTGGAGCAATGCTGAGAAGGAGACCCAGGAAGGCAGTGAGAGAGAGAGAAAGAGGGATAGAGGCAGGAAGAAGCAGAGACTCGCAGGCGGAAACCCAGACAGAGAGACAGGGATGGAAGGAGGGACAATGGCCCAGGCAGAGAGGGAAGAGACAGAAAGAGAGAAAGAGGCAAGAAGAGAGGAAGGAAAGGAAGACAGATGGAATGTGCAGAAGCTGGGAAGGAAAGGGACTGTGTGAAGGGAGGAGGAAAAAGCAGGGGAGTGGAGCGGGGAGGTGAGCGGCAACCCTGGGCAGTAGCCCTGGGGAGAGGGTGAGCCCTGAGATGGGTCTCCTGGTGTTTTATGAAACA